>NW_027663644.1:600000-947500 GCF_964034855.1 Anser brachyrhynchus | reverse complement strand
CTCTTTCCTAACAACCCTAAACATAACCCTAACCGCAACAAGAAGCTGAACCCGAGTTAGACCCGAAAAAACACGTACGGTGCCACTTTCTGCCATCAAAAAGTGCTCTCAGCGGAAGCCTTTGGGTACACCTGAACTCCCTGGGGGAGCCTTTACGCAACCCCACACTCAACAGGACTCTGCGTCTTCGCTCTTTCCTAACAACCCTAAACATAACCCTAACCGCAACAAGAAGCTGAACCCGAGTTAGACCCGAAAAAACACGTACGGTGCCACTTTCTGCCATCAAAAAGTGCTCTCAGCGGAAGCCTTTGGGTACACCTGAACTCCCTGGGGGAGCCTTTACGCAACCCCACACTCAACAGGACTCTGCGTCTTCACTCTTTCCTAACAACCCTAAACATAACCCTAACCGCAACAAGAAGCTCAACCCGAGTTAGACCCGAAAAAACACGTACGGTGCCACTTTCTGCCATCAAAAAGTGCTCTCAGCGGAAGCCTTTGGGTACACCTGAACTCCCTGGGGGAGCCTTTACGCAACCCCACACTCAACAGGACTCTGCGTCTTCACTCTTTCCTAACAACCCTAAACATAACCCTAACCGCAACAAGAAGCTGAACCCGAGTTAGACCCGAAAAAACACGTACGGTGCCACTTTCTGCCATCAAAAAGTGCTCTCAGCGGAAGCCTTTGGGTACACCTGAACTCCCTGGGGGAGCCTTTACGCAACCCCACACTCAACAGGACTCTGCGTCTTCACTCTTTCCTAACAACCCTAAACATAACCCTAACCGCAACAAGAAGCTGAACCCGAGTTAGACCCGAAAAAACACGTACGGTGCCACTTTCTGCCATCCAAAAGTGCTCTCAGCGGAAGCCTTTGGGTACACCTGAACTCCCTGGGGGAGCCTTTACGCAACCCCACACTCAACAGGACTCTGCGTCTTCACTCTTTCCTAACAACCCTAAACATAACCCTAACCGCAACAAGAAGCTGAACCCGAGTTAGACCCGAAAAAACACGTACGGTGCCACTTTCTGCCATCAAAAAGTGCTCTCAGCGGAAGCCTTTGGGTACACCTGAACTCCCTGGGGGAGCCTTTACGCAACCCCACACTCAACAGGACTCTGCGTCTTCACTCTTTCCTAACAACCCTAACATAACCCTAACCGCAACAAGAAGCTGAACCCGAGTTAGACCCGAAAAAACACGTACGGTGCCACTTTCTGCCATCCAAAAGTGCTCTCAGCGGAAGCCTTTGGGTACACCTGAACTCCCTGGGGGAGCCTTTACGCAACCCCACACTCAACAGGACTCTGCGTCTTCGCTCTTTCCTAACAACCCTAAACATAACCCTAACCGCAACAAGAAGCTGAACCCGAGTTAGACCCGAAAAAACACGTACGGTGCCACTTTCTGCCATCAAAAAGTGCTCTCAGCGGAAGCCTTTGGGTACACCTGAACTCCCTGGGGGAGCCTTTACGCAACCCCACACTCAACAGGACTCTGCGTCTTCACTCTTTCCTAACAACCCTAAACATAACCCTAACCGCAACAAGAAGCTGAACCCGAGTTAGACCCGAAAAAACACGTACGGTGCCACTTTCTGCCATCCAAAAGTGCTCTCAGCGGAAGCCTTTGGGTACACCTGAACTCCCTGGGGGAGCCTTTACGCAACCCCACACTCAACAGGACTCTGCGTCTTCACTCTTTCCTAACAACCCTAAACATAACCCTAACCGCAACAAGAAGCTGAACCCGAGTTAGACCCGAAAAAACACGTACGGTGCCACTTTCTGCCATCAAAAAGTGCTCTCAGCGGAAGCCTTTGGGTACACCTGAACTCCCTGGGGGAGCCTTTACGCAACCCCACACTCAACAGGACTCTGCGTCTTCACTCTTTCCTAACAACCCTAAACATAACCCTAACCGCAACAAGAAGCTGAACCCGAGTTAGACCCGAAAAAACACGTACGATGCCACTTTCTGCCATCAAAAAGTGCTCTCAGCGGAAGCCTTTGGGTACACCTGAACTCCCTGGGGGAGCCTTTACGCAACCGCACACTCAACAGGACTCTGCGTCTTCACTCTTTCCTAACAACCCTAAACATAACCCTAACCGCAACAAGAAGCTGAACCCGAGTTAGACCCGAAAAAACACGTACGGTGCCACTTTCTGCCATCAAAAAGTGCTCTCAGCGGAAGCCTTTGGGTACACCTGAACTCCCTGGGGGAGCCTTTACGCAACCCCACACTCAACAGGACTCTGCGTCTTCACTCTTTCCTAACAACCCTAAACATAACCCTAACCGCAACAAGAAGCTGAACCCGAGTTAGACCCGAAAAAACACGTACGGTGCCACTTTCTGCCATCAAAAAGTGCTCTCAGCGGAAGCCTTTGGGTACACCTGAACTCCCTGGGGGAGCCTTTACGCAACCCCGCACTCAACAGGACTCTGCGTCTTCACTCTTTCCTAACAACCCTAAACATAACCCTAACCGCAACAAGAAGCTGAACCCGAGTTAGACCCGAAAAAACACGTACGGTGCCACTTTCTGCCATCAAAAAGTGCTCTCAGCGGAAGCCTTTGGGTACACCTGAACTCCCTGGGGGAGCCTTTACGCAACCCCACACTCAACAGGACTCTGCGTCTTCGCTCTTTCCTAACAACCCTAAACATAACCCTAACCGCAACAAGAAGCTGAACCCGAGTTAGACCCGAAAAAACACGTACGGTGCCACTTTCTGCCATCAAAAAGTGCTCTCAGCGGAAGCCTTTGGGTACACCTGAACTCCCTGGGGGAGCCTTTACGCAACCCCACACTCAACAGGACTCTGCGTCTTCACTCTTTCCTAACAACCCTAAACATAAGCCTAACCGGAACAAGAAGCTCAACCCGAGTTAGACCCGAAAAAACACGTACGGTGCCACTTTCTGCCATCAAAAAGTGCTCTCAGCGGAAGCCTTTGGGTACACCTGAACTCCCTGGGGGAGCCTTTACGCAACCCCACACTCAACAGGACTCTGCGTCTTCACTCTTTCCTAACAACCCTAAACATAACCCTAACCGCAACAAGAAGCTGAACCCGAGTTAGACCCGAAAAAACACGTACGGTGCCACTTTCTGCCATCAAAAAGTGCTCTCAGCGGAAGCCTTTGGGTACACGTGAACTCCCTGGGGGAGCCTTTACGCAACCCCACACTCAACAGGACTCTGCGTCTTCACTCTTTCCTAACAACCCTAAACATAACCCTAACCGCAACAAGAAGCTGAACCCGAGTTAGACCCGAAAAAACACGTACGGTGCCACTTTCTGCCATCAAAAAGTGCTCTCAGCGGAAGCCTTTGGGTACACCTGAACTCCCTGGGGGAGCCTTTACGCAACCCCACACTCAACAGGACTCTGCGTCTTCACTCTTTCCTAACAACCTTAAACATAACCCTAACCGCAACAAGAAGCTGAACCCGAGTTAGACCCGAAAAAACACGTACGGTGCCACTTTCTGCCATCAAAAAGTGCTCTCAGCGGAAGCCTTTGGGTACACGTGAACTCCCTGGTCCAGAGAGTGCACTGGCACCACTGGTGATGCAGTGCAGTGAGTCCAGAGAGTGCACTGGCACCACTGGGGATGCGGTGCAGTGAGTCCAGAGAGTGCACTGGCACCAGTGGTGATGCAGTGCAGTGAGTCCAGAGAGTGCACTGGCACCACTGGGGATGCAGTGCAGTGAGTCCAGAGAGTGCAGTGGCACCACTGGGGATATAGTGCAGTGAGTCCAGAGAGTGCACTGGCACCACTGGGGATGCAGTGCAGTTAGTCCAGAGAGTGCACTGGCACCACTGGGGATGCACTGCAGTGAGTCCAGAGAGTGCACTGGCACCACTGGGGATGCAGTGCAGTGACTCCAGAGAGTGCACGGGCACCACTGGGGATGCAGTGCAGTGAGTCCAGAGAGTGCACTGGTACCACTGGGGATGCAGTGCAGTGAGTCCAGAGAGTGCACTGGCACCACTGGGGATGCACTGCAGTGACTCCAGAGACTGCACTGGCACCACTGGGGATGCACTGCAGTGAGTCCAGAGAGTGCACTGGCACCACTGCGGATGCACCCCGGTGAGTCCAGTGAGTGCACTGGCACCACTGGGGATGCACTGCAGTGAGTCCAGAGAGTGCACTGGCACCACTGCGGATGCAGTGCAGCGAGTCCAGAGAGTGCACTGGCACCACTGGGGATGCAGTGCAGTGAGTCCAGAGAGTGCACTGGCACCACTGGTGATTCAGTGCAGTGAGTCCAGACACTGCACTGGAACCACTGGGGATGCGGTGCAGTGAGTCCAGAGAGTGCACTGGCACCACTGGGTTGCAGTGTAGTGAGTCCAGAGAGTGCACTGGCACCACTGGGGATGCAGTGCAGTGAGTCCAGGGAGTGCTCTGGCACCACTGGTGATGCAGTGCAGTGAGTCCAGAGAGTGCACTGGCACCACTGGGGATGCAGTGCAGTGAGTCCAGAGAGTGCACTGGCACCACTGGGGATGCGGTGCAGTGAGTCCATGGAGTGCACTGGCACCACTGGGGATGCACTGCAGTGAGTCCAGAGAGTGCACTGGCACCACTGGGTATGTAGTGCAGTGAGTCCAGAGAGTGCACTGGCACCACTGGGGATGCAGTGCAGTGAGTCCAGAGAGTGCACTGGCACCACTGGGGATGCAGTGCAGTGACTCCAGAGAGTGCACAGGCACCACTGGGGATGCAGTGCAGTGAGTCCAGAGAGTGCACTGGTACCACTGGGGATGCAGTGCAGTGAGTCCAGAGAGTGCACTGGCACCACTGGGGATGCACCCACGTGAGTCCAGAGAGTGCACTGGCACCACTGGGAATGCAGTGCAGTGAGTCCAGAGAGTGCACTGGCACAACTGGGGATGCACGGTAGTGACTCCAGAGAGTGCACTGGCACCACTGGGGATGCAGTGCAGTGAGTCCAGAGAGTGCACTGGCACCACTGGGGATGCACCCCGGTGAGTCCAGTGAGTGCACTGGCACCACTGGGGATGCACTGCAGTGAGTCCAGAGAGTGCACTGGCACCACTGGGGATGCAGTGCAGCGAGTCCAGAGAGTGCACTGGCACGACTGGGGATGCAGTGCAGCGAGTCCAGAGAGTGCACTGGCACCACTGGGGATGTAGTGCAGTGAGTCCAGAGAGTGCACTGGCACCACTGGGGATGCAGTGCAGTGAGTCCAGAGAGTGCACTGGCACCACTGGGGATGCAGTGCAGTGAGTCCATACACTGCACAGGAACCACTGGGGATGCAGTGCAGTGAGTCCAGAGAGTGCACTGGCACCACTGGGTTGCAGTGTAGTGAGTCCAGAGAGTGCACTGGCACCACTGGGGATGCAGTGCAGTGAGTCCAGAGAGTGCACTGGCACCACTGGTGATGCACTGCAGTGAGTCCAGAGAGTGCACTGGTACCACTGGGGATGCGGTGCAGTGAGTCCAGAGAGTGCACTGGCACCAGTGGTGATGCAGTGCAGTGAGTCCAGAGAGTGCAGTGGCACCACTGGGGATATAGTGCAGTGAGTCCAGAGAGTGCAAAGACACCAGTGGGGATGCACTGCAGTGAGTCCAGAGAGTGCACTGGCACCACTGGGGATGCAGTGCAGTGAGTCCAGAGAGTGCACTGGCACCACTGGGGATGCTGTGCAGTGAGTCCATGGAGTGCACTGGCACCCCTGGGGATGCAGTGCAGTGAGTCCAGAGTGCACTGGCACCACTGGGGATGCACTGCAGTGAGCCCAGAGAGTGCACTGGCACCACTGGTAATGCAGTGCAGTGAGTCCAGAGGGTGCACTGGCACCACTGGGGATGCAGTGCAGTGAGTCCAGAGAGTGCACTGACACCACTGTGGATGCAGTCCAGTGCGTCCAGAGAGTGCATTGGCACCACGGGGGATCCACTTCAGTGACTCCAGAGAGTGCGCTGGCACCACTGGGGATGCAGTGCAGCGAGTCCAGAGAGTGCACTGGCACCACTGGGGATGCACTGCAGTGAGTCCAGAGAGTGCACTGGCACCACTGGGGATGCAGTGCAGTGAGTCCAGAGAGTGCACTGGCACCACTGGGGATGCAGTGCAGTGAGTCCAGAGAGTGCACTGGCACCACTGGGGATGCAGTGCAGTGAGTCCAGAGAGTGCACTGGCACCACTGGGGATGCAGTGCAGTGACTCCAGAGAGTGCACTGGCACCACTGGGGATGCAGTGCAGTGAGTCCAGAGAGTGCACTGGCACCACGGGGGATCCACTTCAGTGAGTCCAGAGAGTGCACTGGCACCACTGGGGATGCAGTGCAGCGAGTCCAGAGAGTGCACTGGCACCACTGGGGATGCAGTGCAGCGAGTCCAGAGAGTGCACTGGCAGCACTGGGGATGCAGTGCAGTGAGTCCAGAGAGTGCACTGGCACCACTGGGGATGCAGTGCAGTGAGTCCTGAGAGTGCACTGGCACCACTGGGGATGCAGT
The DNA here is from genome assembly GCF_964034855.1 of Anser brachyrhynchus. NCBI lineage: Eukaryota > Metazoa > Chordata > Aves > Anseriformes > Anatidae > Anser > Anser brachyrhynchus. The sequence continues at coordinate 940,982 of NW_027663644.1, read as the reverse complement.
GCAGTTAGTCCAGAGAGTGCACTGGCACCACTGGGGATGCACTGCAGTGAGTCCAGAGAGTGCACTGGCACCACTGGTGATGCAGTGCAGTGACTCCAGAGAGTGCACTGGCACCACTGGGGATGCACTGCAGTGAGTCCAGAGAGTGCACTGGCACCACTGGGGATGCAGTGCAGTGAGTCCAGAGAGTGCACTGGCACCACTGGGGATGCAGTGCAGTGAGTCCAGAGAGTGCACTGGCACCACTGGGGATGCACCCCGGTGAGTCCAGTGAGTGCACTGGCACCACTGGGGATGCACTGCAGTGAGTCCAGAGAGTGCACTGGCACCACTGGGGATGCAGTGCAGCAAGTCCAGAGAGTGCACTGGCACGACTGGGGATGCAGTGCAGCGAGTCCAGAGAGTGCACTGGCACCACTGGGGATGCAGTGCAGTGAGTCCAGAGAGTGCACTGGCACCACTGGCGATGCACCCGGGTGAGTCCAGAGAGTGCACTGGCACCACTGGGGATGCACTGCAGTGAGTCCAGACACTGCAGTGGAACCCCTGGGGATGCGGTGCAGTGAGTCCAGAGAGTGCACTAGCACCACTGGGGATGTAGTGTAGTGAGTCCAGTGAGTGCACTGGCACCACTGGGGATGCAGTGCAGTGAGTCCAGAGAGTGCACTGGCACCACTGGGGATGCACCCCGGTGAGTCCAGAGAGTGCACTGGCACCACTGTGGATGCAGTCCAGTGCGTCCAGAGAGTGCGCTGGCACCACTGCGGATGCAGTGCAGTGAGTCCAGAGAGTGCACTGGCACCACGGGGGATCCACTGCAGTGAGTCCAGAGAGTGCACTGGCACCTTGGGGATGCAGTGCAGTGAGTCCAGGGAGTGCACTGGCACCACTGGGGATGCAGTGCAGTGAATCCAGAGAGTGCACTTGCACCACTGGGGATGCAGTGCAGTGACTCCAGAGAGTGCACTGGCACCACTGGAGATGCAGTGCAGCGAGTCCAGAGAGTGCACTGGCAGCACTGGGTATGCAGTGCAGTGAGTCCAGAGAGTGCACTGGCACCACTGGGGATGCAGTGCAGTGAGTCCAGAGAGTGCACTGGCACCACTGGGAATGCACCCCGGTGAGTCCTGAGAGTGCACTGTCACCACTGGGGATGCAGTGCACTGAGTCCAGAGAGTGCACTGGCACCACTGGGGATGCACTGCAGTGAGTCCGGAGAGTGCACTGGCACCACTGGGGATGCAGTGCAGTGACTCCAGAGAGTGCACTGGCACCACTGGGGATGCTATGCAGTGAGTCCAGAGAGTGCACTGGCACCACTGGGGATGCACTGCTGTGAGTACAGAGAGTGCACTGGCACCACTGGAGATACAGTGCAGTAAGTCCAGAGAGTGCAGTGGCACCACTGGGGATGCAGTGCAGTGAGTCCAGAGAGTGCACTGGCACCAATGGGGATGCAGTGCAGTGACTCCAGAGAGATCAGTGGCACCACTGGGGATGCAGTGCAGTGAGTCCAGAGAGTGCACTGGCACCACTTGCGATACAGTGCAGTAAGTCCAGAGAGTGCACTGGCACCACTGGGGATGCAGTGCAGTGAGTCCAGAGAGTGCACTGGCACCACTGGGGATGCAGTGCAGTGAGTCCAGAGAGTTCACTGGCACCACTGGGGATGCAGTGCAGTGAGTCCAGAGAGTGCACTGGCTCCACTGGGGATGCACTTCAGTGAGTCCAGAGGGTTCACTGGCACCACTGGTAATGCAGTGCAGTGAGTCCAGAGCGTGCACTGGCACAACTGGGGATGCACCCCGGTGAGTCCAAAGAGAGCACTGGCACCACTGTGGATGCAGTCCAGTGCGTCCAGAGAGTGCGCTGGCACCACTGGGGATGCAGTGCAGTGAGTCCAGAGAGTGCACTGGCACCACGGGGGATCCACTGCAGTGAGTCCAGAGAGTGCACTGGCACCACTGGGGATGCAGTGCAGTGAGTCCAGGGAGTGCACTGGCACCACTGGGGATGCAGTGCAGCGAGTCCAGAGAGTGCACTGGCAGCACTGGGGATGGAATGCAGTGACCCCAGAGAGTGCACTGGCACCACTGGGGATGCACTGCAGCGAGTCCAGAGAGTGCACTGGCACCACTGGGGATGCACTGCAGCGAGTCCAGAGAGTGCACTGGCACCACTGGGGATGCAGTGCAGTGAGTCCAGAGAGTGCACTGGCACCTCTGGGAATGCACCCCGGTGAGTCCTGAGAGTGCACTGGCACCACTGGGGATGCAGTGCAGTGAGTCCAGAGAGTGCACTGGCACCACTGGGGATGCATTGCAGTGAGTCCAAAGAGTGCACTGGCACCATTGGTGATGCAGTGCAGTGAGTCCAGAGAGTGCACTGGCACCACTGGGGATGCAGTGCAGTGAGTCCAGAGAGTGCACTGGCACCACTGGGGATGCAGTGCAGTGAGCTCAGAGAGTGCACTGGCACCACTGGGGATGCAGTGCGGTGAGTCCAGAGAGTGCACTGGCACCACTGGGGATGCACCCCGGTGAGTCCAGAGAGTGCAATGGCACCACTGGGGATGCACCCCGGCAAGTCCAGAGAGTGCACTGGCACCACTGGTCATGCACTGCAGTGAGTCCAGAGAGTGCACTGGCACCACTGGGGATGCACTGCAGTGAGTCCAGAGAGTGCACTGGCACCACTGGGGATGCAGTGCAGTGAGTCCAGAGAGTGCACTGGCACCACTGGGGATGCAGTGCAGTGAGTCCAGAGAGTGCACTGGCACCACTGGGGATGCAGTGCAGTGAGTCCAGAGAGTGCACTGGCACCACTGGGGATGCAGTGCAGTGAGTCCAGAGAGTGCACTGGCACCACTGGGGATGCAGTGCAGTGAGTCCAGAGAGTGAACTGGCACCACTGGGGATGCACCCCGGCAAGTCCAGAGAGTGAACTGGCACCACTGGGGATGCAGTGCAGTGAGTCCAGAGAGTGCACTAGCACCACTGGGGATGCAGTGCAGTGAGTCCAGAGAGTGCACTGGCACCACTGGGGATGCACTGCAGTGAGTCCAGAGAGTGCACTGTCACCACTGGGGATGCAGTGCAGTGAGTCCAGAGAGTGCACTGGCACCACTGGGGATGCAGTGCAGTGAGTCCAGAGTGTGCACTGGCACCACAGGGGATGCACCCCGGCGAGTCCCGAGAGTGCACTGGCACCACTGGGGATGCAGTGCAGTGAGTCCAGAGAGTGCACTGGCACCACTGGGGATGCAATGCAGTGAGTCCAGAGAGTACACTGCCACCACTGGGGGTTCAGTGCAATGAGTCCAGAGAGTGCACTGGCACCACGGGGGATGCAGTGCAGTGAGTCCAGAGAGTGCACTGGCACCACTGGGGATGCACTGCAGTGAGTCCAGAGAGTGCGCTGGCACCAGTGGGGATGCACTGCAGTGAGTCCAGAGAGTGCACTGGCACCACTTGGGATGCACTGCAGTGAGTCCAGAGAGTGCACTGGCAGCACTGGGGATGCACTGCAGTGAGTCCAGAGAGTGCACTGGCACCACTGGGGATGCAGTGCAGTGAGTCCAGAGAGTGCACTGGCACCACTAGGTATGCACTGCAGTGAGATCAGAGATTGCACTGGCACCACTGGGGATGCAGTGCAGTGAGTCCAGAGAGTGCACTGGTACGATTGGGGATGCAGTGCAGTGAGTCCAGAGAGTGCACTGGAACCACTGGGGATGCAGTGCAGTGAGTCCAGAAGGTCCACTGACACCACTGGGGATGCACTGCAGTGAGTCCAGAGAGTGCACTGGCACCACTGGGGATGCAGTGCAGTGAGTCCACAGAGGGCACTGGCACCACTGGGGATGCAGTGCAGTGAGTCCAGAGAGTGCACTGGCACCACTGGGGATGCAGTGCAGTGAGTCCAGAGAGTGCACTGGCACCACTGGGGATGCAGTGCAGTGAGTCCAGAGAGTGCACAGGCACCAATGGGGATGCAGTGCCGTGAGTCCAGAGAGTGCACTGGCACCACTGGGGATGCACTCCGGTGAGTCCAGAGAGTACACTGGCACCACTGGGGATGCACTTCAGTGAGTCCAGAGAGTGCACTGGCACCACCGGGGATGCAGTGCCGTGAATCCAGAGAGTGCACTGGCACCACTGGGGATGCAGTGCAGTGAGTCCAGAGAGTGCACTGGCACCACTGGGAATTCAGTGCAGTGGGTCCAGAGAGTGCACTGGCACCACTGGGGATGCAGTGCAGTGAGTCCAGAGAGTGCACTGGCAGCACTGGGGATGCAGTGCAGTGAGTCCAGAGAGTGCACTGGCACCACTGGGGATGCAGTGTAGTGAGTCCAGAGAGTGCACTGACACCACTGGGAATGCAGTGCCGTTGGTCCAGAGAGTGCACTGGCACCACTGGGGATGCAGTGCCGTGAGTCCAGATGTTAGCGTAGCAACCACATAACCACCAATTGATTATATGAAGGTGCTTTATTCAGCGCTGGAAGCCGGGGCAGCTGCTGTACATCTTTTCCCAGAATTCCTTTGATCTTTTTCATTTTGAGCTTATGATACAAACCCAAAAGCTGCCAGAGCAGCAGCACACTTTCCCAGAAGCTGCCGGAGCAGCAGCGTGCTCTCCCAAAAGCTGCCGGAGCAGCAGCACGCTTTCCCAAAAGCTGCCGGAGCAGCAGCACGCTCTCCCAAAAGCTGCCGGAGCAGCAGCGTGCTCTCCCAGAAGCTGCCGGAGCAGCAGCACGCTTTCCCAAAAAGCTGCCGGAGCAGCAGCGTGCTCTCCCAAAAGCTGCCGGAGCAGCAGCACGCTTTCCCAGAAGCTGCCGGAGCAGCAGCACACTCTCCCAAAAGCTGCCGGAGCAGCAGCACGCTTTCCCAGAAGCTGCCGGAGCAGCAGCGTGCTTACTACATACCAATAATACCAAGTGCTGACCCTTCAGCACAAACCAATACAATTACCAATACCAAACCACCAATGCCGAACCTGCAGAGCTTTCGCTCTGTCTAACGGACGGCGCCTAGGCTTACCCCGGGAGCTCCCTGCCCAACCGAGCGTGGCTTTCGCCGCGTCTGACCGGCAGGCTTTCGCAACCAAATCGGTACCGAATACCCAAAGTTGAAAGCACCTTTGCTTACCACTCCAGTGGTACGTCGTGAGCAGCGGAGGTCGGTCGTGGTCGACTGCTCCCCAAGAATCCCTCGGTGCCGGCTGGAGCGAAACCGAGACACGAGCCGCCTCAGCAGTGCCCACGCTGTCCCACCTGGGTCGCCAAAATGTTAGCGTAGCAACCACATAACCACCAAGTGATTATATGAAGGTGCTTTATTCAGCGCTGGAAGCCGGGGCAGGTGCCCAAATCTGGCTTCAAGTCCCGTTACTTCCCAGCCGTTATTTATACATACAATATTGCGTCAGGTATACATATTCATTACAGGTTGCAACATCAGCCTCGCTTTTCATTCTAATTAGCTCCCCTCCCCTTTGCACATGCGTGGCGCACTCTGGTGGTCGTCCAGGTGGTCGTCCAGATGAAGTAAGGAGTCTTCCTCTCCGCTAAACTTTTCACCTTTCTTACTCGACGCATGCTCCCTCCGCTTCTTGGTTCTGCTTCAACTCATTTCATCATTTCCAGGCCCTTATCCAAGGTCAGGTTGTACCTGTTCCCTCCCAGGGTTCCCCTTCAATGATTCTTTTGATTGTTCAATGTACTCCCTAAGTTTCCAGTATACATAGATTAATTGATAATGTAAGTACATTTGGCAATGCTTAATTATACTGTAGGTCCCATTACCTAAGAGACATTAGTAAAACATCCATTCGATTCTCCCCAACACTAACATTTCCCCCCTTTGAAAATACTTCACTCATACCAAGAGCAATTATTTTCATTACTGTTAGGTTGAATCAGGTTAGTAGAGGTTAGTGAGTATAACTTGATATAGAGATTAGTAAGTATAATCTTAACGCATCTTCGTTAGTCTACTATCTTATTGATTCCTCTATGCCTGCTTGTTAACGCTAGTACTATAGGATGGGGGTGGAGTAAGTGGGATAGGGTGTTCTGGGTGATTCCCAGTAACCTACTAACCTCCTTGACCATGTTGGCAATGAAATGTGGTCCCCTGTCTGAAGAAATACCCAACGGTACACCAAATCTAGGGATTATTTCCCGTAGTAACCATTTTACCGTTTCCTTTGCTTAGTTGGTGTGACAGGGAAGGGCCTCTGGCCATCCTGAAAAAGTATCAACCCCTACCAATCGGTATTTATAACCTCTTGCTTTAGGCAGTTCCACGAAGTCTATTTGCCAGTAATCTCCAGGCTCTATTCCAGCTCTAGTTCTTCCCATCTCAGCATGTTTCCTTGCTACCGGATTATTCTTTAAGCAAAGCTCACATTTTGACATTACTGACTTTGCCATTGTTAACATGTGTACCGAGATGACACCTCGTTTCAAATAGGTCACCATTGCTTCTGCACCCCAGTGACATTCATTATGTTTTATTTGTAAGAGTTCTCGCATTATTATAGGAGGTACTATGAGTTGTCCTGTCGTAGTCACATACCACCCGTCAGGATTCTTCTGGGCCTTCATCAAATTTGCAAGTCTCTCATCTTCCGCTGAATACTTTGGGTCTTTAGGTAATTTAAAACAAGAGAGGCCTACCTTCGATGGAATTAGAGCCATTACTTTCCATACTTCACGTGCAACCTTCCGGGCCGTCAAATCCGCCAGTCTGTTACCTTCTGCAATCTCTGACACCCCTCCTTGATGAGCTTTACAATGCATTATGGCCACCTGTTGGGGTTTCTGTACAGCTGTTATTAATTTCAATATTTCTTCCTGGTATTTTATATTAGTCCCTTGTGAGGATAGCATTCCCCTTTCTTTCCATAATGCCCCATGTACGTGGACTACCCCGAATGCATATTTTGAATCTGTCCAAATATTCACGTTCTTACCCTCGCTTAGTTCCAGGGCTCGTGTCAGGGCGACTATTTCTGCTCGTTGGGCTGAAGTCCCCGGAGGTAGGGAATTTGCCTCAATCACTACCTTTGATGTAGTTGCCGCGTATCCTGCATAACGAGTCCCATTTTCCACAAAGCTGCTTCCATCCGTGAAAAGTTCCCAATCCGGTCTCCCCCGAGGCTGATCCTTTAAGTCTGTTCTGCTGGCATAGGTATGTTCGATGATCTCCACGCAATCATGACTGAGGTCTCCTTCCTCCGTAGTTGTTCCTAGAAACACTGCTGGGTTCAATAAGTTAGTAGTTCTTAAGATTACATCATCTTGCTCAGTTAGTATAGCTTGATATTTCATCATTCGGCTGGGCCATAGCCAATGGCCCCCCTTTTGCTCCAATACCGTAGTCACCATATGTGGCACGAACACTCAATTTGCTTCCCTAATGTGAGCTTCCTGGCTTCCTGTATTAAAAGGACTGTGGCTGCCACGGCCCTTAAACACGAGGGCCATCCAGCGCTTACTGCATCCAATTGTTTAGAAAAATACCCCACAGGTCTTTTCCAGCTCCCAAGTCGCTGGGTCAGTACTCCTAATGCCAATCGTTGTCTCTCATGCACAAACAGCTGGAAGTCCTTTGATAAGTCCGGGGCATGGCATTCTGTACCCCGACTTGTACCCAATCTTGATATCTCTTCAGCCTCCTTATTCCATCCCCTGTGTTATAATCCCATTGGGGATCCTCGGTGGGGAAGTTTTGATCTAGATTTCCAAGCACTAATCCATTACGTATATCTTCTCGGGCTCTCTCTCTGGCTGCCCGCAATACCACGTCTTTTTCTGTCGAGTCCATCAAAGTATCCAGGATCACCTGGAGATCATCCCAATCGGGATTTTGGGTTTTAATTATCATTTTCATTACCCTAGCTACTTTATCTGGGTTTTCCCTGTAGGTGCCGGCTGCTTGTTTCCATATCATTAAATCCCCAGCTGAAAAAGGCACCTTAACATATACCGGTCCTTCTGTCCCCACTCCTTGCCTGAGGGGAGCGATTATTTTCCCTCCCTGTTCATTTATAGTTTCTCCTGCCCTTCGCTGTTGCCGGGTCCTATGTGACACAGGGGAGACTAAAGTCGGGGATTCTCCATCACTACTGCTAGCTTCCTTTTCTCTTTTCCCTCCCTGTCCTGGCTCTTCCGGCGGAGCCGACGGCGCAACTTCCAAATCAATATTTCCATTATTCATTTCCCCATAATACTTATTATTCTCTATTGCCTGATGCTGTATACAGTGTCCCTCCTTAGTACATGCACAACAACGTTCCTCAGTTGAAACCTCAAGCACCATTATTCCACAAGCATGCTGCCATTCAGGCTTTCGGCGCAAATAAAAGAATAATTCCACATACGGCAGTTCATCATATTTTCCTTCCCGCTTACAGAATAGCATCAATTGTAAAATTGTATTATATTGCAATGTTCCATTCTCAGGCCAAGTTTCTTGGTCCTCTAGCTTATACTGTGGCCACCAAATATTACAATAATCAATCAGCTTTCCTTTCCGCATTTCTTGACCAAAACCTCCCTCTTTCCAGTGTGCTAGCAAACACCCCAGCGGGGATGTCCGCGGGATAGGTACATCTTTTCCCAGAATTCCTTTGATCTTTTTCATTTTGAGCTTATGATACAAACCCAAAAGCTGCCAGAGCAGCAGCACACTTTCCCAGAAGCTGCCGGAGCAGCAGCGTGCTCTCCCAAAAGCTGCCGGAGCAGCAGCACGCTTTCCCAAAAGCTGCCGGAGCAGCAGCACACTCTCCCAAAAGCTGCCGGAGCAGCAGCGTGCTCTCCCAGAAGCTGCCGGAGCAGCAGCACGCTTTCCCAAAAGCTGCCGGAGCAGCAGCGTGCTCTCCCAAAAGCTGCCGGAGCAGCAGCACGCTTTCCCAGAAGCTGCCGGAGCAGCAGCGTGCTTACTACATACCAATAATACCAAGTGCTGACCCTTCAGCACAAACCAATACAATTACCAATACCAAACCACCAATGCCGAACCTGCAGAGCTTTCGCTCTGTCTAACGGACGGCGCCTAGGCTTACCCCGGGAGCTCCCTGCCCAACCGAGCGTGGCTTTCGCCGCGTCTGACCGGCAGGCTTTCGCAACCAAATCGGTACCGAATACCCAAAGTTGAAAGCACCTTTGCTTACCACTCCAGTGGTACGTCGTGAGCAGCGGAGGTCGGTCGTGGTCGACTGCTCCCCGAGAATCCCTCGGTGCCGGCTGGAGCGAAACCGAGACACGAGCCGCCTCAGCAGTGCCCACGCTGTCCCACCTGGGTCGCCAAAATGTTAGCGTAGCAACCACATAACCACCAAGTGATTATATGAAGGTGCTTTATTCAGCGCTGGAAGCCGGGGCAGGTGCCCAAATCTGGCTTCAAGTCCCGTTACTTCCCAGCCGTTATTTATACATACAATATTGCGTCAGGTATACATATTCATTACAGGTTGCAACATCAGCCTCGCTTTTCATTCTAATTAGCTCCCCTCCCCTTTGCACATGCGTGGCGCACTCTGGTGGTCGTCCAGGTGGTCGTCCAGATGAAGTAAGGAGTCTTCCTCTCCGCTAAACTTTTCACCTTTCTTACTCGACGCATGCTCCCTCCGCTTCTTGGTTCTGCTTCAACTCATTTCATCATTTCCAGGCCCTTATCCAAGGTCAGGTTGTACCTGTTCCCTCCCAGGGTTCCCCTTCAATGATTCTTTTGATTGTTCAATGTACTCCCTAAGTTTCCAGTATACATAGATTAATTGATAATGTAAGTACATTTGGCAATGCTTAATTATACTGTAGGTCCCATTACCTAAGAGACATTAGTAAAACATCCATTCGATTCTCCCCAACACTAACATTTCCCCCCTTTGAAAATACTTCACTCATACCAAGAGCAATTATTTTCATTACTGTTAGGTTGAATCAGGTTAGTAGAGGTTAGTGAGTATAACTTGATATAGAGATTAGTAAGTATAATCTTAACGCATCTTCGTTAGTCTACTATCTTATTGATTCCTCTATGCCTGCTTGTTAACGCTAGTACTATAGGATGGGGGTGGAGTAAGTGGGATAGGGTGTTCTGGGTGATTCCCAGTAACCTACTAACCTCCTTGACCATGTTGGCAATGAAATGTGGTCCCCTGTCTGAAGAAATACCCAACGGTACACCAAATCTAGGGATTATTTCCCGTAGTAACCATTTTACCGTTTCCTTTGCTTAGTTGGTGTGACAGGGAAGGGCCTCTGGCCATCCTGAAAAAGTATCAACCCCTACCAATCGGTATTTATAACCTCTTGCTTTAGGCAGTTCCACGAAGTCTATTTGCCAGTAATCTCCAGGCTCTATTCCAGCTCTAGTTCTTCCCATCTCAGCATGTTTCCTTGCTACCGGATTATTCTTTAAGCAAAGCTCACATTTTGACATTACTGACTTTGCCATTGTTAACATGTGTACCGAGATGACACCTCGTTTCAAATAGGTCACCATTGCTTCTGCACCCCAGTGACATTCATTATGTTTTATTTGTAAGAGTTCTCGCATTATTATAGGAGGTACTATGAGTTGTCCTGTCGTAGTCACATACCACCCGTCAGGATTCTTCTGGGCCTTCATCAAATTTGCAAGTCTCTCATCTTCCGCTGAATACTTTGGGTCTTTAGGTAATTTAAAACAAGAGAGGCCTACCTTCGATGGAATTAGAGCCATTACTTTCCATACTTCACGTGCAACCTTCCGGGCCGTCAAATCCGCCAGTCTGTTACCTTCTGCAATCTCTGACACCCCTCCTTGATGAGCTTTACAATGCATTATGGCCACCTGTTGGGGTTTCTGTACAGCTGTTATTAATTTCAATATTTCTTCCTGGTATTTTATATTAGTCCCTTGTGAGGATAGCATTCCCCTTTCTTTCCATAATGCCCCATGTACGTGGACTACCCCGAATGCATATTTTGAATCTGTCCAAATATTCACGTTCTTACCCTCGCTTAGTTCCAGGGCTCGTGTCAGGGCGACTATTTCTGCTCGTTGGGCTGAAGTCCCCGGAGGTAGGGAATTTGCCTCAATCACTACCTTTGATGTAGTTGCCGCGTATCCTGCATAACGAGTCCCATTTTCCACAAAGCTGCTTCCATCCGTGAAAAGTTCCCAATCCGGTCTCCCCCGAGGCTGATCCTTTAAGTCTGTTCTGCTGGCATAGGTATGTTCGATGATCTCCACGCAATCATGACTGAGGTCTCCTTCCTCCGTAGTTGTTCCTAGAAACACTGCTGGGTTCAATAAGTTAGTAGTTCTTAAGATTACATCATCTTGCTCAGTTAGTATAGCTTGATATTTCATCATTCGGCTGGGCCATAGCCAATGGCCCCCCTTTTGCTCCAATACCGTAGTCACCATATGTGGCACGAACACTCAATTTGCTTCCCTAATGTGAGCTTCCTGGCTTCCTGTATTAAAAGGACTGTGGCTGCCACGGCCCTTAAACACGAGGGCCATCCAGCGCTTACTGCATCCAATTGTTTAGAAAAATACCCCACAGGTCTTTTCCAGCTCCCAAGTCGCTGGGTCAGTACTCCTAATGCCAATCGTTGTCTCTCATGCACAAACAGCTGGAAGTCCTTTGATAAGTCCGGGGCATGGCATTCTGTACCCCGACTTGTACCCAATCTTGATATCTCTTCAGCCTCCTTATTCCATCCCCTGTGTTATAATCCCATTGGGGATCCTCGGTGGGGAAGTTTTGATCTAGATTTCCAAGCACTAATCCATTACGTATATCTTCTCGGGCTCTCTCTCTGGCTGCCCGCAATACCACGTCTTTTTCTGTCGAGTCCATCAAAGTATCCAGGATCACCTGGAGATCATCCCAATCGGGATTTTGGGTTTTAATTATCATTTTCATTACCCTAGCTACTTTATCTGGGTTTTCCCTGTAGGTGCCGGCTGCTTGTTTCCATATCATTAAATCCCCAGCTGAAAAAGGCACCTTAACATATACCGGTCCTTCTGTCCCCACTCCTTGCCTGAGGGGAGCGATTATTTTCCCTCCCTGTTCATTTATAGTTTCTCCTGCCCTTCGCTGTTGCCGGGTCCTATGTGACACAGGGGAGACTAAAGTCGGGGATTCTCCATCACTACTGCTAGCTTCCTTTTCTCTTTTCCCTCCCTGTCCTGGCTCTTCCGGCGGAGCCGACGGCGCAACTTCCAAATCAATATTTCCATTATTCATTTCCCCATAATACTTATTATTCTCTATTGCCTGATGCTGTATACAGTGTCCCTCCTTAGTACATGCACAACAACGTTCCTCAGTTGAAACCTCAAGCACCATTATTCCACAAGCATGCTGCCATTCAGGCTTTCGGCGCAAATAAAAGAATAATTCCACATACGGCAGTTCATCATATTTTCCTTCCCGCTTACAGAATAGCATCAATTGTAAAATTGTATTATATTGCAATGTTCCATTCTCAGGCCAAGTTTCTTGGTCCTCTAGCTTATACTGTGGCCACCAAATATTACAATAATCAATCAGCTTTCCTTTCCGCATTTCTTGACCAAAACCTCCCTCTTTCCAGTGTGCTAGCAAACACCCCAGCGGGGATGTCCGCGGGATAGGTACATCTTTTCCCAGAATTCCTTTGATCTTTTTCATTTTGAGCTTATGATACAAACCCAAAAGCTGCCAGAGCAGCAGCACACTTTCCCAGAAGCTGCCGGAGCAGCAGCGTGCTCTCCCAAAAGCTGCCGGAGCAGCAGCACGCTTTCCCAAAAGCTGCCGGAGCAGCAGCACACTCTCCCAAAAGCTGCCGGAGCAGCAGCGTGCTCTCCCAGAAGCTGCCGGAGCAGCAGCACGCTTTCCCAAAAGCTGCCGGAGCAGCAGCGTGCTCTCCCAAAAGCTGCCGGAGCAGCAGCACGCTTTCCCAGAAGCTGCCGGAGCAGCAGCGTGCTTACTACATACCAATAATACCAAGTGCTGACCCTTCAGCACAAACCAATACAATTACCAATACCAAACCACCAATGCCGAACCTGCAGAGCTTTCGCTCTGTCTAACGGACGGCGCCTAGGCTTACCCCGGGAGCTCCCTGCCCAACCGAGCGTGGCTTTCGCCGCGTCTGACCGGCAGGCTTTCGCAACCAAATCGGTACCGAATACCCAAAGTTGAAAGCACCTTTGCTTACCACTCCAGTGGTACGTCGTGAGCAGCGGAGGTCGGTCGTGGTCGACTGCTCCCCGAGAATCCCTCGGTGCCGGCTGGAGCGAAACCGAGACACGAGCCGCCTCAGCAGTGCCCACGCTGTCCCACCTGGGTCGCCAAAATGTTAGCGTAGCAACCACATAACCACCAAGTGATTATATGAAGGTGCTTTATTCAGCGCTGGAAGCCGGGGCAGGTGCCCAAATCTGGCTTCAAGTCCCGTTACTTCCCAGCCGTTATTTATACATACAATATTGCGTCAGGTATACATATTCATTACAGGTTGCAACATCAGCCTCGCTTTTCATTCTAATTAGCTCCCCTCCCCTTTGCACATGCGTGGCGCACTCTGGTGGTCGTCCAGGTGGTCGTCCAGATGAAGTAAGGAGTCTTCCTCTCCGCTAAACTTTTCACCTTTCTTACTCGACGCATGCTCCCTCCGCTTCTTGGTTCTGCTTCAACTCATTTCATCATTTCCAGGCCCTTATCCAAGGTCAGGTTGTACCTGTTCCCTCCCAGGGTTCCCCTTCAATGATTCTTTTGATTGTTCAATGTACTCCCTAAGTTTCCAGTATACATAGATTAATTGATAATGTAAGTACATTTGGCAATGCTTAATTATACTGTAGGTCCCATTACCTAAGAGACATTAGTAAAACATCCATTCGATTCTCCCCAACACTAACATTTCCCCCCTTTGAAAATACTTCACTCATACCAAGAGCAATTATTTTCATTACTGTTAGGTTGAATCAGGTTAGTAGAGGTTAGTGAGTATAACTTGATATAGAGATTAGTAAGTATAATCTTAACGCATCTTCGTTAGTCTACTATCTTATTGATTCCTCTATGCCTGCTTGTTAACGCTAGTACTATAGGATGGGGGTGGAGTAAGTGGGATAGGGTGTTCTGGGTGATTCCCAGTAACCTACTAACCTCCTTGACCATGTTGGCAATGAAATGTGGTCCCCTGTCTGAAGAAATACCCAACGGTACACCAAATCTAGGGATTATTTCCCGTAGTAACCATTTTACCGTTTCCTTTGCTTAGTTGGTGTGACAGGGAAGGGCCTCTGGCCATCCTGAAAAAGTATCAACCCCTACCAATCGGTATTTATAACCTCTTGCTTTAGGCAGTTCCACGAAGTCTATTTGCCAGTAATCTCCAGGCTCTATTCCAGCTCTAGTTCTTCCCATCTCAGCATGTTTCCTTGCTACCGGATTATTCTTTAAGCAAAGCTCACATTTTGACATTACTGACTTTGCCATTGTTAACATGTGTACCGAGATGACACCTCGTTTCAAATAGGTCACCATTGCTTCTGCACCCCAGTGACATTCATTATGTTTTATTTGTAAGAGTTCTCGCATTATTATAGGAGGTACTATGAGTTGTCCTGTCGTAGTCACATACCACCCGTCAGGATTCTTCTGGGCCTTCATCAAATTTGCAAGTCTCTCATCTTCCGCTGAATACTTTGGGTCTTTAGGTAATTTAAAACAAGAGAGGCCTACCTTCGATGGAATTAGAGCCATTACTTTCCATACTTCACGTGCAACCTTCCGGGCCGTCAAATCCGCCAGTCTGTTACCTTCTGCAATCTCTGACACCCCTCCTTGATGAGCTTTACAATGCATTATGGCCACCTGTTGGGGTTTCTGTACAGCTGTTATTAATTTCAATATTTCTTCCTGGTATTTTATATTAGTCCCTTGTGAGGATAGCATTCCCCTTTCTTTCCATAATGCCCCATGTACGTGGACTACCCCGAATGCATATTTTGAATCTGTCCAAATATTCACGTTCTTACCCTCGCTTAGTTCCAGGGCTCGTGTCAGGGCGACTATTTCTGCTCGTTGGGCTGAAGTCCCCGGAGGTAGGGAATTTGCCTCAATCACTACCTTTGATGTAGTTGCCGCGTATCCTGCATAACGAGTCCCATTTTCCACAAAGCTGCTTCCATCCGTGAAAAGTTCCCAATCCGGTCTCCCCCGAGGCTGATCCTTTAAGTCTGTTCTGCTGGCATAGGTATGTTCGATGATCTCCACGCAATCATGACTGAGGTCTCCTTCCTCCGTAGTTGTTCCTAGAAACACTGCTGGGTTCAATAAGTTAGTAGTTCTTAAGATTACATCATCTTGCTCAGTTAGTATAGCTTGATATTTCATCATTCGGCTGGGCCATAGCCAATGGCCCCCCTTTTGCTCCAATACCGTAGTCACCATATGTGGCACGAACACTCAATTTGCTTCCCTAATGTGAGCTTCCTGGCTTCCTGTATTAAAAGGACTGTGGCTGCCACGGCCCTTAAACACGAGGGCCATCCAGCGCTTACTGCATCCAATTGTTTAGAAAAATACCCCACAGGTCTTTTCCAGCTCCCAAGTCGCTGGGTCAGTACTCCTAATGCCAATCGTTGTCTCTCATGCACAAACAGCTGGAAGTCCTTTGATAAGTCCGGGGCATGGCATTCTGTACCCCGACTTGTACCCAATCTTGATATCTCTTCAGCCTCCTTATTCCATCCCCTGTGTTATAATCCCATTGGGGATCCTCGGTGGGGAAGTTTTGATCTAGATTTCCAAGCACTAATCCATTACGTATATCTTCTCGGGCTCTCTCTCTGGCTGCCCGCAATACCACGTCTTTTTCTGTCGAGTCCATCAAAGTATCCAGGATCACCTGGAGATCATCCCAATCGGGATTTTGGGTTTTAATTATCATTTTCATTACCCTAGCTACTTTATCTGGGTTTTCCCTGTAGGTGCCGGCTGCTTGTTTCCATATCATTAAATCCCCAGCTGAAAAAGGCACCTTAACATATACCGGTCCTTCTGTCCCCACTCCTTGCCTGAGGGGAGCGATTATTTTCCCTCCCTGTTCATTTATAGTTTCTCCTGCCCTTCGCTGTTGCCGGGTCCTATGTGACACAGGGGAGACTAAAGTCGGGGATTCTCCATCACTACTGCTAGCTTCCTTTTCTCTTTTCCCTCCCTGTCCTGGCTCTTCCGGCGGAGCCGACGGCGCAACTTCCAAATCAATATTTCCATTATTCATTTCCCCATAATACTTATTATTCTCTATTGCCTGATGCTGTATACAGTGTCCCTCCTTAGTACATGCACAACAACGTTCCTCAGTTGAAACCTCAAGCACCATTATTCCACAAGCATGCTGCCATTCAGGCTTTCGGCGCAAATAAAAGAATAATTCCACATACGGCAGTTCATCATATTTTCCTTCCCGCTTACAGAATAGCATCAATTGTAAAATTGTATTATATTGCAATGTTCCATTCTCAGGCCAAGTTTCTTGGTCCTCTAGCTTATACTGTGGCCACCAAATATTACAATAATCAATCAGCTTTCCTTTCCGCATTTCTTGACCAAAACCTCCCTCTTTCCAGTGTGCTAGCAAACACCCCAGCGGGGATGTCCGCGGGATAGGTACATCTTTTCCCAGAATTCCTTTGATCTTTTTCATTTTGAGCTTATGATACAAACCCAAAAGCTGCCAGAGCAGCAGCACACTTTCCCAGAAGCTGCCGGAGCAGCAGCGTGCTCTCCCAAAAGCTGCCGGAGCAGCAGCACGCTTTCCCAAAAGCTGCCGGAGCAGCAGCACACTCTCCCAAAAGCTGCCGGAGCAGCAGCGTGCTCTCCCAGAAGCTGCCGGAGCAGCAGCACGCTTTCCCAAAAGCTGCCGGAGCAGCAGCGTGCTCTCCCAAAAGCTGCCGGAGCAGCAGCACGCTTTCCCAGAAGCTGCCGGAGCAGCAGCGTGCTTACTACATACCAATAATACCAAGTGCTGACCCTTCAGCACAAACCAATACAATTACCAATACCAAACCACCAATGCCGAACCTGCAGAGCTTTCGCTCTGTCTAACGGACGGCGCCTAGGCTTACCCCGGGAGCTCCCTGCCCAACCGAGCGTGGCTTTCGCCGCGTCTGACCGGCAGGCTTTCGCAACCAAATCGGTACCGAATACCCAAAGTTGAAAGCACCTTTGCTTACCACTCCAGTGGTACGTCGTGAGCAGCGGAGGTCGGTCGTGGTCGACTGCTCCCCGAGAATCCCTCGGTGCCGGCTGGAGCGAAACCGAGACACGAGCCGCCTCAGCAGTGCCCACGCTGTCCCACCTGGGTCGCCAAAATGTTAGCGTAGCAACCACATAACCACCAAGTGATTATATGAAGGTGCTTTATTCAGCGCTGGAAGCCGGGGCAGGTGCCCAAATCTGGCTTCAAGTCCCGTTACTTCCCAGCCGTTATTTATACATACAATATTGCGTCAGGTATACATATTCATTACAGGTTGCAACATCAGCCTCGCTTTTCATTCTAATTAGCTCCCCTCCCCTTTGCACATGCGTGGCGCACTCTGGTGGTCGTCCAGGTGGTCGTCCAGATGAAGTAAGGAGTCTTCCTCTCCGCTAAACTTTTCACCTTTCTTACTCGACGCATGCTCCCTCCGCTTCTTGGTTCTGCTTCAACTCATTTCATCATTTCCAGGCCCTTATCCAAGGTCAGGTTGTACCTGTTCCCTCCCAAGGTTCCCCTTCAATGATTCTTTTGATTGTTCAATGTACTCCCTAAGTATCCAGTATACATAGATTAATTGATAATGTAAGTACATTTGGCAATGCTTAATTATACTGTAGGTCCCATTACCTAAGAGACATTAGTAAAACATCCATTCGATTCTCCCCAACACTAACACAGAGACTGCACTGGCACCACTGGGGATGCAGTGCAGTGAGTCCAGAGAGGGCACTGGCACCACTGGCGATGCACTGCAGTGAGTCCAGAGAGTGCACTGGCACCACTGGGGATGCAGAGCAGTGAGTCCAGAGAGTGCACTGGCACCACCTGGGATGCAGTGCAGTGAGTCCAGAGAGTGCACCGTCACCACTGGTGATGCAGTGCAGTGAGTCCAGAGAGTGCACTGGCACCACTGGAGTTGCAGTGCAGTGAGTCCAGAGAGTGCACTGGAACCACTGGGGATGCAGCGCAGTGACTCCAGACAGTGCACTAGCACCACTGGGGATGCACTGCAGTGACTCCAGAGAGTTCTCTGGCACCACTGGGGATGCAGTTAGTGAGTCCAGAGAGTGCACTGGAACCACTGGGGATGCAGCGCAGTGACTCCAGACAGTGCACTAGCACCACTGGGGATGCACTGCAGTGACTCCAGAGAGTTCTCTGGCACCACTGGGGATGCACTGCAGTGAGTCCAGATATTAGCGTAGCAACCACATAATCACCAAGTGATTATATGAAGGTGCTTTATTCAGCGCTGGAAGCCGGGGCAGGTGCCCAAATCTGGCTTCAAGTCCCGTTACTTCCCAGCCGTTTTTTTATACATACAATATTGCGTCAGGTATACATATTCATTACGGGTTGCAACATCAGCCTCGCTTTTCATTCTAATTAGCTCCCCTCCCCTTTGCACATGCGTGGCGCACTCTGGTGGTCGTCCAGGTGGTCGTCCAGATGAAGTAAGGAGTCTTCCTCTCCGCTAAACTTTTCACCTTTCTTACTCGACGCATGCTCCCTCCGCTTCTTGGTTCTGCTTCAACTCATTTCATCATTTCCAGGCCCTTATCCAAGGTCAGGTTGTACCTGTTCCCTCCCAGGGTTCCCCTTCAATGATTCTTTTGATTGTTCAATGTACTCCCTAAGTATCCAGTATACATAGATTAATTGATAATGTAAGTACATTTGGCAATGCTTAATTATACTGATAGGTCCCATTACCTAAGAGACATTAGTAAAACATCCATTCGATTCTCCCCAACACTAACATTCCCCCCCCTTTGAAAATACTTCACTCATACCAAGAGCAAGTATTTTCATTACTGTTAGGTTGAATCAGGTTAGTAGAGGTTAGTGAGTATAACTTGATATAGAGATTAGTAAGTATAATCTTAACGCATCTTCGTTAGTCTACTATCTTATTGATTCCTCTATGCCTGCTTGTTAACGCTAGTACTATAGGATGGGGGTGGAGTAAGTGGGATAGGGTGTTCTGGGTGATTCCCAGTAACCTACTAACCTCCTTGACCACGTTGGCAATGAAATGTGGTCCCCTGTCTGAAGAAATACCCAACGGTACACCAAATCTAGGGATTATTTCCCGTAGTAACCATTTTACCGTTTCCTTTGCTTAGTTGGTGTGACAGGGAAGGGCCTCTGGCCATCCTGAAAAAGTATCAACCCCTACCAATCGGTATTTATAACCTCTTGCTTTAGGCAGTTCCACGAAGTCTATTTGCCAGTAATCTCCAGGCTCTATTCCAGCTCTAGTTCTTCCCATCTCAGCATGTTTCCTTGCTACCGGATTATTCTTTAAGCAAAGCTCACATTTTGACATTACTGACTTTGCCATTGTTAACATGTGTACCGAGATGACACCTCGTTTCAAATAGGTCACCATTGCTTCTGCACCCCAGTGACATTCATTATGTTTTATTTGTAAGAGTTCTCGCATTATTATAGGAGGTACTATGAGTTGTCCTGTCGTAGTCACATACCACCCGTCAGGATTCTTCTGGGCCTTCATCAAATTTGCAAGTCTCTCATCTTCCGCTGAATACTTTGGGTCTTTAGGTAATTTAAAACAAGAGAGGCCTACCTTCGATGGAATTAGAGCCATTACTTTCCATACTTCACGTGCAACCTTCCGGGCCGTCAAATCCGCCAGTCTGTTACCTTCTGCAATCTCTGACACCCCTCCTTGATGAGCTTTACAATGCATTATGGCCACCTGTTGGGGTTTCTGTACAGCTGTTATTAATTTCAATATTTCTTCCTGGTATTTTATATTAGTCCCTTGTGAGGATAGCATTCCCCTTTCTTTCCATAATGCCCCATGTACGTGGACTACCCCGAATGCATATTTTGAATCTGTCCAAATATTCACGTTCTTACCCTCGCTTAGTTCCAGGGCTCGTGTCAGGGCGACTATTTCTGCTCGTTGGGCTGAAGTCCCCGGAGGTAGGGAATTTGCCTCAATCACTACCTTTGATGTAGTTGCCGCGTATCCTGCATAACGAGTCCCATTTTCCACAAAGCTGCTTCCATCCGTGAAAAGTTCCCAATCCGGTCTCCCCCGAGGCTGATCCTTTAAGTCTGTTCTGCTGGCATAGGTATGTTCGATGATCTCCACGCAATCATGACTGAGGTCTCCTTCCTCCGTAGTTGTTCCTAGAAACACTGCTGGGTTCAATAAGTTAGTAGTTCTTAAGATTACATCATCTTGCTCAGTTAGTATAGCTTGATATTTCATCATTCGGCTGGGCCATAGCCAATGGCCCCCCTTTTGCTCCAATACCGTAGTCACCATATGTGGCACGAACACTCAATTTGCTTCCCTAATGTGAGCTTCCTGGCTTCCTGTATTAAAAGGACTGTGGCTGCCACGGCCCTTAAACACGAGGGCCATCCAGCGCTTACTGCATCCAATTGTTTAGAAAAATACCCCACAGGTCTTTTCCAGCTCCCAAGTCGCTGGGTCAGTACTCCTAATGCCAATCGTTGTCTCTCATGCACAAACAGCTGGAAGTCCTTTGATAAGTCCGGGGCATGGCATTCTGTACCCCGACTTGTACCCAATCTTGATATCTCTTCAGCCTCCTTATTCCATCCCCTGTGTTATAATCCCATTGGGGATCCTCGGTGGGGAAGTTTTGATCTAGATTTCCAAGCACTAATCCATTACGTATATCTTCTCGGGCTCTCTCTCTGGCTGCCCGCAATACCACGTCTTTTTCTGTCGAGTCCATCAAAGTATCCAGGATCACCTGGAGATCATCCCAATCGGGATTTTGGGTTTTAATTATCATTTTCATTACCCTAGCTACTTTATCTGGGTTTTCCCTGTAGGTGCCGGCTGCTTGTTTCCATATCATTAAATCCCCAGCTGAAAAAGGCACCTTAACATATACCGGTCCTTCTGTCCCCACTCCTTGCCTGAGGGGAGCGATTATTTTCCCTCCCTGTTCATTTATAGTTTCTCCTGCCCTTCGCTGTTGCCGGGTCCTATGTGACACAGGGGAGACTAAAGTCGGGGATTCTCCATCACTACTGCTAGCTTCCTTTTCTCTTTTCCCTCCCTGTCCTGGCTCTTCCGGCGGAGCCGACGGCGCAACTTCCAAATCAATATTTCCATTATTCATTTCCCCATAATACTTATTATTCTCTATTGCCTGATGCTGTATACAGTGTCCCTCCTTAGTACATGCACAACAACGTTCCTCAGTTGAAACCTCAAGCACCATTATTCCACAAGCATGCTGCCATTCAGGCTTTCGGCGCAAATAAAAGAATAATTCCACATACGGCAGTTCATCATATTTTCCTTCCCGCTTACAGAATAGCATCAATTGTAAAATTGTATTATATTGCAATGTTCCATTCTCAGGCCAAGTTTCTTGGTCCTCTAGCTTATACTGTGGCCACCAAATATTACAATAATCAATCAGCTTTCCTTTCCGCATTTCTTGACCAAAACCTCCCTCTTTCCAGTGTGCTAGCAAACACCCCAGCGGGGATGTCCGCGGGATAGGTACATCTTTTCCCAGAATTCCTTTGATCTTTTTCATTTTGAGCTTATGATACAAACCCAAAAGCTGCCAGAGCAGCAGCACACTTTCCCAGAAGCTGCCGGAGCAGCAGCGTGCTCTCCCAAAAGCTGCCGGAGCAGCAGCACGCTTTCCCAAAAGCTGCCGGAGCAGCAGCACACTCTCCCAAAAGCTGCCGGAGCAGCAGCGTGCTCTCCCAGAAGCTGCCGGAGCAGCAGCACGCTTTCCCAAAAGCTGCCGGAGCAGCAGCGTGCTCTCCCAAAAGCTGCCGGAGCAGCAGCACGCTTTCCCAGAAGCTGCCGGAGCAGCAGCGTGCTTACTACATACCAATAATACCAAGTGCTGACCCTTCAGCACAAACCAATACAATTACCAATACCAAACCACCAATGCCGAACCTGCAGAGCTTTCGCTCTGTCTAACGGACGGCGCCTAGGCTTACCCCGGGAGCTCCCTGCCCAACCGAGCGTGGCTTTCGCCGCGTCTGACCGGCAGGCTTTCGCAACCAAATCGGTACCGAATACCCAAAGTTGAAAGCACCTTTGCTTACCACTCCAGTGGTACGTCGTGAGCAGCGGAGGTCGGTCGTGGTCGACTGCTCCCCGAGAATCCCTCGGTGCCGGCTGGAGCGAAACCGAGACACGAGCCGCCTCAGCAGTGCCCACGCTGTCCCACCTGGGTCGCCAAAATGTTAGCGTAGCAACCACATAACCACCAAGTGATTATATGAAGGTGCTTTATTCAGCGCTGGAAGCCGGGGCAGGTGCCCAAATCTGGCTTCAAGTCCCGTTACTTCCCAGCCGTTATTTATACATACAATATTGCGTCAGGTATACATATTCATTACAGGTTGCAACATCAGCCTCGCTTTTCATTCTAATTAGCTCCCCTCCCCTTTGCACATGCGTGGCGCACTCTGGTGGTCGTCCAGGTGGTCGTCCAGATGAAGTAAGGAGTCTTCCTCTCCGCTAAACTTTTCACCTTTCTTACTCGACGCATGCTCCCTCCGCTTCTTGGTTCTGCTTCAACTCATTTCATCATTTCCAGGCCCTTATCCAAGGTCAGGTTGTACCTGTTCCCTCCCAAGGTTCCCCTTCAATGATTCTTTTGATTGTTCAATGTACTCCCTAAGTATCCAGTATACATAGATTAATTGATAATGTAAGTACATTTGGCAATGCTTAATTATACTGTAGGTCCCATTACCTAAGAGACATTAGTAAAACATCCATTCGATTCTCCCCAACACTAACACAGAGACTGCACTGGCACCACTGGGGATGCAGTGCAGTGAGTCCAGAGAGGGCACTGGCACCACTGGCGATGCACTGCAGTGAGTCCAGAGAGTGCACTGGCACCACTGGGGATGCAGAGCAGTGAGTCCAGAGAGTGCACTGGCACCACCTGGGATGCAGTGCAGTGAGTCCAGAGAGTGCACCGTCACCACTGGTGATGCAGTGCAGTGAGTCCAGAGAGTGCACTGGCACCACTGGAGTTGCAGTGCAGTGAGTCCAGAGAGTGCACTGGAACCACTGGGGATGCAGCGCAGTGACTCCAGACAGTGCACTAGCACCACTGGGGATGCACTGCAGTGACTCCAGAGAGTTCTCTGGCACCACTGGGGATGCAGTTAGTGAGTCCAGAGAGTGCACTGGAACCACTGGGGATGCAGCGCAGTGACTCCAGACAGTGCACTAGCACCACTGGGGATGCACTGCAGTGACTCCAGAGAGTTCTCTGGCACCACTGGGGATGCACTGCAGTGAGTCCAGATATTAGCGTAGCAACCACATAATCACCAAGTGATTATATGAAGGTGCTTTATTCAGCGCTGGAAGCCGGGGCAGGTGCCCAAATCTGGCTTCAAGTCCCGTTACTTCCCAGCCGTTTTTTTATACATACAATATTGCGTCAGGTATACATATTCATTACGGGTTGCAACATCAGCCTCGCTTTTCATTC
Source organism: Anser brachyrhynchus (assembly GCF_964034855.1). Lineage (NCBI taxonomy): Eukaryota > Metazoa > Chordata > Aves > Anseriformes > Anatidae > Anser > Anser brachyrhynchus. The sequence goes on along the minus strand of NW_027663644.1, from coordinate 917,213 downwards.
TAATTAGCTCCCCTCCCCTTTGCACATGCGTGGCGCACTCTGGTGGTCGTCCAGGTGGTCGTCCAGATGAAGTAAGGAGTCTTCCTCTCCGCTAAACTTTTCACCTTTCTTACTCGACGCATGCTCCCTCCGCTTCTTGGTTCTGCTTCAACTCATTTCATCATTTCCAGGCCCTTATCCAAGGTCAGGTTGTACCTGTTCCCTCCCAGGGTTCCCCTTCAATGATTCTTTTGATTGTTCAATGTACTCCCTAAGTATCCAGTATACATAGATTAATTGATAATGTAAGTACATTTGGCAATGCTTAATTATACTGATAGGTCCCATTACCTAAGAGACATTAGTAAAACATCCATTCGATTCTCCCCAACACTAACATTCCCCCCCCTTTGAAAATACTTCACTCATACCAAGAGCAAGTATTTTCATTACTGTTAGGTTGAATCAGGTTAGTAGAGGTTAGTGAGTATAACTTGATATAGAGATTAGTAAGTATAATCTTAACGCATCTTCGTTAGTCTACTATCTTATTGATTCCTCTATGCCTGCTTGTTAACGCTAGTACTATAGGATGGGGGTGGAGTAAGTGGGATAGGGTGTTCTGGGTGATTCCCAGTAACCTACTAACCTCCTTGACCACGTTGGCAATGAAATGTGGTCCCCTGTCTGAAGAAATACCCAACGGTACACCAAATCTAGGGATTATTTCCCGTAGTAACCATTTTACCGTTTCCTTTGCTTAGTTGGTGTGACAGGGAAGGGCCTCTGGCCATCCTGAAAAAGTATCAACCCCTACCAATCGGTATTTATAACCTCTTGCTTTAGGCAGTTCCACGAAGTCTATTTGCCAGTAATCTCCAGGCTCTATTCCAGCTCTAGTTCTTCCCATCTCAGCATGTTTCCTTGCTACCGGATTATTCTTTAAGCAAAGCTCACATTTTGACATTACTGACTTTGCCATTGTTAACATGTGTACCGAGATGACACCTCGTTTCAAATAGGTCACCATTGCTTCTGCACCCCAGTGACATTCATTATGTTTTATTTGTAAGAGTTCTCGCATTATTATAGGAGGTACTATGAGTTGTCCTGTCGTAGTCACATACCACCCGTCAGGATTCTTCTGGGCCTTCATCAAATTTGCAAGTCTCTCATCTTCCGCTGAATACTTTGGGTCTTTAGGTAATTTAAAACAAGAGAGGCCTACCTTCGATGGAATTAGAGCCATTACTTTCCATACTTCACGTGCAACCTTCCGGGCCGTCAAATCCGCCAGTCTGTTACCTTCTGCAATCTCTGACACCCCTCCTTGATGAGCTTTACAATGCATTATGGCCACCTGTTGGGGTTTCTGTACAGCTGTTATTAATTTCAATATTTCTTCCTGGTATTTTATATTAGTCCCTTGTGAGGATAGCATTCCCCTTTCTTTCCATAATGCCCCATGTACGTGGACTACCCCGAATGCATATTTTGAATCTGTCCAAATATTCACGTTCTTACCCTCGCTTAGTTCCAGGGCTCGTGTCAGGGCGACTATTTCTGCTCGTTGGGCTGAAGTCCCCGGAGGTAGGGAATTTGCCTCAATCACTACCTTTGATGTAGTTGCCGCGTATCCTGCATAACGAGTCCCATTTTCCACAAAGCTGCTTCCATCCGTGAAAAGTTCCCAATCCGGTCTCCCCCGAGGCTGATCCTTTAAGTCTGTTCTGCTGGCATAGGTATGTTCGATGATCTCCACGCAATCATGACTGAGGTCTCCTTCCTCCGTAGTTGTTCCTAGAAACACTGCTGGGTTCAATAAGTTAGTAGTTCTTAAGATTACATCATCTTGCTCAGTTAGTATAGCTTGATATTTCATCATTCGGCTGGGCCATAGCCAATGGCCCCCCTTTTGCTCCAATACCGTAGTCACCATATGTGGCACGAACACTCAATTTGCTTCCCTAATGTGAGCTTCCTGGCTTCCTGTATTAAAAGGACTGTGGCTGCCACGGCCCTTAAACACGAGGGCCATCCAGCGCTTACTGCATCCAATTGTTTAGAAAAATACCCCACAGGTCTTTTCCAGCTCCCAAGTCGCTGGGTCAGTACTCCTAATGCCAATCGTTGTCTCTCATGCACAAACAGCTGGAAGTCCTTTGATAAGTCCGGGGCATGGCATTCTGTACCCCGACTTGTACCCAATCTTGATATCTCTTCAGCCTCCTTATTCCATCCCCTGTGTTATAATCCCATTGGGGATCCTCGGTGGGGAAGTTTTGATCTAGATTTCCAAGCACTAATCCATTACGTATATCTTCTCGGGCTCTCTCTCTGGCTGCCCGCAATACCACGTCTTTTTCTGTCGAGTCCATCAAAGTATCCAGGATCACCTGGAGATCATCCCAATCGGGATTTTGGGTTTTAATTATCATTTTCATTACCCTAGCTACTTTATCTGGGTTTTCCCTGTAGGTGCCGGCTGCTTGTTTCCATATCATTAAATCCCCAGCTGAAAAAGGCACCTTAACATATACCGGTCCTTCTGTCCCCACTCCTTGCCTGAGGGGAGCGATTATTTTCCCTCCCTGTTCATTTATAGTTTCTCCTGCCCTTCGCTGTTGCCGGGTCCTATGTGACACAGGGGAGACTAAAGTCGGGGATTCTCCATCACTACTGCTAGCTTCCTTTTCTCTTTTCCCTCCCTGTCCTGGCTCTTCCGGCGGAGCCGACGGCGCAACTTCCAAATCAATATTTCCATTATTCATTTCCCCATAATACTTATTATTCTCTATTGCCTGATGCTGTATACAGTGTCCCTCCTTAGTACATGCACAACAACGTTCCTCAGTTGAAACCTCAAGCACCATTATTCCACAAGCATGCTGCCATTCAGGCTTTCGGCGCAAATAAAAGAATAATTCCACATACGGCAGTTCATCATATTTTCCTTCCCGCTTACAGAATAGCATCAATTGTAAAATTGTATTATATTGCAATGTTCCATTCTCAGGCCAAGTTTCTTGGTCCTCTAGCTTATACTGTGGCCACCAAATATTACAATAATCAATCAGCTTTCCTTTCCGCATTTCTTGACCAAAACCTCCCTCTTTCCAGTGTGCTAGCAAACACCCCAGCGGGGATGTCCGCGGGATAGGTACATCTTTTCCCAGAATTCCTTTGATCTTTTTCATTTTGAGCTTATGATACAAACCCAAAAGCTGCCAGAGCAGCAGCACACTTTCCCAGAAGCTGCCGGAGCAGCAGCGTGCTCTCCCAAAAGCTGCCGGAGCAGCAGCACGCTTTCCCAAAAGCTGCCGGAGCAGCAGCACACTCTCCCAAAAGCTGCCGGAGCAGCAGCGTGCTCTCCCAGAAGCTGCCGGAGCAGCAGCACGCTTTCCCAAAAGCTGCCGGAGCAGCAGCGTGCTCTCCCAAAAGCTGCCGGAGCAGCAGCACGCTTTCCCAGAAGCTGCCGGAGCAGCAGCGTGCTTACTACATACCAATAATACCAAGTGCTGACCCTTCAGCACAAACCAATACAATTACCAATACCAAACCACCAATGCCGAACCTGCAGAGCTTTCGCTCTGTCTAACGGACGGCGCCTAGGCTTACCCCGGGAGCTCCCTGCCCAACCGAGCGTGGCTTTCGCCGCGTCTGACCGGCAGGCTTTCGCAACCAAATCGGTACCGAATACCCAAAGTTGAAAGCACCTTTGCTTACCACTCCAGTGGTACGTCGTGAGCAGCGGAGGTCGGTCGTGGTCGACTGCTCCCCGAGAATCCCTCGGTGCCGGCTGGAGCGAAACCGAGACACGAGCCGCCTCAGCAGTGCCCACGCTGTCCCACCTGGGTCGCCAAAATGTTAGCGTAGCAACCACATAACCACCAAGTGATTATATGAAGGTGCTTTATTCAGCGCTGGAAGCCGGGGCAGGTGCCCAAATCTGGCTTCAAGTCCCGTTACTTCCCAGCCGTTATTTATACATACAATATTGCGTCAGGTATACATATTCATTACAGGTTGCAACATCAGCCTCGCTTTTCATTCTAATTAGCTCCCCTCCCCTTTGCACATGCGTGGCGCACTCTGGTGGTCGTCCAGGTGGTCGTCCAGATGAAGTAAGGAGTCTTCCTCTCCGCTAAACTTTTCACCTTTCTTACTCGACGCATGCTCCCTCCGCTTCTTGGTTCTGCTTCAACTCATTTCATCATTTCCAGGCCCTTATCCAAGGTCAGGTTGTACCTGTTCCCTCCCAAGGTTCCCCTTCAATGATTCTTTTGATTGTTCAATGTACTCCCTAAGTATCCAGTATACATAGATTAATTGATAATGTAAGTACATTTGGCAATGCTTAATTATACTGTAGGTCCCATTACCTAAGAGACATTAGTAAAACATCCATTCGATTCTCCCCAACACTAACACAGAGACTGCACTGGCACCACTGGGGATGCAGTGCAGTGAGTCCAGAGAGGGCACTGGCACCACTGGCGATGCACTGCAGTGAGTCCAGAGAGTGCACTGGCACCACTGGGGATGCAGAGCAGTGAGTCCAGAGAGTGCACTGGCACCACCTGGGATGCAGTGCAGTGAGTCCAGAGAGTGCACCGTCACCACTGGTGATGCACTGCAGTGACTCCAGAGAGTGCACTGGCACCTCTGGAGTTGCAGTGCAGTGAGTCCAGAGAGTGCACTGGAACCACTGGGGATGCAGCGCAGTGACTCCAGACAGTGCACTAGCACCACTGGGGATGCACTGCAGTGACTCCAGAGAGTTCTCTGGCACCACTGGGGATGCAGTACAGTGAGTCCAGAGAGTGTACTGGCACCACTGCGGATGCACTGCAGTGAGTCCAGAAAATGCACTGGCACCACTGGGGATGCACTGCAGTGAGTCCAGAGAGTGCATTGGCAACGCTGGGGATGCAGTGCAGTGAGTCCAGAGAGTGCACTGGCACCACTGGGGATGCAGTGCAGTGAGTCCAGAGAGTGCACTGGCACCACTGGGGATGCACTGCAGTGAGTCCAGAGAGTGCACTGGCACCACTGGGGATGCACCCCGGTGAGTCCAGAGAGTGCACTGGCACCACTGGGGATGCACTGCAGTAAGTCCAGAGAGTGCACTGGCACCACTGGGGATGCACCCCGGTGAGTCCAGAGAGTGCACTGGCACCACTGGGGATGCACCCCGGTGAGTCCAGAGCGTGCACTGGCACCACTGGGGATGCACTGCAGTAAGTCCAGAGAGTACACTGGCACCACCGGGGATGCAGTGCCGTGAGTCCAGAGAGTGCACTGGCACCACTGGGGATGCAGTGCCATTCTTCCAGAGAGTGCACTGGCACCACTGGGGATGCAGTGCAGTGAGTCCAGAGAGTGCACTGGCACCACTGGGGATGCACTGCAGTAAGTGCAGAGAGTGCACTGGCACCACTGGGGATGCAGTGCAGTGTGTCCAGAGAGTGCACTGGCACCACTGGGGATGCAGTGCAGTGAGTCCAGAGAGTACACTGGCACCACTGGGGATGCACTGCAGTGAGTCCAGAGAGTGCACTGGCACCTCTGGGGATGCAGTGTAGTGAGTCCAGAGAGTGCAGTGGCACCACTGGGGATGCAGTGCAGTGAGTCCAGAGAGTGCACTTGCACCACTGGGGATGCACTGCAGTGAGTCCAGAGAGTGCACTGGCACCACTGGGGATGCAGCGCAGTGAGTCCAGAGAGTGCACTGGCACCACTGGGAATGCAGTGCAGTGAGTCCAGAGAGTGCACTGGCACCACTGGGGATGCACTGCAGTGAGTCTAGAGAGGGCACTGGCACCATTGGGGATGCACCCCGGTGAGTCCAGAGAGTGCACTGACACCACTGGGAATGCAGTTCAGTGAGTCCAGAGAGTGCACTGGCAGCACTGGGGATGCAGTGCAGTGAGTCCAGAGAGTGCCCTGGCACCACTGGGGATGCAGTGCAGTGAGTCCAGAGAGTGCACTGACACCACTGGGAATGCAGTGCCGGTGGTCCAGAGAGTGCACTAGCACCACTGGGGATGCAGTGCCGTGAGTCCAGATGTTAGCGTAGCAACCACATAACCACCAATTGATTATATGAAGGTGCTTTATTCAGCGCTGGAAGCCCGGGCATGTGCCCAAATCTGGCTTCAAGTCCCGTTACTTCCCAGCCGTTATTTATACATACAATATTGCGTCAGGTATACATATTCATTACAGGTTGCAACATCAGCCTCGCTTTTCATTCTAATTAGCTCCCCTCCCCTTTGCACATGCGTGGCGCACTCTGGTGGTCGTCCAGGTGGTCGTCCAGATGAAGTAAGGAGTCTTCCTCTCCGCTAAACTTTTCACCTTTCTTACTCGACGCATGCTCCCTCCGCTTCTTGGTTCTGCTTCAACTCATTTCATCATTTCCAGGCCCTTATCCAAGGTCAGGTTGTACCTGTTCCCTCCCAGGGTTCCCCTTCAATGATTCTTTTGATTGTTCAATGTACTCCCTAAGTTTCCAGTATACATAGATTAATTGATAATGTAAGTACATTTGGCAATGCTTAATTATACTGTAGGTCCCATTACCTAAGAGACATTAGTAAAACATCCATTCGATTCTCCCCAACATTAACATTTCCCCCCTTTGAAAATACTTCACTCATACCAAGAGCAAGTATTTTCATTACTGTTAGGTTGAATCAGGTTAGTAGAGGTTAGTGAGTATAACTTGATATAGAGATTAGTAAGTATAATCTTAACGCATCTTCGTTAGTCTACTATCTTATTGATTCCTCTATGCCTGCTTGTTAACGCTAGTACTATAGGATGGGGGTGGAGTAAGTGGGATAGGGTGTTCTGGGTGATTCCCAGTAACCTACTAACCTCCTTGACCACATTGGCAATGAAATGTGGTCCCCTGTCTGAAGAAATACCCAACGGTACACCAAATCTAGGGATTATTTCCCGTAGTAACCATTTTACCGTTTCCTTTGCTTAGTTGGTGTGACAGGGAAGGGCCTCTGGCCATCCTGAAAAAGTATCAACCCCTACCAATCGGTATTTATAACCTCTTGCTTTAGGCAGTTCCACGAAGTCTATTTGCCAGTAATCTCCAGGCTCTATTCCAGCTCTAGTTCTTCCCATCTCAGCATGTTTCCTTGCTACCGGATTATTCTTTAAGCAAAGCTCACATTTTGACATTACTGACTTTGCCATTGTTAACATGTGTACCGAGATGACACCTCGTTTCAAATAGGTCACCATTGCTTCTGCACCCCAGTGACATTCATTATGTTTTATTTGTAAGAGTTCTCGCATTATTATAGGAGGTACTATGAGTTGTCCTGTCGTAGTCACATACCACCCGTCAGGATTCTTCTGGGCCTTCATCAAATTTGCAAGTCTCTCATCTTCCGCTGAATACTTTGGGTCTTTAGGTAATTTAAAACAAGAGAGGCCTACCTTCGATGGAATTAGAGCCATTACTTTCCATACTTCACGTGCAACCTTCCGGGCCGTCAAATCCGCCAGTCTGTTACCTTCTGCAATCTCTGACACCCCTCCTTGATGAGCTTTACAATGCATTATGGCCACCTGTTGGGGTTTCTGTACAGCTGTTATTAATTTCAATATTTCTTCCTGGTATTTTATATTAGTCCCTTGTGAGGATAGCATTCCCCTTTCTTTCCATAATGCCCCATGTACGTGGACTACCCCGAATGCATATTTTGAATCTGTCCAAATATTCACGTTCTTACCCTCGCTTAGTTCCAGGGCTCGTGTCAGGGCGACTATTTCTGCTCGTTGGGCTGAAGTCCCCGGAGGTAGGGAATTTGCCTCAATCACTACCTTTGATGTAGTTGCCGCGTATCCTGCATAACGAGTCCCATTTTCCACAAAGCTGCTTCCATCCGTGAAAAGTTCCCAATCCGGTCTCCCCCGAGGCTGATCCTTTAAGTCTGTTCTGCTGGCATAGGTATGTTCGATGATCTCCACGCAATCATGACTGAGGTCTCCTTCCTCCGTAGTTGTTCCTAGAAACACTGCTGGGTTCAATAAGTTAGTAGTTCTTAAGATTACATCATCTTGCTCAGTTAGTATAGCTTGATATTTCATCATTCGGCTGGGCCATAGCCAATGGCCCCCCTTTTGCTCCAATACCGTAGTCACCATATGTGGCACGAACACTCAATTTGCTTCCCTAATGTGAGCTTCCTGGCTTCCTGTATTAAAAGGACTGTGGCTGCCACGGCCCTTAAACACGAGGGCCATCCAGCGCTTACTGCATCCAATTGTTTAGAAAAATACCCCACAGGTCTTTTCCAGCTCCCAAGTCGCTGGGTCAGTACTCCTAATGCCAATCGTTGTCTCTCATGCACAAACAGCTGGAAGTCCTTTGATAAGTCCGGGGCATGGCATTCTGTACCCCGACTTGTACCCAATCTTGATATCTCTTCAGCCTCCTTATTCCATCCCCTGTGTTATAATCCCATTGGGGATCCTCGGTGGGGAAGTTTTGATCTAGATTTCCAAGCACTAATCCATTACGTATATCTTCTCGGGCTCTCTCTCTGGCTGCCCGCAATACCACGTCTTTTTCTGTCGAGTCCATCAAAGTATCCAGGATCACCTGGAGATCATCCCAATCGGGATTTTGGGTTTTAATTATCATTTTCATTACCCTAGCTACTTTATCTGGGTTTTCCCTGTAGGTGCCGGCTGCTTGTTTCCATATCATTAAATCCCCAGCTGAAAAAGGCACCTTAACATATACCGGTCCTTCTGTCCCCACTCCTTGCCTGAGGGGAGCGATTATTTTCCCTCCCTGTTCATTTATAGTTTCTCCTGCCCTTCGCTGTTGCCGGGTCCTATGTGACACAGGGGAGACTAAAGTCGGGGATTCTCCATCACTACTGCTAGCTTCCTTTTCTCTTTTCCCTCCCTGTCCTGGCTCTTCCGGCGGAGCCGACGGCGCAACTTCCAAATCAATATTTCCATTATTCATTTCCCCATAATACTTATTATTCTCTATTGCCTGATGCTGTATACAGTGTCCCTCCTTAGTACATGCACAACAACGTTCCTCAGTTGAAACCTCAAGCACCATTATTCCACAAGCATGCTGCCATTCAGGCTTTCGGCGCAAATAAAAGAATAATTCCACATACGGCAGTTCATCATATTTTCCTTCCCGCTTACAGAATAGCATCAATTGTAAAATTGTATTATATTGCAATGTTCCATTCTCAGGCCAAGTTTCTTGGTCCTCTAGCTTATACTGTGGCCACCAAATATTACAATAATCAATCAGCTTTCCTTTCCGCATTTCTTGACCAAAACCTCCCTCTTTCCAGTGTGCTAGCAAACACCCCAGCGGGGATGTCCGCGGGATAGGTACATCTTTTCCCAGAATTCCTTTGATCTTTTTCATTTTGAGCTTATGATACAAACCCAAAAGCTGCCAGAGCAGCAGCACACTTTCCCAGAAGCTGCCGGAGCAGCAGCGTGCTCTCCCAAAAGCTGCCGGAGCAGCAGCACGCTTTCCCAAAAGCTGCCGGAGCAGCAGCACACTCTCCCAAAAGCTGCCGGAGCAGCAGCGTGCTCTCCCAGAAGCTGCCGGAGCAGCAGCACGCTTTCCCAAAAGCTGCCGGAGCAGCAGCGTGCTCTCCCAAAAGCTGCCGGAGCAGCAGCACGCTTTCCCAGAAGCTGCCGGAGCAGCAGCGTGCTTACTACATACCAATAATACCAAGTGCTGACCCTTCAGCACAAACCAATACAATTACCAATACCAAACCACCAATGCCGAACCTGCAGAGCTTTCGCTCTGTCTAACGGACGGCGCCTAGGCTTACCCCGGGAGCTCCCTGCCCAACCGAGCGTGGCTTTCGCCGCGTCTGACCGGCAGGCTTTCGCAACCAAATCGGTACCGAATACCCAAAGTTGAAAGCACCTTTGCTTACCACTCCAGTGGTACGTCGTGAGCAGCGGAGGTCGGTCGTGGTCGACTGCTCCCCGAGAATCCCTCGGTGCCGGCTGGAGCGAAACCGAGACACGAGCCGCCTCAGCAGTGCCCACGCTGTCCCACCTGGGTCGCCAAAATGTTAGCGTAGCAACCACATAACCACCAAGTGATTATATGAAGGTGCTTTATTCAGCGCTGGAAGCCGGGGCAGGTGCCCAAATCTGGCTTCAAGTCCCGTTACTTCCCAGCCGTTATTTATACATACAATATTGCGTCAGGTATACATATTCATTACAGGTTGCAACATCAGCCTCGCTTTTCATTCTAATTAGCTCCCCTCCCCTTTGCACATGCGTGGCGCACTCTGGTGGTCGTCCAGGTGGTCGTCCAGATGAAGTAAGGAGTCTTCCTCTCCGCTAAACTTTTCACCTTTCTTACTCGACGCATGCTCCCTCCGCTTCTTGGTTCTGCTTCAACTCATTTCATCATTTCCAGGCCCTTATCCAAGGTCAGGTTGTACCTGTTCCCTCCCAAGGTTCCCCTTCAATGATTCTTTTGATTGTTCAATGTACTCCCTAAGTATCCAGTATACATAGATTAATTGATAATGTAAGTACATTTGGCAATGCTTAATTATACTGTAGGTCCCATTACCTAAGAGACATTAGTAAAACATCCATTCGATTCTCCCCAACACTAACACAGAGACTGCACTGGCACCACTGGGGATGCACTGCAGTGAGTCCAGAAAATGCACTGGCACCACTGGGGATGCACTGCAGTGAGTCCAGAGAGTGCATTGGCAACGCTGGGGATGCAGTGCAGTGAGTCCAGAGAGTGCACTGGCACCACTGGGGATGCACTGCAGTGAGTCCAGAGAGTGCACTGGCACCACTGGGGATGCACTGCAGTGAGTCCAGAGAGTGCACTGGCACCACTGGGGATGCACCCCGGTGAGTCCAGAGCGTGCACTGGCACCACTGGGGATGCACTGCAGTAAGTCCAGAGAGTGCACTGGCACCACTGGGTATGCACCCCGGTGAGTCCAGAGCGTGCACTGGCACCACTGGGGATGCACCCCGGTGAGTCCAGAGCGTGCACTGGCACCACTGGGGATGCACTGCAGTAAGTCCAGAGAGTACACTGGCACCACTGGGGATGCAGTGCAGTGAGTCCAGAGAGTGCACTGGCACCACTGGGGATGCAGTGCCATTCTTCCAGAGAGTGCACTGGCACCACTGGGGATGCAGTGCAGTGAGTCCAGAGAGTGCACTGGCACCACTGGGGATGCACTGCAGTAAGTGCAGAGAGTGCACTGGCACCAATGGGGATGCAGTGCAGTGTGTCCAGAGAGTGCACTGGCACCACTGGGGATGCAGTGCAGTGAGTCCAGAGATTGCACTGGCACCACTGGGGATGCACTGCAGTGAGTCCAGAGAGTGCACTGGCACCTCTGGGGATGCAGTGTAGTGAGTCCAGAGAGTGCAGTGGCACCACTGGGGATGCAGTTCAGTGAGTCCAGAGAGTGCACTGGCACCACTGGGGATGCACTGCAGTGAGTCCAGAGAGTGCACTGGCACCACTGGGGATGCAGCGCAGTGAGTCCAGAGAGTGCACTGGCACCACTGGGAATGCAGTGCAGTGAGTCCAGAGAGTGCACTGGCACCACTGGGGATGCAGTTCAGTGAGTCCAGAGAGTGCACTTGCACCACTGGGGATGCACTGCAGTGAGTCCAGACAGTGCACTGGCACCACTGGGGATGCACTGCAGTGAGTCCAGAGAGTGCACTGGCACCACTGGGGATGCACCCCGGCAAGTCCAGAGAGTGCACTGGCACCACTGGGGATGCAGTGTAGTGAGTCCAGAGAGTGCACTGGCACCACGGGGGATGCAGTGCAGTGAGTCCAGAGAGTGCACTGTCACCACTGGGGATGCAGTGCAGTGAGTCCAGAGAGTGCACTGGCACCACTGGGGATGCACTGCACTGAGTCCAGAGAGTGCACTGGCACCTTGGGGATGCAGTTCATTGAGTCCAGAGAGTGCAGTGGCACCACTGGGGATGCAGTGCAGTGAGTCCACAGAGTGCACTGGCACCACTGGTGATGCAGTGCAGTGAGTCCAGAGAGTGCACTGGCACCACTGGGGATGCAGTGCAGTGAGTCCAGAGAGTGCAGTGGCACCATTGGGGATGCAGTGAGTGAGTCCAGAGAGTGCACTGGCAGCACTGGTGATGCAGTGCAGTGAGTTAAGAGAGTACACTGGCGCCACTGTGGATGCACTGCAGTGAGTCCAGAGAGTGCACTGGCACCACTGGTGATGCAGTGCAATGAGTCCAGAGAGCCTCTGGCACCACTGGGGATGCAGTGCAGTGAGTCCAGAGAGTGAACTGGCACCACTGGGGATGCAGTGCACTGAGTCCAGAGAGGGCACTGTCAGCAATGGGGATGCAGTGCAGTGAGTCCAGAGAGTGCACTGGCACCACAGGGGATGCAGTGCAGTGAGACCAGAGACTTCACAGGCACCACTGGGGATGCAGTGCAGTGAGTCCAGATAGTGCACTGGCACCACTGGGGATGCAGTGTAGTGAGTCCAGAGAGTGCACTGGCACCACTGGGGATGCAGTGTAGTGAGTCCAGAGAGTGCACTGGCACCACTGGGGATGCACTGCAGTGAGTCCAGAGAGTGCAGTGGCACCACTGGGGATGCAGTGCACTGAGTCCAGAGAGTGCACTGGCACCACTGGGGATGCAGTGCAGTGAGTCCAGAGAGTGCACTGTCAGCACTGGGGATGCAGTGCAGTGAGTCCAGAGAGTGCACTGGCACCAACTGGAGCTGCACTGCTGTGAGTCCTGAGATTGCACTGGCACCACTGGGGATGCAGTTTAGTGAGTCCAGAGACTTCACAGGCACCACTGGGGATGCAGTGCAGTGAGTCCAGAGAGTGAACTGGCACCACTGGGGATGTAGTGCAGTGAGTCTAGAGAGTGCACTGGCACCTCTGGGGATGCACCCCGGTGACTCCAGAGAGTGCACTGGCACCACTGGGGATGCACCCCGGCAAGTCCAGAGAGTGCACTGTCACCACTGGGGATGCAGTGCAGTGAGTCCAGAGAGTGCACTGGCACCACTGGGGATGCAGTGCAGTGAGTCCAGAGAGTGCACTGGCACCACTGGGGATGCAGTGCAGTGAGTCCAGAGAGTGCACTGGTACCACTGGGGATGCACTGCAGTGAGTCCAGAGAGTGCACTGGCACCACTGGGGATGCACTGCAGTGAGACCAGAGGTTGCAGTGGCACCACTGGGGATGCAGTGCAGTGAGTCCACAGAGGGCACAGGTACGATTGGGGATGCACTGCAGTGAGTCCAGAGAGTGCACTGGCACCACTGGGAATGCACTGCAGTGAGTCCAGAGAGTGCACTGGCACCACTGGGGATGCAATGCAGTGAGTCCAGAGAGTGCACTGGCACCACTGGGGATGCACCCCGGCAAGTCCAGAGAGTGCACTGGCACCACTTGGGATGCAGCGCACTGAGTCCAGATAGTGCACTGGCACCACTGGGGATGCAGTGCAGTGAGTCCAGAGAGTGCACTGGCACCACTGGGGATGCACTGCAGTGAGTCCAGGGAGTGCACTGGCACCACTGGGGATGCACTGCAGTGACTCCAGAGAGTGCACTGGCACCACTGGGGATGCACTGCAGTGAGTCCAGATGTTAGCCTAGCAACCACATAATCACCAAGTGATTATATGAAGGTGCTTTATTCAGCGCTGGAAGCCGGGGCAGGTGCCCAAATCTGGCTTCAAGTCCCGTTACTTCCCAGCCGTTATTTATACATACAATATTGCATCAGGTATACATATTCATTACAGGTTGCAACAGCAGCCTCGCTTTTCATTCTAATTAGCTCCCCACCCCTTTGCACATGCGTGGCGCACTCTGGTGGTCGTCCAGGTCGTCGTGCAGATGAAGTAAGGAGTCTTCCTCTCCGCTAAACTTTTCACCTTTCTTACTCGACGCATGCTCCCTCCGCTTCTTGGTTCTGCTTCAACTCATTTCATCATTTCCAGGCCCTTATCCAAGGTCAGGTTGTACCTGTTCCCTCCCAAGGTTCCCCTTCAATGATTCTTTTGATTGTTCAATGTACTCCCTAAGTATCCAGTATACATAGATTAATTGATAATGTAAGTACATTTGGCAATGCTTAATTATACTGTAGGTCCCATTACCTAAGAGACATTAGTAAAACATCCATTCGATTCTCCCCAACACTAACACAGAGACTGCACTGGCACCACTGGGGATGCAGTGCAGTGAGTCCAGAGAGTGCACTGGCACCACTGGGGATGCACTGCCGTGAGTCCAGAGAGTGCACTGGCACCACTGGGGATGCAGTGCAGTGAGTCATGAGAGTGCAATGGCACCACAGGGGATGCACTGCAGTGAGTCCAGAGAGTGCACTGGCACCTCTGGGGATGCAGTGCAGTGAGTCCAGAGAGTGCACTGGCACCACCGGGGATGCAGTGCAGTGAGTGCAGAGAGTGCACTGGCACCAACTGGAGCTGCACTGCTGTGAGTCCTGAGATTGCACTGGCACCACTGGGGATGCACTGCAGTGAGTCCAGAGATTTCACAGGCACCAATGGGGATGCAGTACAGTGAGTCCAGAGAGTACACTGGCACTACTGAAGATTCAGTTCAGTGAGTCCAGAGAGTGAACTGGCACCATTGGGGAAGTAGTGCAGTGAGTCCAGAGTGCACTGGCACCACTGGGGATGCACCCCGGCAAGTCCAGAGAGTGCACTGTCACCACTGGGGATGCACCCTGGCAAGTCCAGAGAGTGCACTGTCACCACTGGGGTTGCAGTGCAGTGAGTCCAGAGAGTGCACTGGCACCACTGGGGATGCAGTGCAGTGAGTCCAGAGAGTGCACTGGTACCACTGAGGATGCAGTGCAGTGAGTCCAGAGAGTGCACTGGCACCACTGGGGATGCACTGCAGTGAGACCAGAGGTTGCAGTGGCACCACTGGGGATGCAGTGCAGTGAGTCCAGAGAGTGCACTGGCACCACTGGCGATGCAGCGCAGTGAGTCCAGAGAGTGCACTGGCACCACTGGGGATGCAGTGCAGTGAGTCCAGAGAGTGCACTGGCACCACTGGGGATGCAATGCAGTGAGTCCAGAGAGTGCACTGGTACCACTGGGGATGCACTGCAGTGAGTCCAGAGAGTGCACTGGCACCACTGGGGATGCAGTGCAGTGAGTCCAGAGAGTGCACTGGCACCACTGGGGATGCAGTGCAGTGAGTCCAGAGAGGGCACTGGCACCACTGGCGATGCACCCCGGTGAGTCCAGAGAGTGCACTGGCACCACTGGGGATGCAGCGCAGTGAGTCCAGAGAGTGCACTGGCACCACTGGGGATGCAGTGCAGTGAGTCCAGAGAGTGCACTGGCACCACTGGGGATGCAATGCAGTGAGTCCAGAGAGTTCACTGGCACCACTGGGGATGCACTGCACTGAGTCCAGGGAGTGCACTGGCACCACTGGGGATGCACTGCAGTGAGTCCAGAGAGTGCACTGGCACCACTGGGGATGCACTGCAGTGAGTCCAGATGTTAGCCTAGCAACCACATAATCACCAAGTGATTATATGAAGGTGCTTTATTCAGCGCTGGAAGCCGGGGCAGGTGCCCAAATCTGGCTTCAAGTCCCGTTACTTCCCAGCCGTTATTTATACATACAATATTGCGTCAGGTATACATATTCTTTACAGGTTGCAACAGCAGCCTCGCTTTTCATTCTAATTAGCTCCCCTCCCCTTTGCACATGCGTGGCGCACTCTGGTGGTCGTCCAGGTGGTCGTGCAGATGAAGTAAGGAGTCTTCCTCTCCGCTAAACTTTTCACCTTTCTTACTCGACGCATGCTCCCTCCGCTTCTTGGTTCTGCTTCAACTCATTTCATCATTTCCAGGCCCTTATCCAAGGTCAGGTTGTACCTGTTCCCTCCCAAGGTTCCCCTTCAATGACTCTTTTGATTGTTCAATGTACTCCCTAAGTATCCAGTATACATAGATTAATTGATAATGTAAGTACATTTGGCAATGCTTAATTATACTGTAGGTCCCATTACCTAAGAGACATTAGTAAAACATCCATTCGATTCTCCCCAACACTAACACAGAGACTGCACTGGCACCACTGGGGATGCAGTGCAGTGAGTCCAGAGAGTACAATGCCACCACTGCTGATGCAGTGCAGTGAGTCCAGAGAGTGCACTGTCAGCACTGGGGATGCAGTGCAGTGAGTCCAGAGAGTGCACTGGCACCACTGTGGATGCACTGCAGTGAGTCCAGAGAGTGCACTGGCACCACTGGGGATGCAGTGCAGTGAGTCCAGAGAGTGCACTGGCACAAAAAGGGGATGCAGTGCAGTGATTCCAGAGAGTGCACTGGCACCACTGGGGATGCAGTGCAGTGAGTCCAGAGAGTGCACTGGCACCACTGGGGATGCACTGCAGTGAGTCCAGAGAGTGCACTGGCACCACTGGGGATGCAGTGCACTGAGTCCAGAGAGTACACTGGCACCACTGGGGATGCAGTGCAGTGAGTCCAGAGAGTGCACTATCAGCACTGGGGATGCAGTGCAGTGAGTCCAGAGAGTGCACTGGCACCACTGTTGATGCACTGCAGTGACTCCAGAGACTGCACTGGCACCAATGGGGATGCACTGCAGTGAGTCCAGAGAATGCACTGGCACCACTGGGGATGCAGTGCAGTGAGTCCAGAGAGTGCACTGGCACCACTGAGGATGCACTGCAGTGAGTCCAGAGAGTGCACTGGCACCACTGGGGATGCACTGCCGTGAGTCCAGAGAGTGCACTGGCAACACTGGGGATGCAGTGCAGTGAGTCATG
Organism: Anser brachyrhynchus; assembly: GCF_964034855.1. Taxonomy (NCBI): domain Eukaryota; kingdom Metazoa; phylum Chordata; class Aves; order Anseriformes; family Anatidae; genus Anser; species Anser brachyrhynchus. Next base: position 900,358 of record NW_027663644.1, on the reverse strand, counting down.
AGAGTGCAATGGCACCACAGGGGATGCACTGCAGTGAGTCCAGAGAGTGCACTGGCACCTCTGGGGATGCAGTGCAGTGAGTCCAGAGAGTGCACTGGCACCACTGGGGATGCAGTGCAGTGAGTGCAGAGAGTGCACTGGCACCAACTGGAGCTGCACTGCTGTGAGTCCTGAGATTGCACTGGCACCACTGGGGATGCACTGCAGTGAGTCCAGAGATTTCACAGGCACCAATGGGGATGCAGTACAGTGAGTCCAGAGAGTACACTGGCACTACTGAAGATTCAGTTCAGTGAGTCCAGAGAGTGAACTGGCACCATTGGGGAAGTAGTGCAGTGAGTCCAGAGTGCACTGGCACCACTGGGGATGCACCCCGGCAAGTCCAGAGAGTGCACTGTCACCACTGGGGATGCACCCCGGCAAGTCCAGAGAGTGCACTGTCACCACTGGGGTTGCAGTGCAGTGAGTCCAGAGAGTGCACTGGCACCACTGGGGATGCAGTGCAGTGAGTCCAGAGAGTGCACTGGTACCACTGAGTATGCAGTGCAGTGAGTCCAGAGAGTGCACTGGCACCACTGGGGATGCACTGCAGTGAGACCAGAGGTTGCAGTGGCACCACTGGGGATGCAGTGCAGTGAGTCCAGAGAGAGCACTGGCACCACTGGCGATGCAGCGCAGTGAGTCCAGAGAGTGCACTGGCACCACTGGGGATGCAGTGCAGTGAGTCCAGAGAGTGCACTGGCACCACTGGGGATGCAATGCAGTGAGTCCAGAGAGTGCACTGGTACCACTGGGGATGCACTGCAGTGAGTCCAGAGAGTGCACTGGCACCACTGGGGATGCAGTGCAGTGAGTCCAGAGAGTGCACTGGCACCACTGGGGATGCAGTGCAGTGAGTCCAGAGAGGGCACTGGCACCACTGGCGATGCACCCCGGTGAGTCCAGAGAGTGCACTGGCACCACTGGGGATGCAGCGCAGTGAGTCCAGAGAGTGCACTGGCACCACTGGGGATGCAGTGCAGTGAGTCCAGAGAGTGCACTGGCACCACTGGGGATGCAATGCAGTGAGTCCAGAGAGTTCACTGGCACCACTGGGGATGCACTGCACTGAGTCCAGGGAGTGCACTGGCACCACTGGGGATGCACTGCAGTGAGTCCAGAGAGTGCATTGGCACCACTGGGGATGCACTGCAGTGACTCCAGAGAGTGCACTGGCACCACTGGGGATGCACTGCAGTGAGTCCAGATGTTAGCCTAGCAACCACATAATCACCAAGTGATTATATGAAGGTGCTTTATTCAGCGCTGGAAGCCGGGGCAGGTGCCCAAATCTGGCTTCAAGTCCCGTTACTTCCCAGCCGTTATTTATACATACAATATTGCGTCAGGTATACATATTCTTTACAGGTTGCAACAGCAGCCTCGCTTTTCATTCTAATTAGCTCCCCTCCCCTTTGCACATGCGTGGCGCACTCTGGTGGTCGTCCAGGTGGTCGTCCAGATGAAGTAAGGAGTCTTCCTCTCCGCTAAACTTTTCACCTTTCTTACTCGATGCATGCTCCCTCCGCTTCTTGGTTCTGCTTCAACTCATTTCATCATTTCCAGGCCCTTATCTAAGGTCAGGTTTTACCTGTTCCCTCCCAAGGTTCCCCTTCAATGACTCTTTTGATTGTTCAATGTACTCCCTAAGTATCCAGTATACATAGATTAATTGATAATGTAAGTACATTTGGCAATGCTTAATTATACTGTAGGTCCCATTACGTAAGAGACATTAGTAAAACATCCATTCGATTCTCCCCAACACTAACACAGAGACTGCACTGGCACCACTGGGGATGCACTGCAGTGACTCCAGAGACTTCACAGGCACCACTGGCGATGCACTGCAGTGAGTCCAGAGAGTGCCCTGGCACCACTGGGAATGCCGTGAGTCCAGAGAGTGCACTGGCACCACTGGGGATGCACTGCAGTGAGTCCAGAGAGTGCACTGGCACCACTGGGGATGCACCCCGGCAAGTCCAGAGAGTGCACTGGCACCACTGGGGATGCAGTGCAGTGAGTCCAGAGAGTGCACTGGCACCACTGGGGATGCAGTGCAGTGAGTCCAGAGAGTGCACTGGCACCACTGGGGATGGACTGCAGTGAGTCCAGAGAGTGCACTGGCACCACTGGGTATGCAGTGCAGTGAGTCCAGAGAGTGCACTGGCACCAGTGGGGATGCACTGCAGTGAGTAAAGAGAATGCACTGGCACCTTTGGGGTTGCACTGCAGTGATTCCAGAGAGTGCACTGGCACCACTGGGGATGGAGTGCAGTGAGTCCAGAGAGTGCACTGGCACCACTGGGGATGCAGTGCAGTGAGTCCAGAGAGTGCACTGGCACCACTGGGGGTGCAGTGCAGTGAGTCCAGAGAGTGCACTGGCACCACTGGGGATGCAGTGCAGTGAGTCCAGAGAGTGCACTGGCACCACTGGGGATGCACTGCCGTGAGTGCAGAGAGTGCACTGGCACCGCTGCGGTTGCACCCCGGTGTTTTCAGAGAGTGCAGTGGCACCACTGGGGATGCAGTGCACTGAGTCCAGAGAGGGCACTGTCAGCAATGGGGATGCAGTGCAGTGAGTCCAGAGAGTGCACTGGCACCACTGGGGATGCAGTGCAGTGAGACCAGAGACTTCACAGGCACCACTGGGGATGCAGTGCAGTGAGTCCAGAGAGTGCACTGGCACCACTGGGGATGCAGTGCAGTGAGTCCTGAGAGTGCAATGGCGCCACAGGGGATGCACTGCAGTGAGTCCAGAGAGTGCACTGGCACCACTGGGGATGCAATGCAGTGAGTCCAGAGAGTGCACTGGCACCACTGGGGATGCACTGCAGTGAGTCCAGAGAGTGCACTGGCACCACTGGGATGCAGTGCAGTGAGTCCAGAGAGTGCACTGGCACCACTGGGATGCAGTGCACTGAGTCCAGAGAGTGCACTGGCACCACAGGGGATACACTGCAGTGAGTCCAGAGAGTGCACTGGCACCACTGGGGATGCACTGCCGTGAGTGCAGAGAGTGCACTGGCACCGCTGCGGTTGCACCCCGGTGTTTTCAGAGAGTGCAGTGGCACCACTGGGGATGCAGTGCACTGAGTCCAGAGAGGGCACTGTCAGCAATGGGGATGCAGTGCAGTGAGTCCAGAGAGTGCACTGGCACCACTGGGGATGCAGTGCAGTGAGACCAGAGACTTCACAGGCACCACTGGGGATGTAGTGCAGTGAGTCCAGAGAGTGCACTGGCACCACTGGGGATGCAGTGCAGTGAGTTCTGAGAGTGCAATGGCACCACAGGGGATGCACTGCAGTGAGTCCAGAGAGTGCACTGGCACCACTGGGGATGCAATGCAGTGAGTCCAGAGAGTGCACTGGCACCACTGGGGATGCACTGCAGTGAGTCCAGAGAGTGCACTGGCACCAACTGGAGCTGCACTGCTGTGAGTCCTGAGATTGCACTGGCACCTCTGGGATGCACTGCAGTGAGACCAGAGACTTCACAGGCACCACTGGGGATGCAGTTCATTGAGTCCAGAGAGTGCACTGGCACCACAGGGGATTCAGTTCCTTGAGTCCAGAGAGTGAACTGGCACCACTGGGGATGCACTACAGTGAGTCCAGAGAGTGCACTGGCACCTCTGAGGATGCACCCCGGTGACTCCAGAGAGTGCACTGGCACCACTGGGGATGCACCCCGGCAAGTCCAGAGAGTGCACTGTCACCACTGGGGATGCAGTGCAGTGAGTCCAGAGAGTGCACTGGCACCACTGGGGATGCAGTGCAGTGAGTCCAGAGAGTGCACTGGCACCAGTGGGGATGCAGTGCAGTGAGTCCAGAGAGTGCACTGGTACCACTGGGGATGCACTGCAGTGAGTCCAGAGAGTGCACTGGCACCACTGGGGATGCACTGCAGTGGGACCAGAGAGTGTACTGGCACCACTGGGGATGCAGTGCAGTGAGTCCAGAGAGTGCACTGGTACGATTGGGGATGCAGTGCAGTGAGTCCAGAGAGTGCACTGGCACCACTGGGGATGCACTGCAGTGAGTCCAGAGAGTGCACTGGCACCACTGGGGATGCAGTGCAGTGAGTCCAGAGAGTGCACTGGCACCACTGGGGATGCAGTGCAGTGAGTCCAGAGAGTGCACTGGCACCACTGGGTATGCACTGCCGTGAGTCCAGAGAGTGCACTGGCACCACTGGGGGTGCACTGCCGTGAGTCCAGAGAGTGCACTGGCACCACTGGGGATGCACTGCAGTGAGTAAAGAGAGTGCACTGGCACCACTGGGGATGCAGTGCAGTGAGTCCAGAGAGTGCACTGGCAACACTGGGGATGCAGTTCAGTGAATAAAGAGAGTGCACTGGCACCACATTGGGATGCAGTGCAGTGAGTCCACAGAGGGCACTGGCACCACTGGGGATGCAGTGCAGTGAGTCCAGAGAGTGCACTGGCACCACTGGGGATGCAGTGCAGTGAGTCCAGAGAGTGCACTGGCACCACTGGGGATGCACTGCAGTGAGTCCAGAGAGTGCACTGGCACCACTGGGGATGCACCCCGGCAAGTCCAGAGAGTGCACTGTCACCATTGGTGTTGCAGTGCAGTGAGTCCAGAGAGTGCACTGGCACCACTGGGGACGCAGTGCAGTGAGTCCACAGAGGGCACTGGCACCACTGGGGATGCAGTGCAGTGAGTCCAGAGAGTGCACTGGCACCACTGGGGATGCACTGCAGTGACTCCAGATGTTAGCCTAGCAACCACATAATCACCAAGTGATAATATGAGTGTGCTTTATTCAGCGCTGGAAGCCGGGGCAGGTGCCCAAATCTGGCTTCAAGTCCCGTTACTTCCCAGCCGTTATTTATACATACAATATTGCGTCAGGTATACATATTCATTGCAGGTTGCAACAGCAGCCTCGCTTTTCATTCTAATTAGCTCCCCTTCCCTTTGCACATGCATGGCGCACTCTGGTGGTCGTCTAGGTGGTCGTCCAGATGAAGTAAGGAGTCTTCCTCTCCGCTAAACTTTTCACCTTTCTTACTCGACGCATGCTCCCTCCGCTTCTTGGTTCTGCTTCAACTCATTTCATCATTTCCAGGCCCTTATCCAAGGTCAGGTTGTACCTGTTCCCTCCCAAGGTTCCCCTTCAATGACTCTTTTGATTGTTCAATGTACTCCCTAAGTATCCAGTATACATAGATTAATTGATAATGTAAGTACATTTGGCAATGCTTAATTATACTGTAGGTCCCATTACGTAAGAGACATTAGTAAAACACCCATTCGATTCTCCCCAACACTAACACAGAGACTGCACTGGCACCACTGGGGATGCAGTGCAGTGAGTCCAGAGAGGGCACTGGCACCACTGGCGATGCACTGCAGTGAGTCCAGAGAGCGCACTGGCACCACTGGCGATGCACTGCAGTGAGCCCAGAGAGTGCACTGGCACCACCTGGGATGCAGTGCAGTGAGTCCAGAGAGTGCACTGGCACCACTGGTGATGCAGTGCAGTGACTCCAGAGAGTGCACTGGCACCACTGGAGTTGCAGTGCAGTGAGTCCAGAGAGTGCACTGGAACCACTGGGGATGCAGCGCAGTGACTCCTGAGAGTGCACTGGCACCACTGGGGATGCACTGCAGTGAGTCCAGAGAGTGCACTGGCACCACTGGGGATGCAGTGCAGTGAGTCCAGAGAGTGCACTGGCACCACTGGGGATGCAGTGCAGTGAGTCCAGAGAGGGCACTGGCACCACTGGCGATGCACCCCGGTGAGTCCAGAGAGTGCACTGGCACCACTGGGGATGCAGCGCAGTGAGTCCAGAGAGTGCACTGGCACCACTGGGGATGCAGTGCAGTGAGTCCAGAGAGTGCACTGGCACCACTGGGGATGCAATGCAGTGAGTCCAGAGAGTTCACTGGCACCACTGGGGATGCACTGCACTGAGTCCAGGGAGTGCACTGGCACCACTGGGGATGCACTGCAGTGAGTCCAGAGAGTGCACTGGCACCACTGGGGATGCACTGCAGTGAGTCCAGATGTTAGCCTAGCAACCACATAATCACCAAGTGATTATATGAAGGTGCTTTATTCAGCGCTGGAAGCCGGGGCAGGTGCCCAAATCTGGCTTCAAGTCCCGTTACTTCCCAGCCGTTATTTATACATACAATATTGCGTCAGGTATACATATTCTTTACAGGTTGCAACAGCAGCCTCGCTTTTCATTCTAATTAGCTCCCCTCCCCTTTGCACATGCGTGGCGCACTCTGGTGGTCGTCCAGGTGGTCGTGCAGATGAAGTAAGGAGTCTTCCTCTCCGCTAAACTTTTCACCTTTCTTACTCGACGCATGCTCCCTCCGCTTCTTGGTTCTGCTTCAACTCATTTCATCATTTCCAGGCCCTTATCCAAGGTCAGGTTGTACCTGTTCCCTCCCAAGGTTCCCCTTCAATGACTCTTTTGATTGTTCAATGTACTCCCTAAGTATCCAGTATACATAGATTAATTGATAATGTAAGTACATTTGGCAATGCTTAATTATACTGTAGGTCCCATTACCTAAGAGACATTAGTAAAACATCCATTCGATTCTCCCCAACACTAACACAGAGACTGCACTGGCACCACTGGGGATGCAGTGCAGTGAGTCCAGAGAGTGCACTGGCACCACTGGGGATGCACTGCAGTGAGTCCAGAGAGTGCACTGGCACCACTGGGGATGCAGTGCAGTGAGTCATGAGAGTGCAATGGCACCACAGGGGATGCACTGCAGTGAGTCCAGAGAGTGCACTGGCACCTCTGGGGATGCAGTGCAGTGAGTCCAGAGAGTGCACTGGCACCACTGGGGATGCAGTGCAGTGAGTGCAGAGAGTGCACTGGCACCAACTGGAGCTGCACTGCTGTGAGTCCTGAGATTGCACTGGCACCACTGGGGATGCACTGCAGTGAGTCCAGAGATTTCACAGGCACCAATGGGGATGCAGTACAGTGAGTCCAGAGAGTACACTGGCACTACTGAAGATTCAGTTCAGTGAGTCCAGAGAGTGAACTGGCACCATTGGGGAAGTAGTGCAGTGAGTCCAGAGTGCACTGGCACCACTGGGGATGCACCCCGGCAAGTCCAGAGAGTGCACTGTCACCACTGGGGATGCACCCCGGCAAGTCCAGAGAGTGCACTGTCACCACTGGGGTTGCAGTGCAGTGAGTCCAGAGAGTGCACTGGCACCACTGGGGATGCAGTGCAGTGAGTCCAGAGAGTGCACTGGTACCACTGAGTATGCAGTGCAGTGAGTCCAGAGAGTGCACTGGCACCACTGGGGATGCACTGCAGTGAGACCAGAGGTTGCAGTGGCACCACTGGGGATGCAGTGCAGTGAGTCCAGAGAGAGCACTGGCACCACTGGCGATGCAGCGCAGTGAGTCCAGAGAGTGCACTGGCACCACTGGGGATGCAGTGCAGTGAGTCCAGAGAGTGCACTGGCACCACTGGGGATGCAATGCAGTGAGTCCAGAGAGTGCACTGGTACCACTGGGGATGCACTGCAGTGAGTCCAGAGAGTGCACTGGCACCACTGGGGATGCAGTGCAGTGAGTCCAGAGAGTGCACTGGCACCACTGGGGATGCAGTGCAGTGAGTCCAGAGAGGGCACTGGCACCACTGGCGATGCACCCCGGTGAGTCCAGAGAGTGCACTGGCACCACTGGGGATGCAGCGCAGTGAGTCCAGAGAGTGCACTGGCACCACTGGGGATGCAGTGCAGTGAGTCCAGAGAGTGCACTGGCACCACTGGGGATGCAATGCAGTGAGTCCAGAGAGTTCACTGGCACCACTGGGGATGCACTGCACTGAGTCCAGGGAGTGCACTGGCACCACTGGGGATGCACTGCAGTGAGTCCAGAGAGTGCATTGGCACCACTGGGGATGCACTGCAGTGACTCCAGAGAGTGCACTGGCACCACTGGGGATGCACTGCAGTGAGTCCAGATGTTAGCCTAGCAACCACATAATCACCAAGTGATTATATGAAGGTGCTTTATTCAGCGCTGGAAGCCGGGGCAGGTGCCCAAATCTGGCTTCAAGTCCCGTTACTTCCCAGCCGTTATTTATACATACAATATTGCGTCAGGTATACATATTCTTTACAGGTTGCAACAGCAGCCTCGCTTTTCATTCTAATTAGCTCCCCTCCCCTTTGCACATGCGTGGCGCACTCTGGTGGTCGTCCAGGTGGTCGTCCAGATGAAGTAAGGAGTCTTCCTCTCCGCTAAACTTTTCACCTTTCTTACTCGATGCATGCTCCCTCCGCTTCTTGGTTCTGCTTCAACTCATTTCATCATTTCCAGGCCCTTATCTAAGGTCAGGTTTTACCTGTTCCCTCCCAAGGTTCCCCTTCAATGACTCTTTTGATTGTTCAATGTACTCCCTAAGTATCCAGTATACATAGATTAATTGATAATGTAAGTACATTTGGCAATGCTTAATTATACTGTAGGTCCCATTACGTAAGAGACATTAGTAAAACATCCATTCGATTCTCCCCAACACTAACACAGAGACTGCACTGGCACCACTGGGGATGCACTGCAGTGACTCCAGAGACTTCACAGGCACCACTGGCGATGCACTGCAGTGAGTCCAGAGAGTGCCCTGGCACCACTGGGAATGCCGTGAGTCCAGAGAGTGCACTGGCACCACTGGGGATGCACTGCAGTGAGTCCAGAGAGTGCACTGGCACCACTGGGGATGCACCCCGGCAAGTCCAGAGAGTGCACTGGCACCACTGGGGATGCAGTGCAGTGAGTCCAGAGAGTGCACTGGCACCACTGGGGATGCAGTGCAGTGAGTCCAGAGAGTGCACTGGCACCACTGGGGATGGACTGCAGTGAGTCCAGAGAGTGCACTGGCACCACTGGGTATGCAGTGCAGTGAGTCCAGAGAGTGCACTGGCACCAGTGGGGATGCACTGCAGTGAGTAAAGAGAATGCACTGGCACCTTTGGGGTTGCACTGCAGTGATTCCAGAGAGTGCACTGGCACCACTGGGGATGGAGTGCAGTGAGTCCAGAGAGTGCACTGGCACCACTGGGGATGCAGTGCAGTGAGTCCAGAGAGTGCACTGGCACCACTGGGGGTGCAGTGCAGTGAGTCCAGAGAGTGCACTGGCACCACTGGGGATGCAGTGCAGTGAGTCCAGAGAGTGCACTGGCACCACTGGGGATGCACTGCCGTGAGTGCAGAGAGTGCACTGGCACCGCTGCGGTTGCACCCCGGTGTTTTCAGAGAGTGCAGTGGCACCACTGGGGATGCAGTGCACTGAGTCCAGAGAGGGCACTGTCAGCAATGGGGATGCAGTGCAGTGAGTCCAGAGAGTGCACTGGCACCACTGGGGATGCAGTGCAGTGAGACCAGAGACTTCACAGGCACCACTGGGGATGCAGTGCAGTGAGTCCAGAGAGTGCACTGGCACCACTGGGGATGCAGTGCAGTGAGTCCTGAGAGTGCAATGGCGCCACAGGGGATGCACTGCAGTGAGTCCAGAGAGTGCACTGGCACCACTGGGGATGCAATGCAGTGAGTCCAGAGAGTGCACTGGCACCACTGGGGATGCACTGCAGTGAGTCCAGAGAGTGCACTGGCACCACTGGGATGCAGTGCAGTGAGTCCAGAGAGTGCACTGGCACCACTGGGATGCAGTGCACTGAGTCCAGAGAGTGCACTGGCACCACAGGGGATACACTGCAGTGAGTCCAGAGAGTGCACTGGCACCACTGGGGATGCACTGCCGTGAGTGCAGAGAGTGCACTGGCACCGCTGCGGTTGCACCCCGGTGTTTTCAGAGAGTGCAGTGGCACCACTGGGGATGCAGTGCACTGAGTCCAGAGAGGGCACTGTCAGCAATGGGGATGCAGTGCAGTGAGTCCAGAGAGTGCACTGGCACCACTGGGGATGCAGTGCAGTGAGACCAGAGACTTCACAGGCACCACTGGGGATGTAGTGCAGTGAGTCCAGAGAGTGCACTGGCACCACTGGGGATGCAGTGCAGTGAGTTCTGAGAGTGCAATGGCACCACAGGGGATGCACTGCAGTGAGTCCAGAGAGTGCACTGGCACCACTGGGGATGCAATGCAGTGAGTCCAGAGAGTGCACTGGCACCACTGGGGATGCACTGCAGTGAGTCCAGAGAGTGCACTGGCACCAACTGGAGCTGCACTGCTGTGAGTCCTGAGATTGCACTGGCACCTCTGGGATGCACTGCAGTGAGACCAGAGACTTCACAGGCACCACTGGGGATGCAGTTCATTGAGTCCAGAGAGTGCACTGGCACCACAGGGGATTCAGTTCCTTGAGTCCAGAGAGTGAACTGGCACCACTGGGGATGCACTACAGTGAGTCCAGAGAGTGCACTGGCACCTCTGAGGATGCACCCCGGTGACTCCAGAGAGTGCACTGGCACCACTGGGGATGCACCCCGGCAAGTCCAGAGAGTGCACTGTCACCACTGGGGATGCAGTGCAGTGAGTCCAGAGAGTGCACTGGCACCACTGGGGATGCAGTGCAGTGAGTCCAGAGAGTGCACTGGCACCAGTGGGGATGCAGTGAAGTGAGTCCAGAGAGTGCACTGGTACCACTGGGGATGCACTGCAGTGAGTCCAGAGAGTGCACTGGCACCACTGGGGATGCACTGCAGTGGGACCAGAGAGTGTACTGGCACCACTGGGGATGCAGTGCAGTGAGTCCACAGAGTGCACTGGTACGATTGGGGATGCAGTGCAGTGAGTCCAGAGAGTGCACTGGCACCACTGGGGATGCACTGCAGTGAGTCCAGAGAGTGCACTGGCACCACTGGGGATGCAGTGCAGTGAGTCCAGAGAGTGCACTGGCACCACTGGGGATGCAGTGCGGTGAGTCCAGAGAGTGCACTGGCACCACTGGGGATGCACTGCAGTGAGTCCAGGGAGTGCACTGGCACCACTGGGGATGCACTGCAGTGACTCCAGAGAGTGCACTGGCACCACTGGGGATGCACTGCAGTGAGTCCAGATGTTAGCCTAGCAACCACATAATCACCAAGTGATTATATGAAGGTGCTTTATTCAGCGCTGGAAGCCGGGGCAGGTGCCCAAATCTGGCTTCAAGTCCCGTTACTTCCCAGCCATTATTTATACATACAATATTGCGTCAGGTATACATATTCATTACAGGTTGCAACAGCAGCCTTGCTTTTCATTCTAATTAGCTCCCCTCCCCTTTGCACATGCGTGGCGCACTCTGGTGGTCGTCCAGATGAAGTAAGGAGTCTTCCTCTCCGCTAAACTTTTCACCTTTCTTACTCGACGCATGCTCCCTCCGCTTCTTGGTTCTGCTTCAACTCATTTCATCATTTCCAGGCCCTTATCCAAGGTCAGGTTGTACCTGTTCCCTCGCAAGGTTCCCCTTCAATGATTCTTTTGATTGTTCAATGTACTCCCTAAGTATCCAGTATACATAGATTAATTGATAATGTAAGTACATTTGGCAATGCTTAATTCTACTGTAGGTCCCATTACCTAAGAGACATTAGTAAAACATCCATTCGATTCTCCCCAACACTAACACAGAGACTGCACTGGCACCACTGGGGATGCACCCCGGCAAGTCCAGAGAGTGCACTGGCACCACTGGGGATGCAGTGCAGTGAGTCCAGAGAGTGCACTGGCACCACTGGGGATGCAGTGCAGTGAGTCCAGAGAGTGCACTGGCACCACTGGGGATGCAGTGCAGTGAGTCCAGAGAGTGCACTGGCACCACTGGGTATGCACTGCCGTGAGTCCAGAGAGTGCACTGGCACCACTGGGGGTGCACTGCCGTGAGTCCAGAGAGTGCACTGGCACCACTGGGGATGCACTGCAGTGAGTAAAGAGAGTGCACTGGCACCACTGGGGATGCAGTGCAGTGAGTCCAGAGAGTGCACTGGCAACACTGGGGATGCAGTTCAGTGAATAAAGAGAGTGCACTGGCACCACATTGGGATGCAGTGCAGTGAGTCCACAGAGGGCACTGGCACCACTGGGGATGCAGTGCAGTGAGTCCAGAGAGTGCACTGGCACCACTGGGGATGCAGTGCAGTGAGTCCAGAGAGTGCACTGGCACCACTGGGGATGCACTGCAGTGAGTCCAGAGAGTGCACTGGCACCACTGGGGATGCACCCCGGCAAGTCCAGAGAGTGCACTGTCACCATTGGTGTTGCAGTGCAGTGAGTCCAGAGAGTGCACTGGCACCACTGGGGACGCAGTGCAGTGAGTCCACAGAGGGCACTGGCACCACTGGGGATGCAGTGCAGTGAGTCCAGAGAGTGCACTGGCACCACTGGGGATGCACTGCAGTGACTCCAGATGTTAGCCTAGCAACCACATAATCACCAAGTGATAATATGAGTGTGCTTTATTCAGCGCTGGAAGCCGGGGCAGGTGCCCAAATCTGGCTTCAAGTCCCGTTACTTCCCAGCCGTTATTTATACATACAATATTGCGTCAGGTATACATATTCATTGCAGGTTGCAACAGCAGCCTCGCTTTTCATTCTAATTAGCTCCCCTTCCCTTTGCACATGCATGGCGCACTCTGGTGGTCGTCTAGGTGGTCGTCCAGATGAAGTAAGGAGTCTTCCTCTCCGCTAAACTTTTCACCTTTCTTACTCGACGCATGCTCCCTCCGCTTCTTGGTTCTGCTTCAACTCATTTCATCATTTCCAGGCCCTTATCCAAGGTCAGGTTGTACCTGTTCCCTCCCAAGGTTCCCCTTCAATGACTCTTTTGATTGTTCAATGTACTCCCTAAGTATCCAGTATACATAGATTAATTGATAATGTAAGTACATTTGGCAATGCTTAATTATACTGTAGGTCCCATTACGTAAGAGACATTAGTAAAACACCCATTCGATTCTCCCCAACACTAACACAGAGACTGCACTGGCACCACTGGGGATGCAGTGCAGTGAGTCCAGAGAGGGCACTGGCACCACTGGCGATGCACTGCAGTGAGTCCAGAGAGCGCACTGGCACCACTGGCGATGCACTGCAGTGAGCCCAGAGAGTGCACTGGCACCACCTGGGATGCAGTGCAGTGAGTCCAGAGAGTGCACTGGCACCACTGGTGATGCAGTGCAGTGACTCCAGAGAGTGCACTGGCACCACTGGAGTTGCAGTGCAGTGAGTCCAGAGAGTGCACTGGAACCACTGGGGATGCAGCGCAGTGACTCCTGAGAGTGCACTGGCACCACTGGGGATGCACTGCCGTGAGTCCAGAGATTGAACTGGCACCACTGGGGATGCAGTGCCGTGAGTCCAGAGAGTGCATTGGCACCACTGGGGATGCAGTGCAGTGAGTCCAGAGAGTGCACTGGCACCAATGGCAACGCAGATCAGTGAGTCCAGAGAGTGCCTTGGCACCACAGGGGATGCAGTGCAGTGAGTCCAGAGAGTGCACTGGCACCACTGGGGATGCACTGCAGTGAGTCCAGAGAGTGCACTGGCACCACTGGGGATGCACTGCAGTGAGTCCAGAGAGTGCACTGGCACCACTGGGGATGCACTGCAGTGAGTCCAGAGAGTGCAGTGGCACCACTGGGGATGCAGTGCACTGAGTCCAGAGAGTACACTGGCACCACTGGGGATGCAGTGCAGTGAGTCCAGAGAGTGCACTGTCAGCACTGGGGATGCAGTGCAGTGAGTCCAGAGAGTGCACTGGCACCAACTGGAGCTGCACTGCTGTGAGTCCTGAGATTGCACTGTCACCACTGGGGATGCAGTTTAGTGAGTCCAGAGACTTCACAGGCACCACTGGGGATGCAGTACAGTGAGTCCAGAGAGTGCACTGGCACCACTGGGTATTCAGTTCAGTGAGTCCAGAGAGTGAACTGGCACCACTGGGGATGTAGTGCAGTGAGTCCAGAGAGTGCACTGGCACCTCTGGGGATGCACCCCTGTGACTCCAGAGAGTGCACTGGCACCACTGGGGATGCACCCCGGCAAGTCCAGAGAGTGCACTGTCACCACTGGGGATGCAGTGCAGTGAGTCCAGAGAGTGCACTGGCACCACTGGGGATGCAGTGCAGTGAGTCCAGAGAGTGCACTGGCACCACTGGGGATGCAGTGCAGTGAGTCCAGAGAGTGCACTGGTACCACTGGGGATGCACTGCAGTGAGTCCAGAGAGTGCACTGGCACCACTGGGGATGCACTGCCGTGAGACCAGAGGTTGCAGTGGCACCACTGGGGATGCAGTGCAGTGAGTCCACAGAGGGCACTGGTACGATTGGGGATGCACTGCAGTGAGTCCAGAGAGTGCACTGGTAAGATTGGGGATGCACTGCAGTGAGTCCAGAGAGTGCACTGGCACCACTGGGGATGCACTGCAGTGAGTCCAGAGAGTGCAGTGGCACCACTTGGGATGCAGCGCACTGAGTCCAGAGAGTGCACTGGCACCACTGGGGATGCACTGCAGTGAGTCCAGATGTTAGCCTAGCAACCACATAATCACCAAGTGATTATATGAAGGTGCTTTATTCAGCGCTGGAAGCCGGGGCAGGTGCCCAAATCTGGCTTCAAGTCCCGTTACTTCCCAGCCGTTATTTATACATACAATATTGCGTCAGGTATACATATTCATTACAGATTGCAACAGCAGCCTCGCTTTTCATTCTAATTAGCTCCCCTCCCCTTTGCACATTCGTGGCGCACTCTGGTGGTCGTCCAGGTGGTCGTGCAGATGAAGTAAGGAGTCTTCCTCTCCGCTAAACTTTTCACCTTTCTTACTCGACGCATGCTCCCTCCGCTTCTTGGTTCTGCTTCAACTCATTTCATCATTTCCAGGCCCTTATCCAAGGTCAGGTTGTACCTGTTCCCTCCCAAGGTTCCCCTTCAATGATTCTTTTGATTGTTCAATGTACTCCCTAAGTATCCAGTATACATAGATTAATTGATAATGTAAGTACATTTGGCAATGCTTAATTATACTGTAGGTCCCATTACCTAAGAGACATTAGTAAAACATCCATTCGATTCTCCCCAACACTAACACAGAGACTGCACTGGCACCACTGGGGATGCACCCCGGCAAGTCCAGAGAGTGCACTGGCACCACTGGGGATGCAGTGCAGTGAGTCCAGAGAGTGCACTGGCACCACTGGGGATGCAGTGCAGTGAGTCCAGAGAGTGCACTGGCACCACTGGGGATGCACTGCCGTGAGTCCAGAGAGTGCACTGGCACCACTGGGGATGCACTGCAGTGAGTCCAGAGAGTGCACTGGCACCACTGGGGATGCAGTGCAGTGAGTCCAGAGTGTGCACTGGCACCACTGGGGATGCAGTGCAGTGAGTCCAGAGAGTGCACTGGCACCACTGGGGATGCAGTACAGTGAATAAAGAGAGTGCACTGGCACCACTGGGGATGCAGTGCAGTGAGTCCAGAGAGTGCACTGGCACCACTGGGGATGCAGTGCAGTGAGTCCAGAGAGTGCACTGGCACCACTGGGGATGCACCCCGGCAAGTCCATAGAGTGCACTGTCACCACTGGGGATGCAGTGCAGTGAGTCCAGAGAGTGCACTGGCCCCACTGGGGATGCAGTGCAGTGAGTCCAGAGAGTGCAGTGGCACCACTGGGGATGCAATGCAGTGAGTCCAGAGAGTGCACTGGCACCATTGGGGATGCACTACAGTGAGTCCAGAGAGTGCACTGGCACCACTGGGGATGCAGTGCAGTGAGTCCAGAGAGTGCACTGGCACCACTGGCGATGCAGTGCAGTGAGTCCAGAGAGTGCACTGGCACCACTGGGGATGCAGTGCAGTGAGTCCAGAGAGTGTACTGGCACCACTGGGGATGCAGTGCAGTGAGTCCAGAGAGTGCACTGGCACCACTGGGGATGCAGTGCAGTGAGTCCAGAGAGTGCACTGGCATCACTGGGGACGCAGTGCGGTGAGTCCAGAGTGCACTGGCACCACTGGGGATGCAGTGCAGTGAGTCCAGAGAGTGCACTGGCACCACTGGGGATGCAGTGCAGTGAGTCCAGAGAGTGCACTGGCACCACTGGGGATGCACCCCGGTGAGTCCAGAGAGTGCACTGGCACCATTGGGGATGCACCCCGGCAAGTCCAGAGAGTGCACTGTCACCACTGGGGATGCAGTGCAGTGAGTCCAGAGAGTGCACTGGCACCACTGGTTATGCACCCCGGTGAGTCCAGAGAGTGCACTGGCACCACTGGAGATGCACTGCAGTGAGTCCAGAGAGTGCACTGGCACCACTGGGGATGCAGTGCAATGAGTCCAGAGAGTGCACTGGCACCACTGGGGATGCAGTGCAGTGAGACCACAGATTGCAGTGGCACCACTGGGAATGGAGTGCAGCGAGTCCAGAGAGGGCACTGGTACGCTTGGGGATGCAGTGCAGTGAGTCCTGAGAGTGCACTGGCACCAATAGGATGCAGCGCAGTGAGTCCAGAGAGTGCACTGGCACCACTGGGGATGCAGTGCAGTGAGTCCAGAGAATGCACTGGCACCACTGGGGATGCACTCGGATGAGACCAGAGAGTGCACTGGTACCACTGGGGATGCACTCGGGTGAGTCCAGAGAGTGCACTGGCACCACAGGGGATGCAGTGCAGTGAGTCCAGAGAGTGCACTGGCACCACTGGGGATGCAACCCCGTGAGTCCAGAGAGTGCACTGGCACCACTGGGGATGCACCCCGGCAAGTCCAGAGAGTGCACTCTCTGGACTCACTGACGTGCATCCCCAGTGGTGCCATTGCACTCTCTGGACTCACTGCACTGCATCCCCAGTTGTGCCAGTGCACTCACTGGACTCACTGCAGTGCATCCCCAGTGCTGCCAGTGCACTCACTGGACTCTACTGCATCACCAGTGGTGCCAGTGCACTCTCTGGACTGACTGTACTGCATCCCCAGTGGTGCCAGTGCACTCTCTGGACTCACTGCACTGCATCCCCAGTGGTGCCAGTGCACTCTCTGGACTCACTGCAGTCCATCCCCAGTGGTGCCAGTGCACTCTCTGGACTCACTGCACTGCATCGCCAGAGGTGCCAGTGCACTCTCTGGACTCACTGCACTGCATCCCCAGTGGTGCCAGTGCACTCTCTGGACTCACTGCACTGCATCCCCAGTGGTGCCAGTGCACTCTCTGGACCCACTGCAGTGCATCCCCAGTGGTGCCAGTGCACTCTCTGGAGTCACTGCACTGCATCCCCGGAAGTGCCAGTGCACTCTCTGGAGTCACTGCACTGCATCGCCAGTGGTGCCAGTGCACTCTCTGCACTCACTGCACTGCATCCCCAGTGGTGCCAGTGCACTCTCTGTACTCACTGCACTGCATCCCCAGTGGTGCCAGTGCACTCTCTGAACTCACCGCACTGCATCCCCAGTGGTGTCAGTGCACTCTCTGGACTCACTGCACTGCATCCCCTGTGGTGCCAGTGCACTCTGTGGACTCATCGCATTGCATCCCCAGTGGTGCCAGTGCACTCTCTGGACTCACTGCACTGCATCCCCAGTGGTGCCAGTGCACTCTCTGCCCTCACTGCAGTGCATCCCCAGTGGTGCCAGTGCACTCTCTGCACTCACTGCACTGCATCCCCAGTGGTGCCAGTGCACTCTCTGCCCTCACTGCAGTGCATCCCCAGTGGTGCCAGTGCACTCTCTGCCCTCACTGCAGTGCATCCCCTGTGGTGCCAGTGCACTCTCTGGACTCACTGCACTGCATCCCCAGTGGTGCCAGTGCACTCTCTGGACTCACCGCATTGCATCCCCAGTGGTGCCAGTGCACTCTCTGGACTCACTGCACTGCATCCCCAGTGGTGCCAGTGCACTCTCTGGAGTCACTGCACTGCATCCTCAGTGGTGCCAGTGCACTCTCTGGACTCACTGCACTGCATCCCCAGTGGTCCCAGTGCACTCTCTGCCCTCACTGCAGTGCATCCCCAGTGGTGCCAGTGCACTCTCTGCACTCACTGCAGTGCATCCCCAGTGGTGCCAGTGCAATTTCTGGGCTCACCGGGGTGCATCCCCAGTGGTGCCAGTGCACTCTCTGGACTCACTGCACTGCATCCCCAGTGGTGCCAGTGCACTCTCTGGACTCACTGCAGTGCATCCCCAGTGGTGCCAGTGCACTCTCTGCACTCACTGCAGTGCATCCCCAGTGGTGCCAGTGCACTCTCTGCCCTCACTGCAGTGCATCCCCTGTGGTGCCAGTGCACTCTCTGGACTCACTGCACTGCATCCCCAGTGGTGCCAGTGCACTCTCTGGAGTCACTGCACTGCATCCTCAGTGGTGCCAGTGCACTCTCTGGACTCACTGCACTGCATCCCCAGTGGTGCCAGTGCACTCTCTGGACTCACTGCACTGCATCCCCAGTGGTGCCAGTGCACTCTCTTTATTCACTGAACTGCATCCCCAGTGTTGCCAGTGCACTCTCTGGACTCACTGTACTGCATCCCCAGTGGTGCCAGTGCACTCTCTGGACTCACTGCACTGCATCCCCAGTGGTGCCAGTGCACACTCTGGACTCACTGCACTGCATCCCCAGTGGTGCCAGTGCACTCTCTGGACTCACTGCACTGCATCCCCAGTGGTGCCAGTGCACTCTCTGAACTCACCGCACTGCATCCCCAGTGGTGTCAGTGCACTCTCTGGACTCACTGCACTGCATCCCCTGTGGTGCCAGTGCACTCTGTGGACTCATCGCATTGCATCCCCAGTGGTGCCAGTGCACTCTCTGGACTCACTGCACTGCATCCCCAGTGGTGCCAGTGCACTCTCTGCCCTCACTGCAGTGCATCCCCAGTGGTGCCAGTGCACTCTCTGCACTCACTGCACTGCATCCCCAGTGGTGCCAGTGCACTCTCTGCCCTCACTGCAGTGCATCCCCAGTGGTGCCAGTGCACTCTCTGCCCTCACTGCAGTGCATCCCCTGTGGTGCCAGTGCACTCTCTGGACTCACTGCACTGCATCCCCAGTGGTGCCAGTGCACTCTCTGGACTCACCGCATTGCATCCCCAGTGGTGCCAGTGCACTCTCTGGACTCACTGCACTGCATCCCCAGTGGTGCCAGTGCACTCTCTGGAGTCACTGCACTGCATCCTCAGTGGTGCCAGTGCACTCTCTGGACTCACTGCACTGCATCCCCAGTGGTCCCAGTGCACTCTCTGCCCTCACTGCAGTGCATCCCCAGTGGTGCCAGTGCACTCTCTGCACTCACTGCAGTGCATCCCCAGTGGTGCCAGTGCAATTTCTGGGCTCACCGGGGTGCATCCCCAGTGGTGCCAGTGCACTCTCTGGACTCACTGCACTGCATCCCCAGTGGTGCCAGTGCACTCTCTGGACTCACTGCAGTGCATACCCAGTGGTGCCAGCGCACTCTCTGGACTCACTGCACTGCATCCCCAGTGGTGCCAGTGCACTCTCCAGAATCACTGCACTGCATCCCCAGTGGTGTCAGTGCACTCTCTGGACTCACTGCAGTGCATCCCCAGTGGTGCCCGTGCACTCTCTGGACTCACTGCAGTGCATCCCCAGTGGTGCCAGTGCACTCTCTGGACTCACTGCATTGCATCCCCAGTGGTGCCAGTGCACTCTCTGCACTCACTGCACTGCATCCCCACTGGTGCCAGTGCACTCTCTGGAGTCACTGCACTGCATCCCCAGTGGTGCCTGTGCAGTCTCTGGACTTACTACAGTTCATCCCCAGTGGAGCCAGTGCACTCTCTGGACTCACTGCACTGCATCCCCAGTGGTGCCAGTGCACCCTCTGGACTCACTGCACTCCATCCCCACTGGTGCCAGTCCACTCTCTGGACTCAATGCACTGCATCCCCAGTGGTGCCAGTGGACTCTCTGCACTCATGCACTGCATCCCCAGTGGTGCCAGTGCACTCTTTGGACTCACTGCACTGCATGAACAGTGGTGCCAGTGCACTCTCTGGACTCACTGCACTGCATCCCCAGTGGTGTCAGTGTAGTCTCTGGACTCACTGCAGTGCATCCCCAGTGGTGCCCGTGCACTCTCTGGACTCACTGCAGTGCATCCCCAGTGGTGCCAGTGCACTCTCTGGACTCACTGCATTGCATCCCCAGTGGTGCCAGTGCACTCTCTGCACTCACTGCACTGCATCCCCACTGGTGCCAGTGCACTCTCTGGAGTCACTGCACTGCATCCCCAGTGGTGCCTGTGCAGTCTCTGGACTTACTACAGTTCATCCCCAGTGGAGCCAGTGCACTCTCTGGACTCACTGCACTGCATCCCCAGTGGTGCCAGTGCACCCTCTGGACTCACTGCACTCCATCCCCACTGGTGCCAGTGCACTCTCTGGACTCAATGCACTGCATCCCCAGTGGTGCCAGTGGACTCTCTGCACTCATGCACTGCATCCCCAGTGGTGCCAGTGCACTCTTTGGACTCACTGCACTGCATGAACAGTGGTGCCAGTGCACTCTCTGCACTCACTGCACTGCATCCCCAGTGGTGTCAGTGTAGTCTCTGGACTCACTGCACTGCATCCCCAGTGGTGCCAGTGCACTCTCTGGACTCACTGCAGTGCATCCCCAGTGGTGCCAGTGCACTCTCTGGAGTCACTGCAGTGTATCCCCAGTGGTGCCAGTGCACTCTCTGGACTCACTGAACTGCATCCCCAGTGGTGCCAGAGCACTCTCTGGACTCACTGCAGTGCATTCCCAGTGCTGCCAGTGCACTCTCTGGACTCACTGCACTGCATCGCCAGTGGTGCCAGTGCACTCTCTGGACTCACTGCACTGCATCACCAGTGGTGCCAGTGCACTCTCTGGACTCAGTGGACTGCATCCCCAGTGGTGCCAGTGCACTCTCTGGACTCACTGCACTGCATCCCCAGTGGTGCCAGTGCACTCTCTGGAGTCACAGCACTGCATCAACAGTGGTGCCTCTGCACTCTCTGGAGTCACTGCACTGCAACCCCAGTGGTGCCAGTGCACTCTCTGGACTCACTGCAGTGCATCCCCAGTGGTGCCAGTGCACTCTCTGGACTCACTGCAGTGCATCCCCAGTAGTGCCAGTGCACTCTCTGGACTCACTGCACTGCATCCCCAGTGGTGCCAGTGCACTCTCTGGAGTCACTGCACTGCATCCCCAGTGGTGCCAGTGCACTCTCTGGACTCACTGCATTGCATCCCCAGTGGTGCCAGTGCACTCTCTGGACTCACTGCACTGCATCCCCAGTGGTGCCACTGCACTCTCTGGACTCACTGCACTGCATCACCATTGGTGCCAGGGCACTCTCCGGACTCACTGCAGTGCATCCGCAGTGGTGCCAGTGCACTCTTTCGAGTCACTGCAGTGCATCCCCAGTGGTGCCAGTGCACTCTCTGGACTCACTGCAGTGCATCCCCAGTGGTGTCAGTGCACTCTCTGGACTCACTGCAGTGCATCCCCAGTGCTGCCAGTGCACTCTCTGGACTCACTGCAGTGCATCCCCAGTGGTGCCAGTGCACTCTCTGCACTCACTGCAGTGCATCCCCAGTGGTGCCAGTGCACTCTCTGGACTCACTGCACTGCATCCCCAGTGGAGCCAGTGCACTCTATGGACTAACTGCACTGCATACCCAGTGGTGCCAGTGCACTCTCTGGACTCACTGCACTGCATCCCCAGTGCTGACAGTGCACTCTCTGGACTCACTGCAGTGCATCCCCAGTGGTGCCAGTGCACTCTCTGGACTCACTGCAGTGCATCCCAAGTGCTGCCAGTGCACTCTCTGGACTCACTGCACTGCATCCCCAGTGGTGCCAGTGCACTCTCCGGAATCACTGCAGTGCATCCCCAGTGGTGCCAGTGCACTCTCTGGACTCACTGCACTGCATCCACAGTGGTGCCAGTGCACTCTCTGGACTCACTGAACTGCATCCCCAGTGGTGCCAGTGCACTCTCTGGACTCACTGCACTGCATCCCCAGTGGTGCCAGGGCACTCTCTGGACTCACTGCAGTGCATCCCCACTGGTGCCAGTGCACTCTCTGCCCTCACTGCAGTGCATCCCCAGTGGTGCCAGTGCACTCTCTGCACTCACTGCAGTGCATCCCCAGTGGTGCCAGTGCAATCTCTGGGCTCACCGGGATGCATCCCCAGTGGTGCCAGTGCACTCTCTGGACTCACTGCACTGCATCCCCAGTGGTGCCAGTGCACTCTCTGGAGTCACTGCACTGCATTCCCAGTGGTGCCAGGGCACTCTCTGCACTCACTGCACTGCAACCCCAGTGGTGCCAGTGCACTCTCTGGAATCACTGCAGTGCACCCCCACTGGTGCCAGTGCACTCTCTGGACTCACTGAGGTGCATCCCCAGTGGTGCCAGTGCACTCTCTGGACTCACTGCACTGCATCCCCAAGGTGCCAGTGCACTCTCTGCACTCACTGCACTGCATCGCCAGTGGTGCCAGTGCACTCTCTGGACTCACTGCAGTGCATCCCCAGTGGCGCCAGTGCACTCTCTGGACTCACTGCACTGCATCCCCAGTGGTGCCAGTGCACTCTCTGGAGTCGCAGCACTGCATCAACAGTGGTGCCTCTGCACTCTCTGGAGTCACTGCACTTCATCCCCAGTGGTGCAAGTGCACTCTCTGGACTCACTGCACTGCATCCCCAGTGGTGCCAGTGCACTCTCTGGACTCACTGCACTGCATCACCAGTGGTGCCAGTGCACTCTCTGGACTCACTGCACTGCATCCCCAGTGGTGCCAGTGCACTCTCTGGACTCACGGCACTGCATCCCCAGTGGTGCCAGTGCACTCTTTCGAGTCACTGCACTGCATCCCCAGTGGTGCCAGTGCACTCTCTGGACTCACTGCAGTGCATCCCCAGTGGTGCCAGTGCACTCTCTGCACTCACTGCACTGCATCCCCAGTGTTCCCAGAGCACTCTCTGGACTCACTGCAGTGCATCCCCAGTGGTGCCAGTGCACTCTCTGGACTCACTGCAGTGCATCCCCAGTGGTGCCAGTGCACTCTCTGGACTCACTGCACTGCATCACCATTGGTGCCAGGGCACTCTCCGGACTCACTGCACTGCATCCGCAGTGGTGCCAGTGCACTCTTTCGAGTCACTGCACTGCATCCCCATTAGTGCCAGTGCATTCTCTGGATTCATTGCAGTGCATCCCCAGTGGTGCCAGTGCACTCTCTGGACTCACTGCACTGCATCCCCAGTGCTGACAGTGCACTCTCTGGACTCACTGCACTGCATCCCCAGTGCTGACAGTGCACTCTCTGGACTCACTGCACTGCATCCCCAGTGCTGACAGTGCACTCTCTGGACTCACTGCAGTGCATCCCCAGTGGTGCCAGTGCACTCTCTGGACTCACTGCACTGCATCCCCAGTGGTGCCAGTGCACTCTCCGGACTCACTGCACTGCATCCCCAGTGGTGCCAGTGCACTCTCTGGACTCACTGCAGTGCATCCCCAGTGGTGCCAGTGCACTCTCTGCACTCACTGCACTGCATCCCCAGTGGTGCAAGTGCACTCTCTGCACTCACTGCACTGCATCCCCGGTGTTCCCAGAGCACTCTCTGGACTCACCGAGGTGCATCCCCAGTGGTGCCAGTGCACTCTCTGGACTCACCGCACTGCATCCCCAGTGGTGCCAGTGCACTCTGTGGACTCACTGCAGTGCAGCCCCTGAGGTGCCAGTGTACTCTCTGGACTCACTGCACTGCATCCCCAGTGGTGACAGTGCACTCTCTGGAATCACTGCAGTGCATCCCCTGTGGTGCCATTGCACTCTCTGGACTCACTGCACTCCATCCCCAGTGGTGCCTGTGCAGTCTCTTGAGTCACTGCATTGCATCCCCAGTGGAGCCAGTGCACTCTATGGACTAACTGCACTGCATACCCAGTGGTGCCAGTGCACTCTCTGGACTCACTGCACTGCATCCCCAGTGGTGCCAGTGCACTCTCTGGACTCACTGCACTGCATCCCCAGTGGTGCCAGTGCACTCTCTGGACTCACTGCACTGCAACCCCAGTGGTGCCAGTGCACTCTCTGGACTCACTGCAGTGCACCCCCACTGGTGCCAGTGCACTCTCTGGACTCACTGAGGTGCATCCCCAGTGGTGCCAGTGCACTCTCTGGACTCACTGCACTGCATCCCCAAGGTGCCAGTGCACTCTCTGCACTCACTGCACTGCATCGCCAGTGGTGCCAGTGCACTCTCTGGACTCACTGCAGTGCATCCCCAGTGGCGCCAGTGCACTCTCTGGACTCACTGCACTGCATCCCCAGTGGTGCCAGTGCACTCTCTGGAGTCGCAGCACTGCATCAACAGTGGTGCCTCTGCACTCTCTGGAGTCACTGCACTTCATCCCCAGTGGTGCAAGTGCACTCTCTGGACTCACTGCACTGCATCCCCAGTGGTGCCAGTGCACTCTCTGGACTCACTGCACTGCATCACCAGTGGTGCCAGTGCACTCTCTGGAATCACTGCACTGCATCCCCAGTGGTGCCAGTGCACTCTCTGGACTCACGGCACTGCATCCCCAGTGGTGCCAGTGCACTCTTTCGAGTCACTGCACTGCATCCCCAGTGGTGCCAGTGCACTCTCTGGACTCACTGCAGTGCATCCCCAGTGGTGCCAGTGCACTCTCTGCACTCACTGCACTGCATCCCCAGTATTCCCAGAGTACTCTCTGGACTCACTGCAGTGCATCCCCAGTGGTGCCAGTGCACTCTCTGGACTCACTGCACTGCATCCCCAGTGGTGCCACTGCACTCTCTGGACTCACTGCACTGCATCACCATTGGTGCCAGGGCACTCTCCGGACTCACTGCACTGCATCCGCAGTGGTGCCAGTGCACTCTTTCGAGTCACTGCACTGCATCCCCATTAGTGCCAGTGCATTCTCTGGATTCATTGCAGTGCATCCCCAGTGGTGCCAGTGCACTCTCTGGACTCACTGCACTGCATCCCCAGTGCTGACAGTGCACTCTCTGGACTCACTGCACTGCATCCCCAGTGCTGACAGTGCACTCTCTGGACTCACTGCACTGCATCCCCAGTGCTGACAGTGCACTCTCTGGACTCACTGCAGTGCATCCCCAGTGGTGCCAGTGCACTCTCCGGACTCACTGCACTGCATCCCCAGTGGTGCCAGTGCACTCTCTGGACTCACTGCAGTGCATCCCCAGTGGTGCCAGTGCACTCTCTGCACTCACTGCACTGCATCCCCAGTGGTGCAAGTGCACTCTCTGCACTCACTGCACTGCATCCCCGGTGTTCCCAGAGCACTCTCTGGACTCACCGAGGTGCATCCCCAGTGGTGCCAGTGCACTCTCTGGACTCACCGCACTGCATCCCCAGTGGTGCCAGTGCACTCTGTGGACTCACTGCAGTGCAGCCCCTGAGGTGCCAGTGTACTCTCTGGACTCACTGCACTGCATCCCCAGTGGTGACAGTGCACTCTCTGGAATCACTGCAGTGCATCCCCTGTGGTGCCATTGCACTCTCTGGACTCACTGCACTCCATCCCCAGTGGTTCCTGTGCAGTCTCTTGAGTCACTGCATTGCATCCCCAGTGGAGCCAGTGCACTCTATGGACTAACTGCACTGCATACCCAGTGGTGCCAGTGCACTCTCTGGACTCACTGCACTGCATCCCCAGTGGTGCCAGTGCACTCTCTGGACTCACTGCACTGCATCCCCAGTGGTTCCAGTGCACTCTCTGGATCACTGCACTGCATCACCATTGGTGCCAGGGCACACTCCGGACTTACTGCAGTGCATCCCCAGTGGTGCCAGTGCACTCTTTCGAGTCACTGCACTGCATCCCCAGTGGTGCCAGTGCATTCTCTGGACTCACTGCAGTGCATCCCCATTGGTGCCAGTGCAGTCTCTGGAGTCACTGCAGTGCATCCCCAGTGGTGCCAGTGCACTCTCTGGACTCACTGCACTGCATCCCCAGTGCTGACAGTGCACTCTCTGGACTCACTGCACTGCATCCCCAGTGGTGCCAGTGCACTCTCTGGACTCACTGCACTGCATCCCCAGTGGAGACAGTGTACTCTCTGTAGTCACTGCGCTGCATCCCCAGTGGTTCCAGGGCACTCTCTCGACTCACTGCATTGCAACTCCAGTGGTGCCAGTGCACTCTCTGGACTCACTGCACTGCATCCCCAGTGGTGCCAGTGCACTCTCTGGACTCACTGCGCTGCATCCCCAGTGGTGCCAGTGCCCTCTGTGGACTCACTGCACTACATCACCTGTGGGGCCAGTGCACTCTCTGGACTCACTGCACTGCATCACCAGTGGTGCCAGTGCACTCTCTGGACTCACTGCACTGCATCCCCAGTGGTGCCAGTGCACTCTCTGGACTCACGGCACTGCATCCCCAGTGGTGCCAGTGCACTCTTTCGAGTCACTGCACTGCATCCCCAGTGGTGCCAGTGCACTCTCTGGACTCACTGCAGTGCATCCCCAGTGGTGCCAGTGCACTCTCTGCACTCACTGCACTGCATCCCCAGTGTTCCCAGAGCACTCTCTGGACTCACTGCAGTGCATCCCCAGTGGTGCCAGTGCACTCTCTGGACTCACTGCACTGCATCCCCAGTGGTGCCACTGCACTCTCTGGACTCACTGCACTGCATCACCATTGGTGCCAGGGCACTCTCCGGACTCACTGCACTGCATCCGCGGTGGTGCCAGTGCACTCTTTCGAGTCACTGCACTGCATCCCCATTAGTGCCAGTGCATTCTCTGGATTCATTGCAGTGCATCCCCAGTGGTGCCAGTGCACTCTCTGGAGTCACTGCACTGCATCCCCAGTGCTGACAGTGCACTCTCTGGACTCACTGCACTGCATCCCCAGTGCTGACAGTGCACTCTCTGGACTCACTGCACTGCATCCCCAGTGCTGACAGTGCACTCTCTGGACTCACTGCAGTGCATCCCCAGTGGTGCCAGTGCACTCTCTGGACTCACTGCACTGCATCCCCAGTGGTGCCAGTGCACTCTCTGGACTCACTGCAGTGCATCCCCAGTGGTGCCAGTGCACTCTCTGCACTCACTGCACTGCATCCCCAGTGGTGCAAGTGCACTCTCTGCACTCACTGCACTGCATCCCCGGTGTTCCCAGAGCACTCTCTGGACTCACCGAGGTGCATCCCCAGTGGTGCCAGTGCACTCTCTGGACTCACCGCACTGCATCCCCAGTGGTGCCAGTGCACTCTGTGGACTCACTGCAGTGCAGCCCCTGAGGTGCCAGTGTACTCTCTGGACTCACTGCACTGCATCCCCAGTGGTGACAGTGCACTCTCTGGAATCACTGCAGTGCATCCCCTGTGGTGCCATTGCACTCTCTGGACTCACTGCACTCCATCCCCAGTGGTGCCTGTGCACTCTCTGGAGTCACTGCACTGCATCCCCAGTGGTGCCAGTGCACTCTCTGGACTCACTGCACTGCATCCACAGTGGTGCCAGTGCACTCTCTGGACTCACTGCAGTGCATCCGCAGTGGCGCCAGTGCACTCTCTGGACTCACTACACTGCATCCCATTGGCGATAGTGCACTCTCTGGACTCACTGCACTGCATCCCCAGTGGTGCCAGTGCACTCTCTGGACTCACTGCACTGCATCCCCAGTTGTGCCAGTGCACTCTCTGGACTCACTGCAGTGCATCCCCAGTGGTGCCAGTGCACTCTCTGGACTCACTGCAGTGCTTCCGCACTGGTGCCAGTGCACTCTCTGCACTCACTGCACTGCATCAACAGTGGTGCCTCTGCACTCTCTGGAGTCACTGCACTGCATCCCCAGTGGTGCCAGTGCACTCTCTGGACTCACTGTAGTGCATCCCCAGTGGTGCCAGTGCACTCTCTGGACTCACTGCACTGCATCCCCAGTGGTGCCAGTGCACTCTCAGAGGTCACTGCAGTGCATCTCCAGTGGTGCCAGTGCACTCTCTGGACTCACTGCACTGCATCCCCAGTGGTGCCAGTGCACTCTCTGGACTCACTGCACTGCATCAACAGTGGTGCCAGTGCACTCTCTGCACTCACTGCACTGCATCCCCAGTGGTGCCAGTGTAGTCTCTGGACTCACAGCAGTGCATCCCCAGTGGTGCCAGTGCAACTACTGGACTCACTGCAGTGTAGCTCAGTGGTGCCAGAGCACTCTCTGGACTCACTGCACTGCATCCCCAGTGGTGCCAGTGCACTCTCTGGACTCACTGCACTGCATCCCCAGTGGTGCCAGTGCACTGTCTGGACTCACTGCAGTGTATCGCCATTGTAGCCGGTGCACTCTCTGGACTCACTAAACTGTATCCACAGTGGTGCCAGAGAACTCTCTGGTCTCACTGCAGTGCATCCCCAGTGGTGCCAGGGCACTCTCTGGACTCACTGCATCTCCATTAGTGCCAGGGCACTCTCTGGACTCACAGCACTGCATCCCCATTGGTGCCAGTGCACTCTCTGCGCTCACTGCACTGCATCCCCAGTTGTGCCAGTGCACTCTCTGGACTCACTGCAGTGCATCCCCAGTGGTGCCAGTGCACTCTCTGGACTCACTGCAGTGCTTCCGCACTGGTGCCAGTGCACTCTCTGCACTCACTGCACTGCATCAACAGTGGTGCCTCTGCACTCTCTGGAGTCACTGCACTGCATCCCCAGTGGTGCCAGTGCACTCTCTGGACTCACTGCACTGCATCCCCAGTGGTGCCAGTGCACTCTCAGAGGTCACTGCAGTGCATCCCCAGTGGTGCCAGTGCACTCTCTGGACTCACTGCACTGCATCCCCAGTGGTGCCAGTGCACTCTCTGGACTCACTGCACTGCATCCCCAGTGGTGCCAGTGTAGTCTCTGGACTCACAGCAGTGCATCCCCAGTGGTGCCAGTGCAACTACTGGACTCACTGCAGTGTAGCTCAGTGGTGCCAGAGCACTCTCTGGACTCACTGCACTGCATCCCCAGTGGTGCCAGTGCACTCTCTGGACTCACTGCACTGCATCCCCAGTGGTGCCAGTGCACTGTCTGGACTCACTGCAGTGTATCGCCATTGGAGCCGGTGCACTCTCTGGACTCACTAAACTGTATCCCCAGTGGTGCCAGAGAACTCTCTGGTCTCACTGCAGTGCATCCCCAGTGGTGCCAGGGCACTCTCTGGACTCACTGCATCTCCATTAGTGCCAGGGCACTCTCTGGACTCACAGCACTGCATCCCCATTGGTGCCAGTGCACTCTCTGCGCTCACTGCACTAAAACACCAGTGGTGCCAGTGCAGTCTCTGGACTCACTGCACTGCATCCCCAGTGGTGCCAGTGGACTCTCTGGACTCACCGGGGTGCATCCCCAGTGGTGCCAGTGCACTCTCTGGACTCACTGCACTGCATCCCCTGTGGTGCCAGTACACTCTCTGGACTCACTGCAGTGCATCCCCAGTGGTGCCAGTGTACTCTCTGGACTCACTGCACTGCATCACCAGCGGTGCCAGTGCACTCTCTGGACTCACTGCAGTGCATCCCCAGTGGTGCCAGTGCACTTTCTGGAGTCACTGCAGTGCATCCCCTGTTGTGCCAGTGCACTCTCTGCACTCACTGCAGTGCATCCCCAGAAGTGCCAGTGCACTCTCTGCACTCACTGCACTGCATCCCCAGTGGTTCCATTGCACTCTCTGGACTCACTGCATTGGATCCCCAGTGGTGTCAGTGCACTCTCTGGACTCAGTGCAGTGCATCCCCAGTGGTGCCAGTGCACTCTCTGGACTCACTGCAGTGCTTCCCCACTGGTGCCAGTGCACTCTCTGGACTCACTGCAGTGCATCCCCAGTGGTGCCAGTGCACTCTCTGGACTCACTGCACTGCATCCCCAGTGGTGCCAGTGCACTCTCTGGACTCACTGCACTGCATTCCCAGTGGTGCCAGTGCACTCTCTGGACTCACTGCACTACATCCCCAGTGGTACCAGTGCACTCTCTGGACCCACTGCAGTGCATCCCCACTGGTGCCAGTGCACTCTCTGGACTCAGTGCACTGCATCCCCAATGGTGCCAGTGCACTCTCTGTAGTCACTGCACTGCGTCCCCAGTGGTGCCAGTGCACTCTCTGGACTCACTGCAGTGTATCCCCTGTGGTGCCAGTGCACTCTGTGGACTCACTGCACTGCATCCTAGTGGTGCCAGTGCACTCTCTGGACTCACTGCACTACATCCCCAGTGGTGACAGTGCACTCTCTGGACTCAACTGCACTGCATCCCCAATGGTGCCAGTGCACTCTCTGGACTCACTGCAGTGCATCCCCAGTGGTGCCAGTGCACTCTCTGGACTCACTGCACTTCATCCCCAGTGGTGCCAGTGCACTCTCTGGACTCACTGCATTGCATCCCCAGTGGTGCCAGTGCACTCTCTGGACTCTCTGCACTGCATCCCCAGTGGTGTCACTGCACTCTCTGGCCTCACTGCACTGCATCACCATTGGTGCCAGGGCACTCTCCGGACTCACTGCAGTGCATCCGCAGTGGTGCCAGTGCACTCTTTCGAGTCACTGCAGTGCATCCCCAGTGGTGCCAGTGCACCCTCTGGACTCACTGCACTGCATCCCCAGTGGTGCCAGTGCACTCTCTGGACTCACTGCACTGCATCCCCAGTGGTGCCAGTGCACTCTCTGGACTCACTGCACTGCATCCCCAGTGGTGCCAGTGCACTCTCTGGACTCACTGCACTGCATCACCATTGGTGCCAGGGCACTCTCCGGACTCACTGCAGTGCATCCGCAGTGGTGCCAGTGCACTCTTTCGAGTCACTGCAGTGCATCCCCATTAGTGCCAGTGCATTCTCTGGACTCATTGCAGTGCATCCCCAGTGCTGCCAGTACACTCTCTGGACTCACTGCACTGCATCCCCAGTGCTGACAGTGCACTCTCTGGACTCACTGCACTGCATCCCCAGTGCTGACAGTGCACTCTCTGGACTCACTGCACTGCATCCCCAGTGCTGACAGTGCACTCTCTGGACTCACTGCACTGCATCCCCAGTGGTGCCAGTGCACTCTCCGGACTCACTGCAGTGCATCCCCAGTGGTGCCAGTGCACTCTCTGGACGCACTGCAGTGCATCCCCAGTGGTGCCAGTGCACTCTCTGCACTCACTGCACTGCATCCCCAGTGATGCCAGTGCACTCTCTGCACTCACTGCACTGCATCCCCGGTGTTCCCAGAGCACTCTCTGGACTCACCGAGGTGCATCCCCAGTGGTGCCAGTGCACTCTCTGGACTCACCGCACTGCATCCCCAGTGGTGCCAGTGCACTCTCTGGACTCACTGCATTGCAGCCCCTGAGGTGCCAGTGTACTCTCTGGACCCACTGCACTGCATCCCCAGTGGTGACAGTGCACTCTCTGGAATCACTGCAGTGCATCCCCTGTGGTGCCATTGCACTCTCTGGACTCACTGCACTCCATCCCCAGTGGTGCCTGTGCACTCTCTTGAGTCACTGCACTGCATCCCCAGTGGAGCCAGTGCACTCTCTGGACTCACTGCAGTGCATCCCCAGTGGTGCCAGTGCACTCTTTCGAGTCACTGCACTGCATCCCCAGTGGTGCCAGTGCATTCTCTGGACTCACTGCAGTACATCCCCATTGGTGCCAGTGCAGTCTCTGGAGTCACTGCAGTGCATCCCCAGTGGTGCCTGTGCACTCTCTGGACTCACTGCACTGCATCCCCTTTTGCGCCAGTGCACTCTCTGGACTCACTGCACTGCATCCCCAGTGGTGCCAGTGCACTCTCTGGAGTCACTGCACTGCATCCCCAGTGGTGCCAGTGCACTCTCTGGACTCACTACACTGCATCCCCAGTGCTGACAGTGCACTCTCTGGACTCACTGCACTGCATCCCCAGTGCTGACAGTGCACTCTCTGGACTCACTGCACTGCATCACCAGTGGTGGCAGTGTACTCTCTGGAGTCACTGCGCTGCATCCCCAGTGGTTCCAGGGCACTCTCTCGACTCACTGCACTGCAACTCCAGTGGTGCCAGTGCACTCTCTGGACTCACTGCACTGCATCCCCAGTGGTGCCAGTGCACTCTCTGGAGTCACTGCGCTGCATCCCCAGTGGTGCCAGTGCCCTCTGTGGACTCACTGCACTACAGCCCCTGTGGGGCCAGTGCACTCTCTGGACTCACTGCA
The DNA here is from genome assembly GCF_964034855.1 of Anser brachyrhynchus. Lineage (NCBI taxonomy): Eukaryota > Metazoa > Chordata > Aves > Anseriformes > Anatidae > Anser > Anser brachyrhynchus. Next base: position 868,148 of record NW_027663644.1, on the reverse strand, counting down.
GTGCATCAACAGTGGTGCGAGTGCACTCTCTGGACTCACCGGGGTGCATCCCCAGTGGTGCCAGTGCACTCTCTGGACTCACCGGGGTGCATCCCCAGTGGTGCCAGTGCATTCTCTGGACTCACTGCAGTGCATCCCCAGTGGTGCCAGTGCACTCTCTGGAGTCACTGCGCTGCATCCCCAGTGGTGCCAGTGCACTCTCTGGACTCACTGCAGTGCATCCCCAGTGGCGCCAGTGCACTCTCTGGACTCACTACACTGCATCCCATTGGTGATAGTGCACTCTCTGGACTCACTGCACTGCATCTCCAGTGGTGCCAGTGCACTCTCTGGACTCATTGCACTGCATCCCCAGTTGTGCCAGTGCACTCTCTGGACTCACTGCAGTGCATCCCCAGTGGTGCCAGTGCACTCTCTGGACTCACTGCAGTGCTTCCGCACTGGTGCCAGTGCACTCTCTGCACTCAGTGCACTGCATCAACAGTGGTGCCTCTGCACTCTCTGGAGTCACTGCACTGCATCCCCAGTGGTGCCAGTGCACTCTCTGGACTCACTGTAGTGCATCCCCAGTGGTGCCAGTGCACTCTCTTGACTCACTGCACTGCATCCCCAGTGGTGCCAGTGCACTCTCTGGACTCACTGCAGTGCATCCCTTGTGGTGCCCTTGCACTCTCTGGACTCACTGCAGTGCATCCCCAGTGGTGCCAGTGCACTCTCTGCACTCACTGCACTGCATCCCCAGTGGTGCCAGTGCACTCTCTGGACTCAGTGTACTGCATCCCCAATGGTGCCACTGCACTCTCTGGTCTCACTGCAGTGCATCCCCAGTGGTGCCAGTGCACTCTCTGGACTCACTGCATCCCCAGTGGTGTCAGGGCACTCTCTGGACTCACTGCACTGCATCCCCATTGGTGCCAGTGCACTCTCTGGACTCACTGCACTAAAACCCCAGTGGTGCCAGTGCAGTCTCTGGACTCACTGCACTGCATCCCCAGTGGTGCCAGTGCACTCTCTGGACTCACCGGGGTGCATCCCCAGTGGTGCCAGTGCACTCTCTGGACTCACTGCACTGCATCCCCTGTGGTGCCAGTACACTCTCTGGACTCACTGCAGTGCATCCCCTTTTGTGCCAGTGTACTCTCTGGACTCACTGCACTGCAGCACCAGCGGTGCCAGTGCACTCTCTGGACTCACTGCAGTGCATCCCCAGTGGTGCCAGTGCACTTTCTGGAGTCACTGCAGTGCATCCCCTGTTGTGCCAGTGCACTCTCTGCACTCACTGCACTGCATCCCCAGAAGTGCCAGTGCACTCTCTGGACTCACTGCACTGCATCCCTAGTGGTTCCATTGCACTCTCTGGACTCACTGCATTGGATCCCCAGTGGTGTCAGTGCACTCTCTGGACTCAGTGCAGTGCATCCCCAGTGGTGCCAGTGCACTCTCTGGACTCACTGCAGTGCTTCCCCACTGGTACCAGTGCACTCTCTGGACTCACTGCAGTGCATCCCCAGTGGTGCCAGTGCACTCTCTGGACTCACTGCACTGCATCCCCAGTGGTGCCAGTGCACTCTCTGGACTCACTGCACTGCATCCCCAGTGGTGCCAGTGAACTCTCTGGACTCACTGCACTGCATCCCCAGTGGTGCCAGTGCACTCTCTGGACCCACTGCAGTGCATCCCCACTGGTGCCAGTGCACTCTCTGGACTCAGTGCACTGCATCCCCAGTGGTGCCAGTGCACTCTCTGGACTCACTGCATTGCATCCCCAGTGGTGCCAGTGCACTCTCTGGACTCACTGCACTGCATCCCCAGTGGTGTCACTGCACTCTCTGGCCTCACTGCACTGCATCACCATTGGTGCCAGGGCACTCTCTGGACTCACTGCAGTGCATCCGCAGTGGTGCCAGTGCACTCTTTCGAGTCACTGCAGTGCATCCCCAGTGGTGCCAGTGCACTCTCTGGACTCACTGCACTGCATCCACAGTGGTGCCAGTGCACTCTCTGGACTCACTGCAGTGCATCCCCAGTGGTGCCAGTGCACTCTCTGGACTCACTGCACTGCATCCCCAGTGGTGCCAGTGCCCTCTCTGGACTCACTGCACTGCATCCCCAGTGGTGCCAGTGCACTCTCTGGACTCACTGCACTGCATCCCCAGTGGTGCCACTGCACTCTCTGGACTCACTGCACTGCATCACCATTGGTGCCAGTGCACTCTCTGGACTCACTACACTGCATCCCCAGTGGTGCCAGTGCACTCTGTGGACTCACTGCAGTGCATCCCCAGTGGTGCCAGTGCACTCTCTGGACTCACTGCACTGCATCCCCTGTGGTGCCAGTGCACTCTCTGCACTCACTGCACTGCATCACCAGTGGTGCCAGTGCACTCTCTGGACTCACAGCAGTGCATCCCCTGTGGTGCCAGTGCACTCTCTGGACTCACTGCACTGCATCCCCAGTGGTGCCAGTGCACTCTCTGGAGTCGCAGCACTGCATCAACAGTGGTGCCTCTGCACTCTCTGGAGTCACTGCACTGCATCCCCAGTGGTGCCAGTGCACTCTCTGGACTCACTGCAGTGCATCCCCAGTGGTGCCAGTGCACTCTCTGGAGTCAATGCACTGCATCCCCAGTGGTGCCAGTGCACTCTCCGGACTCACTGCACTGCATCCCTAATGGTGCCAGTGCACTCTCTGGACTCACTGCACTGCATCCCCAGTGGTGCCAGTGCACTCTCTGGACTCACTGCACTGCATCCCCAGTGGTGCCAGTGCACTCTCTGCACTCACTGCACTGCATCCCCGGTGTTCCCAGAGCACTCTCTGGACTCACCGAGGTGCATCCCCAGTGGTGCCAGTGCAATCTCTGGACTCACTGCACTGCATCCCCAGTGGTGCCAGTGCACTCTCTGGACTCACTGCAGTGCAGCCCCTGAGGTGCCAGTGTACTCTCTGGACTCACCGGGGTGCATCCCCAGTGGTGACAGTGCACTCTCTGGAATCACTGCAGTGCATCCCCTGTGGTGCCATTGCACTCTCTGGACTCACTGCACTGCATCCCCAGTGGTGCCCCTTGCACTCTCTTGAGTCACTGCACTGCATCCCCAGTGGAGCCAGTGCACTCTATGGACTAACTGCACTGCATCCCCAGTGGTGCCAGTGCACTCTCTGGACTCACTGCAGTGCATCCCCAGTGGTGCCAGGGCACTCTCTGCACTCACTGCACTGCATCCCCAGTGGTGCCAGTGCATTCTCTGGACTCACTGCAGTGCATCCCCAGTGGTGCCAGTGCAGTCTCTGGAGTCACTGCAGTGCATCCCCAGTGGTGCCAGTGCACTCTCTGGACTCACTGCACTGCATCCCCAGTGCTGACAGTGCACTCTCTGGACTCACTGCACTGCATCCCCAGTGGTGCCAGTGTACTCTCTGGACTCAGTGCACTGCATCCCCAGTGGTGCCACTGCACTCTCTGGACTCACTGCACTGCATCCCCAGTGGTGCCAGTGCACTCTCTGGACTCACTGCAGTGCATCCCCTTTTGTGCCAGTGCACTCTCTGGACTCACTGCAGTGCATCCCCAGTGGTGCCAGTGCACTCTCTGGACTCACTGCACTGCATCCCCAGTGGTGCCAGTGCACTCTCCGGACTCACTGCACTGCATCCCTAATGGTGCCAGTGCACTCTCTGGACTCACTGCAGTGCATCCCCAGTGGTGCCAGTGCACTCTCTGGACTCACTGCACTGCATCCCCAGTGGTGCCAGTGCACTCTCTGCACTCACTGCACTGCATCCCCGGTGTTCCCAGAGCACTCTCTGGACTCACCGAGGTGCATCCCCAGTGGTGCCAGTGCACTCTCTGGACTCACTGCACTGCATCCCCAGTGGTGCCAGTGCACTCTCTGGACTCACTGCAGTGCAGCCCCTGAGGTGCCAGTGTACTCTCTGGACTCACCGGGGTTCATCCCCAGTGGTGACAGTGCACTCTCTGGAATCACTGCAGTGCATCCCCTGTGGTGCCAGTGCACTCGCTGGACTCACTGCACTGCATCCCCAGTGGTGCCAGTGCACTCTCTGGACTCACTGCACTGCATCCCCAGTGGAGCCAGTGCACTCTATGGACTAACTGCACTGCATACCCAGTGGTGCCAGTGCACTCTCTGGACTCACTGCACTGCATCCCCAGTGGTGCCAGTGCACTCTCTGGACTCACTGCAGTGCATCCCCAGTGGTGCCAGTGCACTCTCTGGACTCACTGCACTGCATCCCCAGTGGTGCCAGTGCATTCTCTGGACTCACTGCAGTGCATCCCCATTGGTGCCAGTGCAGTCTCTGGAGTCACTGCAGTGCATCCCCAGTGGTGCCAGTGCACTCTCTGGACTCACTGCACTGCATCACCAGTGCTGACAGTGCACTCTCTGGACTCACTGCACTGCATCCCCAGTGGTGCCAGTGTACTCTCTGGACTCAGTGCACTGCATCACCAGTGGTGCCACTGCACTCTCTGGACTCACTGCAGTGCATCCCCAGTGGTGCCAGTGCACTCTCTGGACTCACTGCACTGCATCCCCAGTGGTGCCAGTGCACTCTCTGGACTCACTGCAGTGCATCCCCTTTTGTGCCAGTGCACTCTCTGGACTCACTGCACTGCATCCCCAGTGGTGCCAGTGCACTCTCTAGAGTCACTGCACTGCATCCCCAGTGGTGCCAGTGCACTCTCTGGACTCACTGCACTGCATCCCCAGTGGTGCCAGTGAACTCTCTGGACTCACTGCACTGCATCCCCAGTGGTGCCAGTGCACTCTCTGGACCCACTGCAGTGCATCCCCACTGGTGCCAGTGCACTCTCTGGACTCAGTGCACTGCATCCCCAATGGTGCCAGTGCACTCTCTGTAGTCACTGCACTGCGTCCCCAGTGGTGCCAGTGCACTCTCTGGACTCACTGCAGTGTATCCCCTGTGGTTTCAGTGCACTTTGTGGACTCACTGCACTGCATCCCAGTGGTGCCAGTGCACTCTCTGGACTCACTGCACTGCATCCCCAAGGTGCCAGTGCACTCTCTGGACTCAACTGCACTGCATCCCCAGTGTTGCCAGTGCACTCTCTGGACTCACTGCAGTGCATCCCCAGTGGTGCCAGTGCACTCTCTGGACTCACTGCAGTGCATCCCCAGTGGTGCCAGTGCACTCTCTGGACTCACTGCACTTCATCCCCAGTGGTGCCAGTGCACTCTCTGGACTCACTGCATTGCATCCCCAGTGGTGCCAGTGCACTCTCTGGACTCACTGCACTGCATCCCCAGTGGTGTCACTGCACTCTCTGGCCTCACTGCACTGCATCACCATTGGTGCCAGGGCACTCTCTGGACTCACTGCAGTGCATCCGCAGTGGTGCCAGTGCACTCTTTCGAGTCACTGCAGTGCATCCCCAGTGGTGCCAGTGCACTCTCTGGACTCACTGCACTGCATCCCCAGTGGTGCCAGTGCACTCTCTGGACTCACTGCAGTGCATCCCCAGTGGTGCCAGTGCACTCTCTGGACTCACTGCACTGCATCCCCAGTGGTGCCAGTGCCCTCTCTGGACTCACTGCACTGCATCCCCAGTGGTGCCAGTGCACTCTCTGGACTCACTGCACTGCATCCCCAGTGGTGCCACTGCACTCTCTGGACTCACTGCACTGCATCACCATTGGTGCCAGTGCACTCTCTGGACTCACTACACTGCATCCCCAGTGGTGCCAGTGCACTCTCTGGACTCACTGCAGTGCATCCCCAGTGGTGCCAGTGCACTCTCTGGACTCACTGCACTGCATCCCCAGTGGTGCCAGTGCACTCTTTGCACTCACTGCACTGCATCACCAGTGGTGCCAGTGCACTCTCTGGACTCACTGCAGTGCATCCCCTGTGGTGCCAGTGCACTCTCTGGACTCACTGCACTGCATCCCCAGTGGTGCCAGTGCACTCTCTGGAGTCGCAGCACTGCATCAACAGTGGTGCCTCTGCACTCTCTGGAGTCACTGCACTGCATCCCCAGTGGTGCCAGTGCACTCTCTGGACTCACTGCAGTGCATCCCCAGTGGTGCCAGTGCACTCTCTGGAGTCACTGCACTGCATCCCCAGTGGTGCCAGTGCACTCTCTGGACTCACTGCACTGCATCCCTAATGGTGCCAGTGCACTCTCTGGACTCACTGCACTGCATCCCCAGTGGTGCCAGTGCACTCTCTGGACTCACTGCACTGCATCCCCAGTGGTGCAAGTGCACTCTCTGCACTCACTGCACTGCATCCCCGGTGTTCCCAGAGCACTCTCTGGACTCACCGAGGTGCATCCCCAGTGGTGCCAGTGCAATCTCTGGACTCACTGCACTGCATCCCCAGTGGTGCCAGTGCACTCTCTGGACTCACTGCAGTGCAGCCCCTGAGGTGCCAGTGTACTCTCTGGACTCACCGGGGTGCATCCCCAGTGGTGACAGTGCACTCTCTGGAATCACTGCAGTGCATCCCCTGTGGTGCCATTGCACTCTCTGGACTCACTGCACTGCATCCCCAGTGGTGCCCCTTGCACTCTCTTGAGTCACTGCACTGCATCCCCAGTGGAGCCAGTGCACTCTCTGGACTAACTGCACTGCATCCCCAGTGGTGCCAGTGCACTCTCTGGACTCACTGCACTGCATCCCCAGTGGTGCCAGTGCACTCTCTGGACTCACTGCACTGCATCCCCAGTGGTGCCAGGGCACTCTCTGCACTCACTGCACTGCATCCCCAGTGGTGCCAGTGCATTCTCTGGACTCACTGCAGTGCATCCCCAGTGGTGCCAGTGCAGTCTCTGGAGTCACTGCAGTGCATCCCCAGTGGTGCCAGTGCACTCTCTGGACTCACTGCACTGCATCCCCAGTGCTGACAGTGCACTCTCTGGACTCACTGCACTGCATCCCCAGTGGTGCCAGTGTACTCTCTGGACTCAGTGCACTGCATCCCCAGTGGTGCCACTGCACTCTCTGGACTCACTGCACTGCATCCCCAGTGGTGCCAGTGCACTCTCTGGACTCACTGCAGTGCATCCCCTTTTGTGCCAGTGCACTCTCTGGACTCACTGCAGTGCATCCCCAGTGGTGCCAGTGCACTCTCTGGACTCACTGCACTGCATCCCCAGTGGTGCCAGTGCACTCTCCGGACTCACTGCACTGCATCCCTAATGGTGCCAGTGCACTCTCTGGACTCACTGCAGTGCATCCCCAGTGGTGCCAGTGCACTCTCTGGACTCACTGCACTGCATCCCCAGTGGTGCCAGTGCACTCTCTGGACTCACTGCACTGCATCCCCAGTGGTGCCAGTGCACTCTCCGGACTCACTGCACTGCATCCCTAATGGTGCCAGTGCACTCTCTGGACTCACTGCAGTGCATCCCCAGTGGTGCCAGTGCACTCTCTGGACTCACTGCACTGCATCCCCAGTGGTGCCAGTGCACTCTCTGCACTCACTGCACTGCATCCCCGGTGTTCCCAGAGCACTCTCTGGACTCACCCAGGTGCATCCCCAGTGGTGCCAGTGCACTCTCTGGACTCACTGCATTGCATCCCCAGTGGTGCCAGTGCACTCTCTGGACTCACTGCAGTGCAGCCCCTGAGGTGCCAGTGTACTCTCTGGACTCACCGGGGTTCATCCCCAGTGGTGACAGTGCACTCTCTGGAATCACTGCAGTGCATCCCCTGTGGTGCCAGTGCACTCGCTGGACTCACTGCACTGCATCCCCAGTGGTGCCAGTGCACTCTCTGGACTCACTGCACTGCATCCCCAGTGGAGCCAGTGCACTCTATGGACTAACTGCACTGCATACCCAGTGGTGCCAGTGCACTCTCTGGACTCACTGCACTGCATCCCCAGTGGTGCCAGTGCACTCTCTGGACTCACTGCAGTGCATCCCCAGTGGTGCCAGTGCACTCTCTGGACTCACTGCACTGCATCCCCAGTGGTGCCAGTGCATTCTCTGGACTCACTGCAGTGCATCCCCATTGGTGCCAGTGCAGTCTCTGGAGTCACTGCAGTGCATCCCCAGTGGTGCCAGTGCACTCTCTGGACTCACTGCACTGCATCCCCAGTGCTGACAGTGCACTCTCTGGACTCACTGCACTGCATCCCCAGTGGTGCCAGTGTACTCTCTGGACTCAGTGCACTGCATCACCAGTGGTGCCACTGCACTCTCTGGACTCACTGCAGTGCATCCCCAGTGGTGCCAGTGCACTCTCTGGACTCACTGCACTGCATCCCCAGTGGTGCCAGTGCACTCTCTGGACTCACTGCAGTGCATCCCCTTTTGTGCCAGTGCACTCTCTGGACTCACTGCACTGCATCCCCAGTGGTGCCAGTGCACTCTCTAGAGTCACTGCACTGCATCCCCAGTGGTGCCAGTGCACTCTCTGGACTCACTGCAGTGCATCCCCAGTGGTGCCAGTGCACTCTCTGGACTCACTGCACTGCATCCCCAGTGCTGACAGTGCACTCTCTGGACTCACTGCACTGCATCAGCAGTGGTGGCATTGTACTCTCTGGACTCACTGCACTGCATCCCCAGTGGAGACAGTGCACTCTCTGTAGTCACTGCGCTGCATCCCCAGTGGTTCCAGGGCACTCTCTCGACTCACTGCACTGGAATTCCAGTGGTGCCAGTGCACTCTCTGGACTCACTGCAGTGCATCCCCATTGGTGCCAGTGCACTCTCTGGAGTCACTGCGCTGCATCCCCAGTGGTGCCAGTGCCCTCTGTGGACTCACTGCACTACATCCCCTGTGGGGCCAGCGCACTCTCTGGACTCACTGCAGTGCATCCCCAGTGGTGTGAGTGCACTCTCTGGACTCACCGTGGTGCATCCACACTGGTGCCAGTGCACTCTGTGGACTCACTGCAGTGCATCCCCAGTGGTGCCAGTGCACTCTCTGGACTCACTGCAGTGCTTCCGCACTGGTGCCAGTGCACTCTCTGCACTCACTGCACTGCATCAACAGTGGTACCTCTGCACTCTCTGGAGTCACTGCACTGCATCCCCAGTGGTGCCAGTGCACTCTCTGGACTCACTGTAGTGCATCCCCAGTGGTGCCAGTGCACTCTCTGGACTCACTGCACTGCATCCCCAGTGGTGCCAGTGCACTCTCTGGACTCACTGCAGTGCATCCCTTGTGGTGCCTTTGCACTCTCTGGACTCACTGCAGTGCATCCCCAGTGGTGCCAGTGCACTCTCTGCACTCACTGCACTGCATCCCCAGTGGTGCCAGTGCACTCTCTGGACTCACTGCAGTGCATCCCCAGTGGTGCCAGTGCACTCTCTGGACTCACTGCACTGCATCAACAGTGGTGCCAGTGCACTCTCTGAGCTCACTGCAGTGCATCCCCAGTGGTGCCAATGCACTCTCTGGACTCACTGCACTGCATCCCCAGTGGTGCCAGTGCACTCTCTGGACTCACTGCACTGCATGAACAGTGGTGCCAGTGCACTCTCTGCACTCACTGCACTGCATCCCCAGTGGTGCCAGTGTAGTCTCTGGACTCACTGCACTGCATCCCCAGTGGTGCCAGTGCATTGTCTGGACTCACTGCAGTGTATCGCCATTGGAGCCGGTGCACTCTCTGGACTCACTAAACTGTATCCCCAGTGGTGCCAGAGAACTCTCTGGTCTCACTGCAGTGCATCCCCAGTGGTGCCAGTGCACTCTCTGGACTCACTGCATCCCCAGTGGTGCCAGGGCACTCTCTGGACTCACAGCACTGCATCCCCATTGGTGCCAGTGCACTCTCTGGACTCACTGCACTAAAACCCCAGTGGTGCCAGTGCAGTCTCTGGACTCACTGCACTGCATCCCCAGTGGTGCCAGTGCACTCTCTGGACTCACCGGGGTGCATCCCCAGTGGTGCCACTGCACTCTCTGGACTCACTGCACTGCATCCGCAGTGGTGCCAGTACACTCTCTGGACTCACTGCAGTGCATCCCCAGTGGTGCCAGTGTACTCTCTGGACTCACTGCACTGCAGCACCAGCGGTGCCAGTGCACTCTCTGGACTCACTGCAGTGCATCCCCAGTGGTGCCAGTGCACTTTCTGGAGTCACTGCAGTGCATCCCCTGTTGTGCCAGTGCACTCTCTGCACTCACTGCACTGCATCCCCAGAAGTGCCAGTGCACTCTCTGGACTCACTGCACTGCATCCCCAGTGGTTCCATTGCACTCTTTGGACTCACTGCATTGGATCCCCAGTGGTGTCAGTGCACTCTCTGGACTCAGTGCAGTGCATCCCCAGTGGTGCCAGTGCACTCTCTGTAGTCACTGCACTGCGTCCCCAGTGGTGCCAGTGCACTCTCTGGACTCACTGCAGTGTATCCCCTGTGGTGCCAGTGCACTCTGTGGACTCACTGCACTGCATCCCCATTGGTGCCAGTGCAGTCTCTGGAGTCACTGCAGTGCATCCCCAGTGGTGCCAGTGCACTCTCTGGACTCACTGCACTGCATCCCCAGTGCTGACAGTGCAGTCTCTGGACTCACTGCACTGCATCCCCAGTGGTGCCAGTGTACTCTCTGGACTCAGTGCACTGCATCACCAGTGGTGCCACTGCACTCTCTGGACTCACTGCAGTGCATCCCCAGTGGTGCCAGTGCACTCTCTGGACTCACTGCACTGCATCCCCAGTGGTGCCAGTGCACTCTCTGGACTCACTGCACTGCATCCCCTTTTGTGCCAGTGCTCTCTCTGGACTCACTGCACTGCATCCCCAGTGGTGCCAGTGCACTCTCTAGAGTCACTGCACTGCATCCCCAGTGGTGCCAGTGCACTCTCTGCACTCACTGCACTGCATCCCCAGTGGTGCCAGTGCACTCTCTGGACTCACTGCACTGCATCACCAGTGCTGACAGTGCACTCTCTGGACTCACTGCACTGCATCAGCAGTGGTGGCATTGTACTCTCTGGACTCACTGCACTGCATCCCCAGTGGAGACAGTGCACTCTCTGTAGTCACTGCGCTGCATCCCCAGTGGTTCCAGGGCACTCTCTCAACTCACTGCACTGGAACTCCAGTGGTGCCAGTGCACTCTCTGGACTCACTGCAGTGCATCCCCATTGGTGCCAGTGCACTCTCTGGAGTCACTGCGCTGCATCCCCAGTGATGCCAGTGCCCTCTGTGGACTCACTGCACTACATCCCCTGTGGGGCCAGCGCACTCTCTGGACTCACTGCAGTGCATCCCCAGTGGTGTGAGTGCACTCTCTGGACTCACCGGGGTGCATCCCCACTGGTGCCAGTGCACTCTGTGGACTCACTGCAGTGCATCCCCAGTGTTGCCAGTGCACTCTCTGGACTCACTGCACTGCATCCCCAGTGGTGCCAGTGCACTCTCTGGACTCACTGCAGTGCATCCTCAGTGGTGCCAGTGCACTCTCTGGACTCACTGCACTGCATCCCCAGTGGTGCCAGTGCATTCTCTGGACTCACTGCAGTGCATCCCCATTGGTGCCAGTGCAGTCTCTGGAGTCACTGCAGTGCATCAACAGTGGTGCCAGTGCACTCTCTGGACTCACTGCACTGCATCCCCAGTGCTGATAGTGCACTCTCTGGACTCACTGCACTGCATCCCCAGTGGTGCCAGTGTACTCTCTGGACTCAGTGCACTGCATCCCCAGTGGTGCCAGTGCACTCTCTGGACTCACTGCAGTGCATCCCCAGTGGTGCCAGTGCACTCTCTGGACTCACTGCACTGCATCCCCAGTGGTGCCAGTGCACTCTCTGGACTCACTGCACTGCATCCCCTTTTTGTGCCAGTGCACTCTCTGGACTCACTGCACTGCATCCCCAGTGGTGCCAGTGCACTCTCTGGACTCACTGCAGTGCATCCACAGTGGTGCCAGTGCACTCTCTGGACTCACTGCACTGCATCCCCAGTGCTGACAGTGCACTCTCTGGACTCACTGCACTGCATCAGCAGTGGTGGCATTGTACTCTCTGGACTCACTGCACTGCATCCCCAGTGGAGACAGTGCACTCTCTGTAGTCACTGCGCTGCATCCCCAGTGGTTCCAGGGCACTCTCTCGACTCACTGCATTGAACTCCAGTGGTGGCAGTGCACTCTCTGGACTCACTGCACTGCATACCCAGTGGTGCCAGTGCACTCTCTGGACTCACTGCACTGCATCCCCAGTGGTGCCAGTGCACTCTCTGGACTCACTGCACTGCATCCCCAGTGGTGCCAGGGCACTCTCTGCACTCACTGCACTGCATCCCCAGTGGTGCCAGTGCATTCTCTGGACTCACTGCAGTGCATCCCCATTGGTTCCAGTGCAGTCTCTGGAGTCACTGCAGTGCATCCCCAGTGGTGCCAGTGCACTCTCTGGACTCACTGCACTGCATCCCCAGTGCTGACAGTGCACTCTCTGGACTCACTGCACTGCATCCCCAGTGGTGCCAGTGTACTCTCTGGACTCAGTGCACTGCATCCCCAGTGGTGCCACTGCACTCTCTGGACTCACTGCAGTGCATCCCCAGTGGTGCCAGTGCACTCTCTGGACTCACTGCACTGCATCCCCAGTGGTGCCAGTGCACTCTCTGGACTCACTGCAGTGCATCCCCTTTTGTGCCAGTGCACTCTCTGGACTCACTGCAGTGCATCCCCAGTGGTGCCAGTGCACTCTCTGGACTCACTGCACTGCATCCCCAGTGGTGCCAGTGCACTCTCTGCACTCACTGCACTGCATCCCCGGTGTTCCCAGAGCACTCTCTGGACTCACCGAGGTGCATCCCCAGTGGTGCCAGTGCACTCTCTGGACTCACTGCACTGCATCCCCAGTGGTGCCAGTGCACTCTCTGGACTCACTGCAGTGCATCCACAGTGGTGCCAGTGCACTCTCTGGACTCACTGCACTGCATCCCCAGTGCTGACAGTGCACTCTCTGGACTCACTGCACTGCATCAGCAGTGGTGGCATTGTACTCTCTGGACTCACTGCACTGCATCCCCAGTGGAGACAGTGCACTCTCTGTAGTCACTGCGCTGCATCCCCAGTGGTTCCAGGGCACTCTCTCGACTCACTTCATTGAACTCCAGTGGTGCCAGTGCACTCTCTGGACTCACTGCACTGCATACCCAGTGGTGCCAGTGCACTCTCTGGACTCACTGCACTGCATCCCCAGTGGTGCCAGTGCACTCTCTGGACTCACTGCACTGCATCCCCAGTGGTGCCAGGGCACTCTCTGCACTCACTGCACTGCATCCCCAGTGGTGCCAGTGCATTCTCTGGACTCACTGCAGTGCATCCCCATTGGTTCCAGTGCAGTCTCTGGAGTCACTGCAGTGCATCCCCAGTGGTGCCAGTGCACTCTCTGGACTCACTGCACTGCATCCCCAGTGCTGACAGTGCACTCTCTGGACTCACTGCACTGCATCCCCAGTGGTGCCTGTGTACTCTCTGGACTCAGTGCACTGCATCCCCAGTGGTGCCACTGCACTCTCTGGACTCACTGCACTGCATCCCCAGTGGTGCCAGTGCACTCTCTGGACTCACTGCACTGCATCCCCAGTGGTGCCAGTGCACTCTCTGGACTCACTGCAGTGCATCCCCTTTTGTGCCAGTGCACTCTCTGGACTCACCGAGGTGCATCCCCAGTGGTGCCAGTGCACTCTCTGGACTCACTGCACTGCATCCCCAGTGGTGCCAGTGCACTCTCTGGACTCACTGCAGTGCAGCCCCTGAGGTGCCAGTGTACTCTCTGGACTCACCGGGGTGCATCCCCAGTGGTGACAGTGCACTCTCTGGAATCACTGCAGTGCATCCCCTGTGGTGCCAGTGCTCTCTCTGGACTCACTGCACTGCATCCCCAGTGGTGCCAGTGCACTCTCTGGACTCACTGCACTGCATCCCCAGTGGAGCCAGTGCACTCTATGGACTAACTGCACTGCATACCCAGTGGTGCCAGTGCACTCTCTGGACTCACTGCACTGCATCCCCAGTGGTGCCAGTGCACTCTCTGGACTCACTGCAGTGCATCCCCAGTGGTGCCAGTGCACTGTCTGGACTCACTGCACTGCATCCCCAGTGGTGCCAGTGCATTCTCTGGACTCACTGCAGTGCATCCCCATTGGTGCCAGTGCAGTCTCTGGAGTCACTGCAGTGCATCCCCAGTGGTGCCAGTGCACTCTCTGGACTCACTGCACTGCATCCCCAGTGCTGACAGTGCACTCTCTGGACTCACTGCACTGCATCCCCAGTGGTGCCAGTGTACTCTCTGGACTCAGTGCACTGCATCACCAGTGGTGCCACTGCACTCTCTGGACTCACTGCAGTGCATCCCCAGTGGTGCCAGTGCACTCTCTGGACTCACTGCACTGCATCCCCAGTGGTGCCAGTGCACTCTCTGGACTCACTGCAGTGCATCCCCTTTTGTGCCAGTGCACTCTCTGGACTCACTGCACTGCATCCCCAGTGGTGCCAGTGCACTCTCTAGAGTCACTGCACTGCATCCCCAGTGGTGCCAGTGCACTCTCTGGACTCACTGCACTGCATCCCCAGTGGTGCCAGTGCACTCTCTGGACTCACTGCACTGCATCCCCAGTGGTGCCAGTGCACTCTCTAGAGTCACTGCACTGCATCCCCAGTGGTGCCAGTGCACTCTCTGGACTCACTGCACTGCATCCCCAGTGCTGACAGTGCACTCTCTGGACTCACTGCACTGCATCAGCAGTGGTGGCATTGTACTCTCTGGACTCACTGCACTGCATCCCCAGTGGAGACAGTGCACTCTCTGTAGTCACTGCGCTGCATCCCCAGTGGTTCCAGGGCACTCTCTCGACTCACTGCACTGGAACTCCAGTGGTGCCAGTGCACTCTCTGGACTCACTGCAGTGCATCCCCAGTGGTGTGAGTGCACTCTCTGGACTCACCGGGGTGCATCCCCACTGGTGCCAGTGCACTCTGTGGACTCACTGCACTGCATCCCCAGTGGTGCCAGTGCACTCTCTTTACTCACTGCAGTGCATCGCCAGTGGTGCCAGTGCACTCTCTGGACTCACTGCACTGCATCCCATTGGTGCTAGTGCACTCTCTGGACTCACTGCACTGCATCCCCAGTGGTGCCACTGCACTCTCTGGACTCAGTGCACTGCATCCCCATTTGTGCCAGTGCACTCTCTGGACTCACTGCACTGCATCAAGAGTGGTGCCTCTGCACTCTCTGGAGTCAGTGTACTGCATCCCCAGTGGTGCCAGTGCACTCTCTGGAGTCACAGCACTGCATCCTCAGTGGTGCCAGTGCACTCTCTGGACTCACTGCACTGCATCCCCAGTGGTGCCAGTGCACTCTCTGGACTCACTGCAGTGCATCCAAAGTAGTGCCAGTGCACTCTCTTCACTCACTGCACTGCATCACCAGTGGTGCCAGTGCACTCTCTGGACTCACTGCAGTGCATCCCCAGTGGTGCCAGTGCACTCTCTGCACTCACTGCACTGCATCACCAGTGGTGCCAGTGCACTCTCTGGACTCACTGCACTGCATCTCCAGTGGTGCCAGTGCACTCTCTGGAGTCGCAGCACTGCATCAACAGTGGTGCCTCTGCACTCTCTGGAGTCACTGCACTGCATCCCCAGTGGTGCCAGTGCACTCTCTGGAGTCACTGCACTGCATCCCCAGTGGTGCCAGTGCACTCTCTGGACTCACTGCAGTGCATCCCCAGTGGTGCCAGTGCACTCTCTGGACTCACTGCACTGCATCCCCAGTGGTGCCAGTGCACTCTCCGGACTCACTGCACTGCATCCCTAATGGTGCCAGTGCACTCTCTGGACTCACTGCACTGCATCCCCAGTGGTGCCAGTGCACTCTCTGGACTCACTGCAGTGCATCCCCATTGGTGCCAGTGCAGTCTCTGGAGTCACTGCAGTGCATCCCCAGTGGTGCCAGTGCACTCTCTGGACTCACTGCACTGCATCCCCAGTGCTGACAGTGCACTCTCTGGACTCACTGCACTGCATCCCCAGTGGTGCCAGTGTACTCTCATGACTCAGTGCACTGCATCACCAGTGGTGCCAGTGCACTCTCTGGACTCACTGCAGTGCATCCCCAGTGGTGCCAGTGCACTCTCTGGACTCACTGCACTGCATCCCCAGTGGTGCCAGTGCACTCTCTGGACTCACTGCAGTGCATCCCCAGTAGTGCCAGTGCACTCTCTGGACTCACTGCACTGCATCCCCAGTGGTGCCAGTGCACTCTCTAGAGTCACTGCACTGCATCCCCAGTGGTGCCAGTGCACTCTCTGGACTCACTGCAGTGCATCCACAGTGGTGCCAGTGCACTCTCTGGACTCACTGCACTGCATCCCCAGTGCTGACAGTGCACTCTCTGGACTCACTGCACTGCATCAGCAGTGGTGGCATTGTACTCTCTGGACTCACTGCAGTGCATCCCCAGTGGTGCCAGTGCACTCTCTGGAGTCACTGCGCTGCATCCCCAGTGTTGCCAGTGCACTCTCTGGAGTCACTGCACTGCATCCTCAGTGGTGCCAGTGCACTCTCTGGACTCACTGCACTGCATCCCCAGTGGTGCCAGTGCACTCTCTTTACTCACTGCAGTGCATCGCCAGTGGTGCCAGTGCACTCTCTGGACTCACTGCACTGCATCCCATTGGTGCTAGTGCACTCTCTGGACTCACTGCACTGCATCCCCATTTGTGCCAGTGCACTCTCTGGACTCACTGCAGTGCATCCCCAGTGGTGCCAGTGCAATCTCTGGACTCACTGCACTGCATCCCCAGTGGTGTCACTGCACTCTCTGGCCTCACTGCACTGCATCCCCAAGGTGCCAGTGCACTCTCTGGACTCAACTGCACTGCATCCCCAGTGTTGCCAGTGCACTCTCTGGACTCACTGCAGTGCATCCCCAGTGGTGCCAGTGCACTCTCTGGACTCACTGCAGTGCATCCCCAGTGGTGCCAGTGCACTCTCTGGACTCACTGCACTTCATCCCCAGTGGTGCCAGTGCACTCTCTGGACTCACTGCAGTGCATCCCCAGTGGTGCCAGTGCACTCTCTGGACTCACTGCACTGCATCCCCAGTGGTGTCACTGCACTCTCTGGCCTCACTGCACTGCATCACCATTGGTGCCAGGGCACTCTCTGGACTCACTGCAGTGCATCCGCAGTGGTGCCAGTGCACTCTTTCGAGTCACTGCAGTGCATCCCCAGTGGTGCCAGTGCACTCTCTGGACTCACTGCACTGCATCCACAGTGGTGCCAGTGCACTCTCTGGACTCACTGCAGTGCATCCCCAGTGGTGCCAGTGCACTCTCTGGACTCACTGCACTGCATCCCCAGTGGTGCCAGTGCCCTCTCTGGACTCACTGCACTGCATCCCCAGTGGTGCCAGTGCACTCTCTGGACTCACTGCACTGCATCCCCAGTGGTGCCACTGCACTCTCTGGACTCACTGCACTGCATCACCATTGGTGCCAGTGCACTCTCTGGACTCACTACACTGCATCCCCAGTGGTGCCAGTGCACTCTCTGGACTCACTGCAGTGCATCCCCAGTGGTGCCAGTGCACTCTCTGGACTCACTGCACTGCATCCCCAGTGGTGCCAGTGCACTCTCTGCACTCACTGCACTGCATCACCAGTGGTGCCAGTGCACTCTCTGGACTCACTGCAGTGCATCCCCTGTGGTGCCAGTGCACTCTCTGGACTCACTGCACTGCATCCCCAGTGGTGCCAGTGCACTCTCTGGAGTCGCAGCACTGCATCAACAGTGGTGCCTCTGCACTCTCTGGAGTCACTGCACTGCATCCCCAGTGGTGCCAGTGCACTCTCTGGACTCACTGCAGTGCATCCCCAGTGGTGCCAGTGCACTCTCTGGAGTCACTGCACTGCATCCCCAGTGGTGCCAGTGCACTCTCCGGACTCACTGCACTGCATCCCTAATGGTGCCAGTGCACTCTCTGGACTCACTGCACTGCATCCCCAGTGGTGCCAGTGCACTCTCTGGACTCACTGCACTGCATCCCCAGTGGTGCAAGTGCACTCTCTGCACTCACTGCACTGCATCCCCGGTGTTCCCAGAGCACTCTCTGGACTCACCGAGGTGCATCCCCAGTGGTGCCAGTGCAATCTCTGGACTCACTGCACTGCATCCCCAGTGGTGCCAGTGCACTCTCTGGACTCACTGCAGTGCAGCCCCTGAGGTGCCAGTGTACTCTCTGGACTCACCGGGGTGCATCCCCAGTGGTGACAGTGCACTCTCTGGACTCACTGCACTGCATCCCCAGTGGTGCCCCTTGCACTCTCTTGAGTCCCTGCACTGCATCCCCAGTGGAGCCAGTGCACTCTATGGACTAACTGCACTGCATACCCAGTGGTGCCAGTGCACTCTCTGGACTCACTGCACTGCATCCCCAGTGGTGCCAGTGCACTCTCTGGACTCACTGCACTGCATCCCCAGTGGTGCCAGGGCACTCTCTGCACTCACTGCACTGCATCCCCAGTGGTGCCAGTGCATTCTCTGGACTCACTGCAGTGCATCCCCAGTGGTGCCAGTGCAGTCTCTGGAGTCACTGCAGTGCATCCCCAGTGGTGCCAGTGCACTCTCTGGACTCACTGCACTGCATCCCCAGTGCTGACAGTGCACTCTCTGGACTCACTGCACTGCATCCCCAGTGGTGCCAGTGTACTCTCTGGACTCAGTGCACTGCATCCCCAGTGGTGCCACTGCACTCTCTGGACTCACTGCACTGCATCCCCAGTGGTGCCAGTGCACTCTCTGGACTCACTGCAGTGCATCCCCTTTGGTGCCAGTGCACTCTCTGGACTCACTGCAGTGCATCCCGAGTGGTGCCACTGCACTCTCTGGACTCACTGCACTGCATCCCCAGTGGTGCCAGTGCACTCTCCGGACTCACTGCACTGCATCCCTAATGGTGCCAGTGCACTCTCTGGACTCACTGCAGTGCATCCCCAGTGGTGCCAGTGCACTCTCTGGACTCACTGCACTGCATCCCCAGTGGTGCCAGTGCACTCTCTGCACTCACTGCACTGCATCCCCGGTGTTCCCAGAGCACTCTCTGGACTCACCGAGGTGCATCCCCAGTGGTGCCAGTGCACTCTCTGGACTCACTGCACTGCATCCCCAGTGGTGCCAGTGCACTCACTGGACTCACTGCAGTGCAGCCCCTGAGGTGCCAGTGTACTCTCTGGACTCACCGGGGTTCATCCCCAGTGGTGACAGTGCACTCTCTGGAATCACTGCAGTGCATCCCCTGTGGTGCCAGTGCACTCGCTGGACTCACTGCACTGCATCCCCAGTGGTGCCAGTGCACTCTCTGGACTCACTGCACTGCATCCCCAGTGGAGCCAGTGCACTCTATGGACTAACTGCACTGCATACCCAGTGGTGCCAGTGCACTCTCTGGACTCACTGCACTGCATCCCCAGTGGTGCCAGTGCACTCTCTGGACTCACTGCAGTGCATCCCCAGTGGTGCCAGTGCACTCTCTGGACTCACTGCACTGCATCCCCAGTGGTGCCAGTGCATTCTCTGGACTCACTGCAGTGCATCCCCATTGGTGCCAGTGCAGTCTCTGGAGTCACTGCAGTGCATCCCCAGTGGTGCCAGTGCACTCTCTGGACTCACTGCACTGCATCCCCAGTGCTGACAGTGCACTCTCTGGACTCACTGCACTGCATCCCCAGTGGTGCCAGTGTACTCTCTGGACTCAGTGCACTGCATCACCAGTGGTGCCACTGCACTCTCTGGACTCACTGCAGTGCATCCCCAGTGGTGCCAGTGCACTCTCTGGACTCACTGCACTGCATCCCCAGTGGTGCCAGTGCACTCTCTGGACTCACTGCAGTGCATCCCCTTTTGTGCCAGTGCACTCTCTGGACTCACTGCACTGCATCCCCAGTGGTGCCAGTGCACTCTCTAGAGTCACTGCACTGCATCCCCAGTGGTGCCAGTGCACTCTCTGGACTCACTGCAGTGCATCCCCAGTGGTGCCAGTGCACTCTCTGGACTCACTGCACTGCATCCCCAGTGCTGACAGTGCACTCTCTGGACTCACTGCACTGCATCAGCAGTGGTGGCATTGTACTCTCTGGACTCACTGCACTGCATCCCCAGTGGAGACAGTGCACTCTCTGTAGTCACTGCGCTGCATCACCAGTGGTTCCAGGGCACTCTCTCGACTCACTGAACTGGAACTCCAGTGCTGCCAGTGCACTCTCTGGACTCACTGCAGTGCATCCCCATTGGTGCCAGTGCACTCTCTGGAGTCACTGCGCTGCATCCCCAGTGGTGCCAGTGCCCTCTGTGGACTCACTGCACTACATCCCCTGTGGGGCCAGCGCACTCTCTGGACTCACTGCAGTGCATCCCCAGTGGTGTGAGTGCACTCTCTGGACTCACCGTGGTGCATCCACACTGGTGCCAGTGCACTCTGTGGACTCACTGCAGTGCATCCCCAGTGGTGCCAGTGCACTCTCTGGACTCACTGCAGTGCTTCCGCACTGGTGCCAGTGCACTCTCTGCACTCACTGCACTGCATCAACAGTGGTACCTCTGCACTCTCTGGAGTCACTGCACTGCATCCCCAGTGGTGCCAGTGCACTCTCTGGACTCACTGTAGTGCATCCCCAGTGGTGCCAGTGCACTCTCTGGACTCACTGCACTGCATCCCCAGTGGTGCCAGTGCACTCTCTGGACTCACTGCAGTGCATCCCTTGTGGTGCCTTTGCACTCTCTGGACTCACTGCAGTGCATCCCCATTGGTGCCAGTGCACTCTCTGCACTCACTGCACTGCATCCCCAGTGGTGCCAGTGCACTCTCTGGACTCAGTGTACTGCATCCCCAATGGTGCCACTGCACTCTCTGGACTCACTGCAGTGCATCCCCAGTGGTGCCAGTGCACTCTCTGGACTCACTGCACTGCATCCCCAGTGGTGCCAGTGCACTCTCTGAGCTCACTGCAGTGCATCCCCAGTGGTGCCAATGCACTCTCTGGACTCACTGCACTGCATCCCCAGTGGTGCCAGTGCACTCTCTGGACTCACTGCACTGCATGAACAGTGGTGCCAGTGCACTCTCTGCACTCACTGCACTGCATCCCCAGTGGTGCCAGTGTAGTCTCTGGACTCACTGCACTGCATCCCCAGTGGTGCCAGTGCATTGTCTGGACTCACTGCAGTGTATCGCCATTGGAGCCGGTGCACTCTCTGGACTCACTAAACTGTATCCCCAGTGGTGCCAGAGAACTCTCTGGTCTCACTGCAGTGCATCCCCAGTGGTGCCAGTGCACTCTCTGGACTCACTGCATCCCCAGTGGTGCCAGGGCACTCTCTGGACTCACAGCACTGCATCCCCATTGGTGCCAGTGCACTCTCTGGACTCACTGCACTAAAACCCCAGTGGTGCCAGTGCAGTCTCTGGACTCACTGCACTGCATCCCCAGTGGTGCCAGTGCACTCTCTGGACTCACCGGGGTGCATCCCCAGTGGTGCCACTGCACTCTCTGGACTCACTGCACTGCATCCCCTGTGGTGCCAGTACACTCTCTGGACTCACTGAAGTGCATCCCCAGTGGTGCCAGTGTACTCTCTGGACTCACTGCACTGCAGCACCAGCGGTGCCAGTGCACTCTCTGGACTCACTGCAGTGCATCCCCAGTGGTGCCAGTGCACTTTCTGGAGTCACTGCAGTGCATCCCCTGTTGTGCCAGTGCACTCTCTGCACTCACTGCACTGCATCCCCAGAAGTGCCAGTGCACTCTCTGGACTCACTGCACTGCATCCCCAGTGGTTCCATTGCACTCTTTGGACTCACTGCATTGGATCCCCAGTGGTGTCAGTGCACTCTCTGGACTCAGTGCAGTGCATCCCCAGTGGTGCCAGTGCACTCTCTGTAGTCACTGCACTGCGTCCCCAGTGGTGCCAGTGCACTCTCTGGACTCACTGCAGTGTATCCCCTGTGGTGCCAGTGCACTCTCTGGACTCACTGCACTGCATCCCCATTGGTGCCAGTGCAGTCTCTGGAGTCACTGCAGTGCATCCCCAGTGGTGCCAGTGCACTCTCTGGACTCACTGCACTGCATCCCCAGTGCTGACAGTGCAGTCTCTGGACTCACTGCACTGCATCCCCAGTGGTGCCAGTGTACTCTCTGGACTCAGTGCACTGCATCACCAGTGGTGCCACTGCACTCTCTGGACTCACTGCAGTGCATCCCCAGTGGTGCCAGTGCACTCTCTGGACTCACTGCACTGCATCCCCAGTGGTGCCAGTGCACTCTCTGGACTCACTGCAGTGCATCCCCTTTTGTGCCAGTGCACTCTCTGGACTCACTGCACTGCATCCCCAGTGGTGCCAGTGCACTCTCTAGAGTCACTGCACTGCATCCCCAGTGGTGCCAGTGCACTCTCTGGACTCACTGCAGTGCATCCCCAGTGGTGCCAGTGCACTCTCTGGACTCACTGCACTGCATCACCAGTGCTGACAGTGCACTCTCTGGACTCACTGCACTGCATCAGCAGTGGTGGCATTGTACTCTCTGGACTCACTGCACTGCATCCCCAGTGGAGACAGTGCACTCTCTGTAGTCACTGCGCTGCATCCCCAGTGGTGCCAGTGCACTCTCTGGACTCACTGCAGTGCATCCCCATTGGTGCCAGTGCACTCTCTGGAGTCACTGCGCTGCATCCCCAGTGGTGCCAGTGCCCTCTGTGGACTCACTGCACTACATCCCCTGTGGGGCCAGCGCACTCTCTGGACTCACTGCAGTGCATCCCCAGTGGTGTGAGTGCACTCTCTGGACTCACCGGGGTGCATCCCCACTGGTGCCAGTGCACTCTGTGGACTCACTGCAGTGCATCCCCAGTGTTGCCAGTGCACTCTCTGGACTCACTGCACTGCATCCCCAGTGGTGCCAGTGCACTCTCTGGACTCACTGCAGTGCATCCCCAGTGGTGCCAGTGCACTCTCTGGACTCACTGCACTGCATCCCCAGTGGTGCCAGTGCATTCTCTGGACTCACTGCAGTGCATCCCCATTGGTGCCAGTGCAGTCTCTGGAGTCACTGCAGTGCATCAACAGTGGTGCCAGTGCACTCTCTGGACTCAGTGCACTGCATCCCCAGTGCTGATAGTGCACTCTCTGGACTCACTGCACTGCATCCCCAGTGGTGCCAGTGTACTCTCTGGACTCAGTGCACTGCATCACCAGTGGTGCCACTGCACTCTCTGGACTCACTGCAGTGCATCCCCAGTGGTGCCAGTGCACTCTCTGGACTCACTGCACTGCATCCCCAGTGGTGCCAGTGCACTCTCTGGACTCACTGCACTGCATCCCCTTTTTGTGCCAGTGCACTCTCTGGACTCACTGCACTGCATCCCCAGTGGTGCCAGTGCACTCTCTGGACTCACTGCAGTGCATCCACAGTGGTGCCAGTGCACTCTCTGGACTCACTGCACTGCATCCCCAGTGCTGACAGTGCACTCTCTGGACTCACTGCACTGCATCAGCAGTGGTGGCATTGTACTCTCTGGACTCACTGCACTGCATCCCCAGTGGAGACAGTGCACTCTCTGTAGTCACTGCGCTGCATCCCCAGTGGTTCCAGGGCACTCTCTCGACTCACTGCATTGAACTCCAGTGGTGCCAGTGCACTCTCTGGACTCACTGCACTGCATACCCAGTGGTGCCAGTGCACTCTCTGGACTCACTGCACTGCATCCCCAGTGGTGCCAGTGCACTCTCTGGACTCACTGCACTGCATCCCCAGTGGTGCCAGGGCACTCTCTGCACTCACTGCACTGCATCCCCAGTGGTGCCAGTGCATTCTCTGGACTCACTGCAGTGCATCCCCATTGGTGCCAGTGCAGTCTCTGGAGTCACTGCAGTGCATCCCCAGTGGTGCCAGTGCACTCTCTGGACTCACTGCACTGCATCCCCAGTGCTGACAGTGCACTCTCTGGACTCACTGCACTGCATCCCCAGTGGTGCCAGTGTACTCTCTGGACTCAGTGCACTGCATCCCCAGTGGTGCCACTGCACTCTCTGGACTCACTGCAGTGCATCCCCAGTGGTGCCAGTGCACTCTCTGGACTCACTGCACTGCATCCCCAGTGGTGCCAGTGCACTCTCTGGACTCACTGCAGTGCATCTCCTTTTGTGCCAGTGCACTCTCTGGACTCACTGCAGTGCATCCCCAGTGGTGCCAGTGCACTCTCTGGACTCACTGCACTGCATCCCCAGTGGTGCCAGTGCACTCTCCGGACTCACTGCACTGCATCCCTAATGGTGCCAGTGCACTCTCTGGACTCACTGCAGTGCATCCCCAGTGGTGCCAGTGCACTCTCTGGACTCACTGCACTGCATCCCCAGTGGTGCCAGTGCACTCTCTGCACTCACTGCACTGCATCCCCGGTGTTCCCAGAGCACTCTCTGGACTCACCGAGGTGCATCCCCAGTGGTGCCAGTGCACTCTCTGGACTCACTGCACTGCATCCCCAGTGGTGCCAGTGCACTCTCTGGACTCACTGCAGTGCAGCCCCTGAGGTGCCAGTGTACTCTCTGGACTCACCGGGGTGCATCCCCAGTGGTGACAGTGCACTCTCTGGAATCACTGCAGTGCATCCCCTGTGGTGCCAGTGCTCTCTCTGGACTCACTGCACTGCATCCCCAGTGGTGCCAGTGCACTCTCTGGACTCACTGCACTGCATCCCCAGTGGAGCCAGTGCACTCTATGGACTAACTGCACTGCATACCCAGTGGTGCCTGTGCACTCTCTGGACTCACTGCACTGCATCCCCAGTGCTGACAGTGCACTCTCTGGACTCACTGCACTGCATCCCCAGTGGTGCCAGTGTACTCTCTGGACTCAGTGCACTGCATCCCCAGTGGTGCCACTGCACTCTCTGGACTCACTGCAGTGCATCCCCAGTGGTGCCAGTGCACTCTCTGGACTCAGTGCACTGCATCCCCAGTGGTGCCAGTGCACTCTCTGGACTCACTGCAGTGCATCCCCAGTGGTGCCAGTGCACTCTCTGGACTCACTGCACTGCATCCCCAGTGGTGCCAGTGCACTCTCTGGACTCACTGCAGTGCAGCCCCTGAGGTGCCAGTGTACTCTCTGGACTCACCGGGGTGCATCCCCAGTGGTGACAGTGCACTCTCTGGAATCACTGCAGTGCATCCCCTGTGGTGCCAGTGCACTCTCTGGACTCACTGCACTGCATCCCCAGTGGTGCCTGTGCACTCTCTTGAGTCACTGCACTGCATCCCCAGTGGAGCCAGTGCACTCTATGGACTAACTGCACTGCATACCCAGTGGTGCCAGTGCACTCTCTGGACTCACTGCACTGCAGCACCAGTGGTGCCAGTGCACTCTCTGGACTCACTGCACTGCATCCCCAGTGGTGGCAGTGCATTCTCTGGACTCACTGCAGTGCATCCCCATTGGTGCCAGTGCAGTCTCTGGAGTCACTGCAGTGCATCCCCAGTGGTGCCAGTGCACTCTCTGGACTCACTGCAGTGCATCCCCAGTGCTGACAGTGCACTCTCTGGACTCACTGCACTGCATCACCAGTGGTGCCAGTGCACTCTCTGCCCTCACTGCAGTGCATCCCCAGTGGTGCCAGTGCACTCTCTGGACTCACTGCACTGCATCCCCAGTGGTGCCAGTGCACTCTCTGGACTCACTGCAGTGCATCCCCTTTTGTGCCAGTGCACTCTCTGGACTCACTGCACTGCATCCCCAGTGGTGCCAGTGCACTCTCTAGAGTCACTGCACTGCATCCCCAGTGGTGCCAGTGCACTCTCTGGACTCACTGCAGTGCATCCACAGTGGTGCCAGTGCACTCTCTGGACTCACTGCACTGCATCCCCAGTGCTGACAGTGCACTCTCTGGACTCACTGCACTGCATCAGCAGTGGTGGCATTGTACTCTCTGGACTCACTGCAGTGCATCCCCAGTGGTGCCAGTGCACTCTCTGGAGTCACTGCGCTGCATCCCCAGTGTTGCCAGTGCACTCTCTGGAGTCACTGCACTGCATCCTCAGTGGTGCCAGTGCACTCTCTGGACTCACTGCACTGCATCCCCAGTGGTGCCAGTGCACTCTCTTTACTCACTGCAGTGCATCGCCAGTGGTGCCAGTGCACTCTCTGGACTCACTGCACTGCATCCCATTGGTGCTAGTGCACTCTCTGGACTCACTGCACTGCATCCCCATTTGTGCCAGTGCACTCTCTGGACTCACAGCACTGCATCCCCAGTGGTGCCAGTGCACTCTCTGGACTCACTGCAGTGCTTCCGCACTGGTGCCAGTGCACTCTCTGCACTCACTGCACTGCATCAAGAGTGGTGCCTCTGCACTCTCTGGAGTCAGTGCACTGCATCCCCAGTGGTGCCAGTGCACTCTCTGGAGTCACAGCACTGCATCAACAGTGGTGCCTCTGCACTCTCTGCAGTCACTGCACTGCATCCCTAGTGGTGCCAGTGCACTCTCTGGACTCACTGCAGTGCATCCCCAGTAGTGCCAGTGCACTCTCTGGACTCACTGCACTGCATCCCCAGTGGTGCCAGTGCACTCTCTGGAGTCACAGCACTGCATCAACAGTGGTGCCTCTGCACTCTCTGCAGTCACTGCACTGCATCCCCAGTGGTGCCAGTGCACTCTCTGGACTCACTGCAGTGTATCCCCAGTAGTGCCAGTGCACTCTCTGGACTCACTGCACTGCATCCCCAGTGGTGCCAGTGCACTCTCTGGACTCACTGCACTGCATCAACATTGGTGCCAGTGCACTCTCTGGACTCACTGCATTGCATCCCCAGTGGTGCCAGTGTAGTCTCTGGACTCAACGCAGTGCATCCCCAGTGGTGCCAGTGCACTGTCTGGACTCACTGCACTGCATCCCCAGTGGTGCCAGTGCACTCTCTGGACTCACTGCACTGCATACCCAGTGGTGCCAGTGCACTGTCTGAACTCACTGCAATGTATCGCCATTGGAGCCGGTGCACTCTCTGGACTCTCTAAACTGCATCCCCAGTGGTGCCAGAGAACACTCTGGTCTCACTGCAGTGCATCCCCAGTGGTGCCAGTGCACTGTCTGGACTCACTGCATCCCCAGTGGTGCCGAGGCACTCTCTGGACTCACCGGGGTGCATCCCCAGTGGTGCCAGTGCACTCTCTGGACTCACTGCTCTGCATCCCCTGTGGTGCCAGTGCACTCTCTGGACTCACTGCAGTGCATCCACAGTGGTGCCAGTGCACTCTCTGGACTCACTGCACTGCATCCCCAGTGCTGACAGTGCACTCTCTGGACTCACTGCACTGCATCAGCAGTGGTGGCATTGTACTCTCTGGACTCACTGCAGTGCATCCCCAGTGGTGCCAGTGCACTCTCTGGAGTCACTGCGCTGCATCCCCAGTGTTGCCAGTGCACTCTCTGGACTCACTGCACTGCATCCTCAGTGGTGCCAGTGCACTCTCTGGACTCACTGCACTGCATCCCCAGTGGTGCCAGTGCACTCTCTTTACTCACTGCACTGCATCCCCAGTGGTGCCAGTGCACTCTCTGGACTCACTGCACTGCATCCCATTGGTGCTAGTGCACTCTCTGGACTCACTGCACTGCATCCCCATTTGTGCCAGTGCACTCTCTGGACTCACTGCAGTGCATCCCCAGTGGTGCCAGTGCACTCTCTGGACTCACTGCAGTGCTTCCGCACTGGTGCCAGTGCACTCTCTGCACTCACTGCACTGCATCAAGAGTGGTGCCTCTGCACTCTCTGGAGTCAGTGCACTGCATCCCCAGTGGTGCCAGTGCACTCTCTGGAGTCACAGCACTGCATCAACAGTGGTGCCTCTGCACTCTCTGCAGTCACTGCATTGCATCCCTAGTGGTGCCAGTGCACTCTCTGGACTCACTGCAGTGCATCCCCAGTAGTGCCAGTGCACTCTCTGGACTCACTGCAGTGCATCCCCAGTGGTGCCAGTGCACTCTCTGGAGTCACAGCACTGCATCAACAGTGGTGCCTCTGCACTCTCTGCAGTCACTGCACTGCATCCCCAGTGGTGCCAGTGCACTCTCTGGACTCACTGCAGTGTATCCCCAGTAGTGCCAGTGCACTCTCTGGACTCACTGCACTGCATCCCCAGTGGTGCCAGTGCACTCTCTGGACTCACTGCACTGCATCAACATTGGTGCCAGTGCACTCTCTGGACTCACTGCATTGCATCCCCAGTGGTGCCAGTGTAGTCTCTGGACTCAACGCAGTGCATCCCCAGTGGTGCCAGTGCACTGTCTGGACTCACTGCACTGCATCCCCAGTGGTGCCAGTGCACTCTCTGGACTCACTGCACTGCATACCCAGTGGTGCCAGTGCACTGTCTGAACTCACTGCAATGTATCGCCATTGGAGCCGGTGCACTCTCTGGACTCTCTAAACTGTATCCCCAGTGGTGCCAGAGAACACTCTGGTCTCACTGCAGTGCATCCCCAGTGGTGCCAGTGCACTGTCTGGACTCACTGCATCCCCAGTGGTGCCGAGGCACTCTCTGGACTCACCGGGGTGCATCCCCAGTGGTGCCAGTGCACTCTCTGGACTCACTGCTCTGCATCCCCTGTGGTGCCAGTACACTCTCTGGACTCACTGCAGTGCATCCCCAGTGGTGCCAGTGTACTCTCTGGACTCACTGTACTGCATCACCAGCGGTGCCAGTGCACTCTCTGGACTCACTGCAGTGCATCCCCAGTGGTGCCAGTGCACTTTCTGGAGTCACTGCAGTGCATCCCCTTTTGTGCCAGTGCACTCTCTGCACTCACTGCACTGCATCCCCAGAAGTGCCAGTGCACTCTCTGGACTCACTGCACTGCATCCCCAGTGGTTCCATTGCACTCTCTGGACTCACTGCATTGGATCCCCAGTGGTGTCAGTGCACTCTCTGGACTCAGTGCAGTGCATCCCCAGTGGTGCCAGTGCACTCTCTGGACTCACTGCAGTGCTTCCCCACTGGTGCCAGTGCACTCTCTGGACTCACTGCACTGCATCCCCAGTGGTGCCACTGCACTCTCTGGACTCACTGCAGTGCATCACCAGTGGTGCCAGTGCACTCTCTGGACTCACTGCACTGCACCCCCAGTGGTGCCAGTGTACTCTCTGGACTCAGTGCACTGCATCCCCAGTGGTGCCACTGCACTCTCTGGACTCACTGCAGTGCATCCCCAGTGGTGCCAGTGCACTCTCTGGACTCACTGCACTGCATCCCCAGTGGTGCCAGTGCACTCTCTGGACTCACTGCAGTGCATCCCCAGTGGTGCCAGTGCACTCTCTGGACTCACTGCACTGCATCCCCAGTGGTGCCAGTGCACTCTCTGGACTCACTGCACTGCATCCCCAGTGGTGACAGTGCACTCTCTGGACTCACTGCAGTGCATCCCCAGTGGTGCCAGTGCACTCTCTGGACTCACTGCACTGCATCCCCAGTGGTGCCAGTGCACTCTCTGGACTCACTGCAGTGCAGCCCCTGAGGTGCCAGTGTACTCTCTGGACTCACCGGGGTGCATCCCCAGTGGTGACAGTGCACTCTCTGGAATCACTGCAGTGCATCCCCTGTGGTGCCAGTGCACTCTCTGGACTCACTGCACTGCATCCCCAGTGGTGCCTGTGCACTCTCTTGAGTCACTGCACTGCATCCCCAGTGGAGCCAGTGCACTCTATGGACTAACTGCACTGCATACCCAGTGGTGCCAGTGCACTCTCTGGACTCACTGCACTGCATCCCCAGTGGTGCCAGTGCACTCTCTGGACTCACTGCACTGCAGCACCAGTGGTGCCAGTGCACTCTCTGGACTCACTGCACTGCATCCCCAGTGGTGGCAGTGCATTCTCTGGACTCACTGCAGTGCATCCCCATTGGTGCCAGTGCAGTCTCTGGAGTCACTGCAGTGCATCCCCAGTGGTGCCAGTGCACTCTCTGGACTCACTGCACTGCATCCCCAGTGCTGACAGTGCACTCTCTGGACTCACTGCACTGCATCCCCAGTGGTGCCAGTGTACTCTCTGGACTCAGTGCACTGCATCACCAGTGGTGCCACTGCACTCTCTGGACTCACTGCAGTGCATCCCCAGTGGTGCCAGTGCACTCTCTGGACTCACTGCACTGCATCCCCAGTGGTGCCAGTGCACTCTCTGGACTCACTGCAGTGCATCCCCAGTGGTGCCAGGGCACTCTCTGGACTCACTGCACTGCATCCCCAGTGGTGCCAGTGCACTCTCTAGAGTCACTGCACTGCATCCCCAGTGGTGCCAGTGCACTCTCTGGAGTCACTGCAGTGCATCCCCAGTGGTGCCAGTGCACTCTCTGGACTCACTGCACTGCATCCCCAGTGCTGACAGTGCACTCTCTGGACTCACTGCACTGCATCAGCAGTGGTGGCATTGTACTCTCTGGACTCACTGCAGTGCATCCCCAGTGGTGCCAGTGCACTCTCTGGAGTCACTGCGCTGCATCCCCAGTGATGCCAGTGCACTCTCTGGAGTCACTGCACTGCATCCTCAGTGGTGCCAGTGCACTCTCTGGACTCACTGCACTGCATCCCCAGTGGTGCCAGTGCACTCTCTTTACTCACTGCAGTGCATCGCCAGTGGTGCCAGTGCACTCTCTGGACTCACTGCACTGCATCCCATTGGTGCTAGTGCACTCTCTTTACTCACTGCAGTGCATCGCCAGTGGTGCCAGTGCACTCTCTGGACTCACTGCACTGCATACCCAGTGGTGCCAGTGCACTGTCTGAACTCACTGCAATGTATCGCCATTGGAGCCGGTGCACTCTCTGGACTCTCTAAACTGCATCCCCAGTGGTGCCAGAGAACACTCTGGTCTCACTGCAGTGCATCCCCAGTGGTGCCAGTGCACTGTCTGGACTCACTGCATCCCCAGTGGTGCCGAGGCACTCTCTGGACTCACCGGGGTGCATCCCCAGTGGTGCCAGTGCACTCTCTGGACTCACTGCTCTGCATCCCCTGTGGTGCCAGTACACTCTCTGGACTCACTGCAGTGCATCCCCAGTGGTGCCAGTGTACTCTCTGGACTCACTGCACTGCATCACCAGCGGTGCCACTGCACTCTCTGGACTCACTGCAGTGCATCCCCAGTGGTGCCAGTGCACTCTCTGGACTCACTGCAGTGCATCCCCAGTGGTGCCAGTGCACTCTCTGGACTCACTGCACTGCATCCCCAGTGGTGCCAGTGCACTCTCTGGACTCACTGCACTGCATCCCCAGTGGTGACAGTGCACTCTCTGGACTCACTGCAGTGCATCCCCAGTGGTGCCAGTGCACTCTCTGGACTCACTGCACTGCATCCCCAGTGGTGCCAGTGCACTCTCTGGACTCACTGCAGTGCAGCCCCTGAGGTGCCAGTGTACTCTCTGGACTCACCGGGGTGCATCCCCAGTGGTGACAGTGCACTCTCTGGAATCACTGCAGTGCATCCCCTGTGGTGCCAGTGCACTCTCTGGACTCACTGCACTGCATCCCCAGTGGTGCCTGTGCACTCTCTTGAGTCACTGCACTGCATCCCCAGTGGAGCCAGTGCACTCTATGGACTAACTGCACTGCATACCCAGTGGTGCCAGTGCACTCTCTGGACTCACTGCACTGCATCCCCAGTGGTGCCAGTGCACTCTCTGGACTCACTGCACTGCAGCACCAGTGGTGCCAGTGCACTCTCTGGACTCACTGCACTGCATCCCCAGTGGTGGCAGTGCATTCTCTGGACTCACTGCAGTGCATCCCCATTGGTGCCAGTGCAGTCTCTGGAGTCACTGCAGTGCATCCCCAGTGGTGCCAGTGCACTCTCTGGACTCACTGCACTGCATCCCCAGTGCTGACAGTGCACTCTCTGGACTCACTGCACTGCATCCCCAGTGGTGCCAGTGTACTCTCTGGACTCAGTGCACTGCATCACCAGTGGTGCCACTGCACTCTCTGGACTCACTGCAGTGCATCCCCAGTGGTGCCAGTGCACTCTCTGGACTCACTGCACTGCATCCCCAGTGGTGCCAGTGCACTCTCTGGACTCACTGCAGTGCATCCCCAGTGGTGCCAGGGCACTCTCTGGACTCACTGCACTGCATCCCCAGTGGTGCCAGTGCACTCTCTAGAGTCACTGCACTGCATCCCCAGTGGTGCCAGTGCACTCTCTGGACTCACTGCAGTGCATCCCCAGTGGTGCCAGTGCACTCTCTGGACTCACTGCACTGCATCGCCAGTGGTGCCAGTGCACTCTCTGGACTCACTGCAGTGCATCCCCAGTGGTGGCATTGTACTCTCTGGACTCACTGCAGTGCATCCCCAGTGGTGCCAGTGCACTCTCTGGAGTCACTGCGCTGCATCCCCAGTGATGCCAGTGCACTCTCTGGAGTCACTGCACTGCATCCTCAGTGGTGCCAGTGCACTCTCTGGACTCACTGCACTGCATCCCCAGTGGTGCCAGTGCACTCTCTTTACTCACTGCAGTGCATCGCCAGTGGTGCCAGTGCACTCTCTGGACTCACTGCACTGCATCCCATTGGTGCTAGTGCACTCTCTTTACTCACTGCAGTGCATCGCCAGTGGTGCCAGTGCACTCTCTGGACTCACTGCACTGCATCCCCATTTGTGCCAGTGCACTCTCTGGACTCACTGCAGTGCATCCCCAGTGGTGCCAGTGCACTCTCTGGACTCACTGCAGTGCTTCCGCACTGGTGCCAGTGCACTCTCTGCACTCACTGCACTGCATCAAGAGTGGTGCCTCTGCACTCTCTGGAGTCAGTGCACTGCATCCCCAGTGGTGCCAGTGCACTCTCTGGAGTCACAGCACTGCATCAACAGTGGTGCCTCTGCACTCTCTGCAGTCACTGCACTGCATCCCCAGTGGTGCCAGTGCACTCTCTGGACTCACTGCAGTGTATCCCCAGTAGTGCCAGTGCACTCTCTGGACTCACTGCAGTGCATCCCCAGTGGTGCCAGTGCACTCTCTGTAGTCACTGTGCTGCATCCCCAGTGGTGACAGTGCACACTCTGGACTCACTGCAGTGTATCTCCTGTGGTGCCAGTGCACTCTGTGGACTCACTGCACTGCATCCCAGTGTGCCAGTGCACTCTGTGGACTCACTGCAGTGCATCCCCAGTGGTGCCAGTGCACTTTCTGGACTCACTGCAGTGCAACCCCAGTGGTGCTAGTGCACTCTCTTTACTCCCTGCAGTGCATCCCTAGTGGTGCCAGTGCACTCTCTGGACTCACTGCACTGCATCCCCAGTGGTTCCAGTGCACTCTCTGGACTCACTGCAGTGCATCCCTTGTGGTGCCAGTGCACTCTCTGGACTCACTGCACTGCATCCCCAGTGGTGCCAGTGTACTCTCTGGACTCAGTGCACTGCATCACCAGTGGTGTCACTGCACTCTCTGGACTCACTGCAGTGCATCCCCAGTGGTGCCAGTGCACTCTCTGGACTCACTGCACTGCATCCCCAGTGGTGCCAGTGCACTCTCTGGACTCACTGCACTGCATCAGCAGTGGTGGCATTGTACTCTCTGGACTCACTGCAGTGCATCCCCAGTGGTGCCAGTGCACTCTCTGGAGTCACTGCGCTGCATCCCCAGTGTTGCCAGTGCACTCTCTGGAGTCACTGCACTGCATCCCCAGTGGTGCCAGTGCACTCTCTGGACTCACTGCACTGCATCCCCAGTGGTGCCAGTGCACTCTCTTTACTCACTGCAGTGCATCGCCAGTGGTGCCAGTGCACTCTCTGGACTCACTGCACTGCATCCCCATTTGTGCCAGTGCACTCTCTGGACTCACTGCAGTGCATCCCCAGTGGTGCCAGTGCACTCTCTGGACTCACTGCAGTGCTTCCGCACTGGTGCCAGTGCACTCTCTGCACTCACTGCACTGCATCAAGAGTGGTGCCTCTGCACTCTCTGGACTCACTGCACTGCATCCCCAGTGGTGCCAGTGCACTCTCTGGAGTCACAGCACTGCATCAACAGTGGTGCATCTGCACTCTCTGCAGTCACTGCACTGCATCCCCAGTGGTGCCAGTGCACTCTCTGGACTCACTGCAGTGTATCCCCAGTAGTGCCAGTGCACTCTCTGGACTCACTGCACTGCATCCCCAGTGGTGCCAGTGCACTCTCTGGACTCACTGCACTGCATCAACATTGGTGCCAGTGCACTCTCTGGACTCACTGCATTGCATCCCCAGTGGTGCCAGTGTAGTCTCTGGACTCAACGCAGTGCATCCCCAGTGGTGCCAGTGCACTGTCTGGACTCACTGCACTGCATCCCCAGTGGTGCCAGTGCACTCTCTGGACTCACTGCACTGCATACCCAGTGGTGCCAGTGCACTGTCTGAACTCACTGCAATGTATCGCCATTGGAGCCGGTGCACTCTCTGGACTCTCTAAACTGGATCCCCAGTGGTGCCAGAGAACACTCTGGTCTCACTGCAGTGCATCCCCAGTGGTGCCAGTGCACTGTCTGGACTCACTGCATCCCCAGTGGTGCCGAGGCACTCTCTGGACTCACCGGGGTGCATCCCCAGTGGTGCCAGTGCACTCTCTGGACTCACTGCTCTGCATCCCCTGTGGTGCCAGTACACTCTCTGGACTCACTGCAGTGCATCCCCAGTGGTGCCAGTGTACTCTCTGGACTCACTGCACTGCATCACCAGCGGTGCCAGTGCACTCTCTGGACTCACTGCAGTGCATCCCCAGTGGTGCCAGTGCACTTTCTGGAGTCACTGCAGTGCATCCCCTTTTGTGCCAGTGCACTCTCTGCACTCACTGCACTGCATCCCCAGAAGTGCCAGTGCACTCTCTGGACTCACTGCACTGCATCCCCAGTGGTTCCATTGCACTCTCTGGACTCACAGCATTGGATCCCCAGTGGTGTCAGTGCACTCTCTGGACTCAGTGCACTGCATCCCCAGTGGTGCCAGTGCACTCTCTGGACTCACTGCAGTGCATCACCAGTGGTGCCAGTGCACTCTCTGGACTCACTGCACTGCATCCCCAGTGGTGCCTGTGCACTCTCTGGACTCACTGCAGTGCATCCCCAGTGTTGCCAGTGCACTCTCTGGACCCACTGCAGTGCATCCCCACTGGTTCCAGTGCACTCTCTGGACTCAGTGCACTGCATCCCCAATGGTGCCAGTGCACTCTCTGTAGTCACTGCACTGCGTCCCCAGTGGTGCCAGTGCACTCTCTGGACTCACTGCAGTGTATCCCCTGTGGTGCCAGGGCACTCTGTGGACTCACTGCACTGCATCCCAGTGGTGCCAGTGCACTCTCTGGACTCACTGCAGTGCATCCCCAGTGGTGCCAGTGCACTCTCTGGACTCACTGCACTGCATCCCCAGTGGAGCCAGTGCACTCTATGGACTGACTGCACTGCAT
The DNA here is from genome assembly GCF_964034855.1 of Anser brachyrhynchus. Classification (NCBI taxonomy): domain Eukaryota; kingdom Metazoa; phylum Chordata; class Aves; order Anseriformes; family Anatidae; genus Anser; species Anser brachyrhynchus. Next base: position 832,711 of record NW_027663644.1, on the reverse strand, counting down.
ATCCATTGGTGCCAGTGCACTCTCTGGACTCACTGCACTGCATCCCCAGTGGTGCCAGTGCACTCTCTGGACTCACTGCAGGGCATCCCCAGTGGTGCCAGTGCACTCTCTGGACTCACTGCACTGCATCCCCAGTGGTGCCAGTGCACTCTCTGGACTCACTGCACTGCATCCCCAGTGCTGACAGTGCACTCTCTGGACTCACTGCACTGCATCCCCAGTGGTGCCAGTGTACTCTCTGGACTCAGTGCACTGCATCCCCATTGGTGCCACTGCACTCTCTGGACTCACTGCAGTGCATACCCAGTGGTGCCAGTGCACTCTCTGGACTCACTGCAGTGCAGCCCCTGAGGTGCCAGTGCACTCTCTGTACTCACTGCAGTGCATTCCCAGTGGTGCCAGTGTACTCTCTGGACTCACTGCACTGCATCCCCAGTGGTGCCAGTTCACTCTCTGGACTCACTGAACTGCATCCCCAGTGGTGCCAGTGCACTCTGTGGACTCCTTGCACTGCATCCCCAGTGGTGCCTGTGAAGTCTCTGGACTCACTGCACTGCATCCCCAGTGGTGCCAGTGCAATCTAAGGACTCACAGCAGTGCAGCTAAAGTTGGTGCTAGTGCACTCTCTGGACTCACTGCAGTGCATCCCCAGTGGTTCCATGGTACTCTCTGCAGACAATGCAGTGCATCCCCAAAGGTGACAGTGCACTCTCTGGACTCACTGTACTGCTCGAGCCGCGGCAACCGCTCCAGCCGCGGTAGCCATTCCAGCCTCGGCAGCCGCTCCGTCCGCGGCATACGCGGCAGACGCTCCAGCCGCTCCAGCCGCGGCAGCCGCTCCAACCGCGGCAGGCGCTCCAGCCGCGGCAGCCGCTCCAGCCGCGGCAGCCGCTCCAGCCGCGGCAGACGCGGCAGCCGCTCCAGCCGTGGCAGCCGCTCCACTCGGTAGCGGCTTTAGCGGCTGCCGCGGCTGGAGCGCCTGTCGCGGCTGCCGAGGCTGGAGCGGCTGCCGCGGCTGGAGCGGCTGCGGCGGCTGGAGCGGATGCCGCGGCTGGAGCAGTGCAGTGAGTCCAGAGAGTCAACTGGCACCACTGGGGATGTAGTACAGTGAGTCCAGAGAGTGCACTGGCACCAGAGGGGATGCACTGCAGTTACTCCAGAGAGTGCACTGGAACCACTGGGGATGCAGTTCAGTGAGTCCAGAGAGTGCACTGGCACCACCGGGGATTCAGATACATTCTCACAGCAGTGCATCCCCAGTGGTGCCAGTGCACTCTCTGTAGTCACTGTGCTGCATCCCCAGTGGTGACAGTGCACACTCTGGACTCACTGCAGTGTATCTCCTGTGGTGCCAGTGCACTCTGTGGACTCACTGCACTGCATCCCAGTGTGCCAGTGCACTCTGTGGACTCACTGCAGTGCATCCCCAGTGGTGCCAGTGCACTTTCTGGACTCACTGCAGTGCAACCACAGTGGTGCCAGTGCACTCTCTTTACTCCCTGCAGTGCATCCCTAGTGGTGCCAGTGCACTCTCTGGACTCACTGCACTGCATCCCCAGTGGTTCCAGTGCACTCTCTGGACTCACTGCAGTGCATCCCCTGTGGTGCCAGTGCACTCTCTGGACTCACTGTACTGCATCCCCAGTGGTGCCAGTTGACTCTCTGGGCTCACTGCACTGCATCCCCAGTGCTGACAGTGCACTCTCTGGACTCACTGCACTGCATCACCAGTGGTGGCAGTGTACTCTCTGGACTCACTGCACTGCATCCCCAGTGGAGACAGTGCACTCTCTGTAGTCACTGCGCTGCATCCCCAGTGGTTCCAGGGCACTCTCTCGACTCACTGCACTGCAACTCCAGTGGTGCCAGTGCACTCTCTGGACTCACTGCACTGCATCCCCAGTGGTGCCAGTGCACTCTCTGGAGTCACTGCGCTGCATCCCCAGTGGTGCCAGTGCCCTCTGTGGACTCACTGCACTACAACCCCTGTGGGGCCAGTGCACTCTCTGGACTCACTGCAGTGCATCCCCAGTGGTGCCAGTGCACTCTCTGGACTCACCGGGGTGCATCCACAGTGGTGCCAGTGCACTCTCTGGACTCACCGGGGTGCATCCCCAGTGGTGCCAGTGCACTCTCTGGACTCACTGCAGTACATCCCCAGTGTTGCTAGTGCACTCTCTGGAGTCACTGCAGTGCATCCCCAGTGGTGCCAGTGCACTCTCTGGACTCGCTGCACTGCATCCCCAGTGGTGCCAGTGCACTCTCTGGACTCACTGCAGTGCATCCCCAGTGGTGCCAGTGCACTCTCTGGACTCACTGCAGTGCTTCCGTACTGGTGCCAGTGCACTCTCTGCACTCACTGCACTGCATCCCCAGTGGTGCCAGTGCACTTTCTGGAGTCACTGCACTGCATCCCCAGTGGTGCCAGTGCACTCTCTGGACTCACTGTAGTGCATCCCCAGTGGTGCCAGTGCACTCTCTGGACTCACTGCACTGCATCCCCAGTGGTGCCAGTGCACTCTCTGGACTCACTGCAGTGCATCCCTTGTGGTGCCTTTGCACTCTCTGGACTCACTGCAGTGCATCCCCAGTGGTGCCAGTGCACTCTCTGCACTCACTGCACTGCATCCCCAGTGGTGCCAGTGCACTCTCTGGACTCACTGCAGTGTATCCCCAGTGGTGCCACTGCACTCTCTGGACTCACTGCAGTGCATCCCCAGTGTTGCCAGTGCACTCTCTGGACTCACTGCACTGCATCCCCAGTGGTGCCAGTGCACTCTCTGAGCTCACTGCAGTGCATCAACAGTGGTGCCAGTGCACTCTCTGCACTCACTGCACTGCATCCCCAGTGGTGCCAGTGTAGTCTCTGGACTCACAGCAGTGCATCCCCAGTGGTGCCAGTGCAACTACTGGACTCACTGCAGTGTAGCTCAGTGGTGCCAGAGCACTCTCTGGACTCACTGCACTGCATCCCCAGTGGTGCGAGTGCACTCTCTGGACTCACTGCACTGCATCCCCTGTGGTGCCAGTACACTCTCTTGAGTCACTGCACTGCATCCCCAGTGGAGCCAGTGCACTCTATGGACTAACTGCACTGCATACCCAGTGGTGCCAGTGCACTCTCTGGACTCACTGCACTGCATCCCCAGTGGTGCCAGTGCACTCTCTGGACTCACTGCAGTGCATCCCCAGTGGTGCCAGTGCACTCTCTGGACTCACTGCACTGCATCCCCAGTGGTGCCAGTGCACTCTCTGGACTCACTGCAGTGCATCCCCAGTGGTGCCAGTGCAGTCTCTGGAGTCACTGCAGTGCATCCCCAGTGGTGCCAGTGCACTCTCTGGACTCACTGCACTGCATCCCCAGTGCTGACAGTGCACTCTCTGGACTCACTGCAGTGCATCCCCTTTTGTGCCAGTGCACTCTCTGGACTCACTGCACTGCATCCCCAGTGGTGCCAGTGCACTCTCTAGAGTCACTGCACTGCATCCCTAGTGGTGCCAATGCACTCTCTGGACTCACTGCACTGCATCCCCAAGGTGCCAGTGCACTCTCTGGACTCACTGCAGTGCATCCCCAGTGGTGCCAGTGCACTCTCTGAACTCACTGCACTGCATCCCCAAGGTGCCAGTGCACTCTCTGGACTCACTGCACTGCATCCCCATTGCTGACAGTGCCCTCTCTGGACTCAGTGCACAGCATCCCCAGTGGTGCCAGTGCACTCTCTGCACTCACTGCACTGCATCCCCAGTGGTGCCATCTCACTCTCTGGACTCACTGCAGTGCATCCCAATGGTGCCAGTGCACTCTCTGGACTCACTGAACTGCATCCCCAGTGGTGCCAGTGCACTCTCTGGACTCACTGAAGTGCATCCCCAGTGGAGCCAGTGCTCTCTGTGGACTCACTGCACTGCATCCCCAGTGGTGCCAGTGCACTCTCTGGACTCACTGCAGTGCATCCCCAGTGGTGCCAGTGCACTCTCTGAACTCACTGCACTGCATCCCCAAGGTGCCAGTGCACTCTCTGGACTCACTGCACTGCATCCCCAGTGGTGCCAGTGCACTCTCTGGACTCACTGACGTGCATCCCCAGTGGTGCCAGTGCACTCTCTGGACTCACTGCACTGCATTCCCAGTGGTGCCAGTGCACTCCCTGGACTCACTGCAGTGCATCCCCAGTGGTGCCAGTGCACTCACTGGACTCACTGTACTGCATCACAGGTGGTGCCAGTGCACTCTCTGGACGCACTGCACTGCATCCCCAGTGGTGCCAGTGCACTCTCTGGACTCACTGCACTGCATCCGCAGTGGTGCCAGTGCACTCTCTGGACTCACTGCACTGCATCCCCAGTGGTGCCAGTGCACTCTCTGGACTCACTGCACTGCATCGCCAGTGGTGCCAGTGCGCTCTCTGGACTCACTGCACTGCATCCCCAGTGGTGCCAGTGCACTCTCTGGACCCACTGCAGTGCATCCCCACTGGTGCCAGTGCACTCTCTGGACTCACTGCAGTGCATCCCCAGTGGTGCCAGTGCACTCTCTGGAGTCACTGCACTGCATCCCCAGAAGTGCCAGTGCACAATCAGGACTCACTGCAGTGCAACACCAGTGGTGCCAGTGTACTCTCTGGACTCACTGCACTGCAACCCCAGTGGTGCCTGTGCAGTCTCTGGACTCAGTGCAGTGCATCTCCAGTGGTGCCAGTGCACTCTCTGGACCCACTGCAGTACACCCCCAGTGGTGCCAGTGCACTCTCTGGACTCACTGCAATGCATCCACATTGGTGCCAGTGCACTCTCTGGACTCACTGCACTGCATCCCCAGTGGTGCCAGTGCGCTCTCTGGAGACACTGCAGTGCATCCCCAGTGATGCCAGTATACTCTCTGACTCACGGCACTGCATCACCTGTGGTGCCAGTGCAGTCTCTGGTGTCACTGCACTGCATCCCCAGTGGTGCCAGTGTAGTCTCTGGACTCACTGAACTGCATCCCCAGTGGTGCCAGTGCACTCTCTGGACTCACTGCACTGCATCCCCAGTGGTGCCAGTGCACTCTCTGGACTCACTGCAGTGCATCCCCAGTGGTGCCAGGGCACTCTCTGCAGACAATGCAGTGCATCCCCAAAGGTGACAGTGCACTCTCTGGCTTCACTGTACTGTTCGAGCCGCGGCAGCCGCTCCAGCCGCGTTAGCCCCTCCAGCCTCGGCAACCGCTCCATCCGCGGCATACGCGTCAGCCGCTCCAGCCGCGGAGCCGCACCAACCGCGGTAGCCGCTCCAGCCGCGGCAGCCGCTCCACTCGGTAGCGGCTTTCGCGGCTGCCGCGGCTGGAGCGGCTGCCGCGGCTGGAGCGGCTGCGGCGGCTGGAGCGTCTAGAGCGTCTGCCGCGGCTGGAGGGGCTACCGCGGCTGGAGCGGCTGAGGGGGCTGGAGCGGATGCCGCGGTTGGAGCAGTGCAGTGAGTCCACAGAGTGCACTGGCACCACCAGGGATTCAGATACATTCTCACTGCAGTGAGATCCCCAGTAGTGCCAGTGCACTCTCTGGACTCACTGCACTGCATCCCCATTGCTGACAGTGCCGTCTCTGGACTCAGTGCACTGCATCCCCAGTGGTGCCAGTTCACTCTCTGGACTCACTGCAGTGCATCCCCAAAAGTGCCAGTGCACTCTCTGGACTCACTGCACTGCATCCCCATTGCTGACAGTGCCCTCTCTGGACTCAGTGCACAGCATCCCCAGTGGTGCCAGTGCACTCTCTGCACTCACTGCACTGCATCCCCAGTGGTGCCAGTGCGCTCTCTGGAGACACTGCAGTGCATCCCCAGTGATGCCAGCATACTCTCTGGACTCACGGCACTGCATCACCTGTGGTGCCAGTGCAGTCTCTGGTGTCACTGCACTGCATCCCCAGTGGTGCCAGTGTAGTCTCTGGACTCACTGAACTGCATCCCCAGTGGTGCCAGTGCACTCTCTGCACTCACTGCACTGCATCCCCAGTGGTGCCATCTCACTCTCTGGACTCACTGAACTGCATCCCCAGTGGTGCCAGTGCACTCTCTGGACTCACTGAAGTGCATCCCCAGTGGAGCCAGTGCTCTCTGTGGACTCACTGCACTGCATCCCCAGTGGTGCCAGGGCACTCTCTGCAGACAATGCAGTGCATCCCCAAAGGTGACAGTGCACTCTCTGGCTTCACTGTACTGTTCGAGCCGCGGCAGCCGCTCCAGCCGCGTTAGCCCCTCCAGCCTCGGCAACCGCTCCATCCGCGGCATACGCGTCAGCCGCTCCAGCCGCGGAGCCGCACCAACCGCGGTAGCCGCTCCAGCCGCGGCAGCCGCTCCACTCGGTAGCGGCTTTCGCGGCTGCCGCGGCTGGAGCGGCTGCCGCGGCTGGAGCGGCTGCGGCGGCTGGAGCGTCTAGAGCGTCTGCCGCGGCTGGAGGAGCTACCGCGGCTGGAGCGGCTGAGGCGGCTGGAGCGGATGCCGCGGTTGGAGCAGTGCAGTGAGTCCACAGAGTGCACTGGCACCACCAGGGATTCAGATACATTCTCACTGCAGTGAGATCCCCAGTAGTGCCAGTGCACTCTCTGGACTCACTGCACTGCATCCCCATTGCTGACAGTGCCGTCTCTGGACTCAGTGCACTGCATCCCCATTGCTGACAGTGCCCTCTCTGGACTCAGTGCACAGCATCCCCAGTGGTGCCAGTGCACTCTCTGCACTCACTGCACTGCATCCCCAGTGGTGCCAGTGCGCTCTCTGGAGACACTGCAGTGCATCCCCAGTGATGCCAGTATACTCTCTGACTCACGGCACTGCATCACCTGTGGTGCCAGTGCAGTCTCTGGTGTCACTGCACTGCATCCCCAGTGGTGCCAGTGTAGTCTCTGGACTCACTGAACTGCATCCCCAGTGGTGCCAGTGCACTCTCTGGACTCACTGCACTGCATCCCCAGTGGTGCCAGTGCACTCTCTGGACTCACTGCAGTGCATCCCCAGTGGTGCCAGGGCACTCTCTGCAGACAATGCAGTGCATCCCCAAAGGTGACAGTGCACTCTCTGGCTTCACTGTACTGTTCGAGCCGCGGCAGCCGCTCCAGCCGCGTTAGCCCCTCCAGCCTCGGCAACCGCTCCATCCGCGGCATACGCGTCAGCCGCTCCAGCCGCGGAGCCGCACCAACCGCGGTAGCCGCTCCAGCCGCGGCAGCCGCTCCACTCGGTAGCGGCTTTCGCGGCTGCCGCGGCTGGAGCGGCTGCCGCGGCTGGAGCGGCTGCGGCGGCTGGAGCGTCTAGAGCGTCTGCCGCGGCTGGAGGGGCTACCGCGGCTGGAGCGGCTGAGGCGGCTGGAGCGGATGCCGCGGTTGGAGCAGTGCAGTGAGTCCACAGAGTGCACTGGCACCACCAGGGATTCAGATACATTCTCACTGCAGTGAGATCCCCAGTAGTGCCAGTGCACTCTCTGGACTCACTGCACTGCATCCCCATTGCTGACAGTGCCGTCTCTGGACTCAGTGCACTGCATCCCCAGTGGTGCCAGTTCACTCTCTGGACTCACTGCAGTGCATCCCCAAAAGTGCCAGTGCACTCTCTGGACTCACTGCACTGCATCCCCATTGCTGACAGTGCCCTCTCTGGACTCAGTGCACAGCATCCCCAGTGGTGCCAGTGCACTCTCTGCACTCACTGCACTGCATCCCCAGTGGTGCCAGTGCGCTCTCTGGAGACACTGCAGTGCATCCCCAGTGATGCCAGTATACTCTCTGGACTCACGGCACTGCATCACCTGTGGTGCCAGTGCAGTCTCTGGTGTCACTGCACTGCATCCCCAGTGGTGCCAGTGTAGTCTCTGGACTCACTGAACTGCATCCCCAGTGGTGCCAGTGCACTCTCTGGACTCACTGCACTGCATCCCCAGTGGTGCCAGTGCACTCTCTGGACTCACTGCAGTGCATCCCCAGTGGTGCCAGGGCACTCTCTGCAGACAATGCAGTGCATCCCCAAAGGTGACAGTGCACTCTCTGGCTTCACTGTACTGTTCGAGCCGCGGCAGCCGCTCCAGCCGCGTTAGCCCCTCCAGCCTCGGCAACCGCTCCATCCGCGGCATATGCGTCAGCCGCTCCAGCCGCGGTGCCGCACCAACCGCGGTAGCCGCTCCAGCCGCGGCAGCCGCTCCACTCGGTAGCGGCTTTCGCGGCTGCCGCGGCTGGAGCGGCTGCCGCGGCTGGAGCGGCTGCGGCGGCTGGAGCGTCTAGAGCGTCTGCCGCGGCTGGAGGGGCTACCGCGGCTGGAGCGGCTGAGGCGGCTGGAGCGGATGCCGCGGTTGGAGCAGTGCAGTGAGTCCACAGAGTGCACTGGCACCACCAGGGATTCAGATACATTCTCACTGCAGTGAGATCCCCAGTAGTGCCAGTGCACTCTCTGGACTCACTGCACTGCATCCCCATTGCTGACAGTGCCGTCTCTGGACTCAGTGCACTGCATCCCCAGTGGTGCCAGTTCACTCTCTGGACTCACTGCAGTGCATCCCCACTGGTGCCAGTGCACTCTCTGGACTCACTGCACTGCATCCCCATTGCTGACAGTGCCCTCTCTGGACTCAGTGCACAGCATCCCCAGTGGTGCCAGTGCACTCTCTGCACTCACTGCACTGCATCCCCAGTGGTGCCATCTCACTCTCTGGACTCACTGAACTGCATCCCCAGTGGTGCCAGTGCACTCTCTGGACTCACTGAAGTGCATCCCCAGTGGAGCCAGTGCTCTCTGTGGACTCACTGCACTGCATCCCCAGTGGTGCCAGTGCACTCTCTGGACTCACTGCACTGCATCCCCAAGGTGCCAGTGCACTCTCTGGACTCACTGCAGTGCATCCCCAGTGGTGCCAGTGCACTCTCTGAACTCACTGCACTGCATCCCCAAGGTGCCAGTGCACTCTCTGGACTCACTGCACTGCATCCCCATTGCTGACAGTGCCCTCTCTGGACTCAGTGCACAGCATCCCCAGTGGTGCCAGTGCACTCTCTGCACTCACTGCACTGCATCCCCAGTGGTGCCATCTCACTCTCTGGACTCACTGCAGTGCATCCCAATGGTGCCAGTGCACTCTCTGGACTCACTGAACTGCATCCCCAGTGGTGCCAGTGCACTCTCTGGACTCACTGAAGTGCATCCCCAGTGGAGCCAGTGCTCTCTGTGGACTCACTGCACTGCATCCCCAGTGGTGCCAGTGCACTCTCTGGACTCACTGCACTGCATCCCCAAGGTGCCAGTGCACTCTCTGGACTCACTGCAGTGCATCCCCAGTGGTGCCAGTGCACTCTCTGAACTCACTGCACTGCATCCCCAAGGTGCCAGTGCACTCTCTGGACTCACTGCACTGCATCCCCAGTGGTGCCAGTGCACTCTCTGGACTCACTGACGTGCATCCCCAGTGGTGCCATTGCACTCTCTGGACTCACTGCACTGCATTCCCAGTGGTGCCAGTGCACTCCCTGGACTCACTGCAGTGCATCCCCAGTGGTGCCAGTGCACTCACTGGACTCACTGTACTGCATCACAGGTGGTGCCAGTGCACTCTCTGGACGCACTGCACTGCATCCCCAGTGGTGCCAGTGCACTCTCTGGACTCACTGCACTGCATCCGCAGTGGTGCCAGTGCACTCTCTGGACTCACTGCACTGCATCCCCAGTGGTGCCAGTGCACTCTCTGGACTCACTGCACTGCATCGCCAGTGGTGCCAGTGCGCTCTCTGGACTCACTGCACTGCATCCCCAGTGGTGCCAGTGCACTCTCTGGACCCACTGCAGTGCATCCCCACTGGTGCCAGTGCACTCTCTGGACTCACTGCAGTGCATCCCCAGTGGTGCCAGTGCACTCTCTGGAGTCACTGCACTGCATCCCCAGAAGTGCCAGTGCACAATCAGGACTCACTGCAGTGCAACACCAGTGGTGCCAGTGTACTCTCTGGACTCACTGCACTGCAACCCCAGTGGTGCCTGTGCAGTCTCTGGACTCAGTGCAGTGCATCTCCAGTGGTGCCAGTGCACTCTCTGGACCCACTGCAGTACACCCCCAGTGGTGCCAGTGCACTCTCTGGACTCACTGCAATGCATCCACATTGGTGCCAGTGCACTCTCTGGACTCACTGCACTGCATCCCCAGTGGTGCCAGTGCGCTCTCTGGAGACACTGCAGTGCATCCCCAGTGATGCCAGTATACTCTCTGACTCACGGCACTGCATCACCTGTGGTGCCAGTGCAGTCTCTGGTGTCACTGCACTGCATCCCCAGTGGTGCCAGTGTAGTCTCTGGACTCACTGAAGTGCATCCCCAGTGGTGCCAGTGCACTCTCTGGACTCACTGCACTGCATCCCCAGTGGTGCCACTGCACTCTCTGGACTCACTGCAGTGCATCCCCAGTGGTGCCAGGGCACTCTCTGCAGACAATGCAGTGCATCCCCAAAGGTGACAGTGCACTCTCTGGCTTCACTGTACTGTTCGAGCCGCGGCAGCCGCTCCAGCCGCGTTAGCCCCTCCAGCCTCGGCAACCGCTCCATCCGCGGCATACGCGTCAGCCGCTCCAGCCGCGGAGCCGCACCAACCGCGGTAGCCGCTCCAGCCGCGGCAGCCGCTCCACTCGGTAGCGGCTTTCGCGGCTGCCGCGGCTGGAGCGGCTGCCGCGGCTGGAGCGGCTGCGGCGGCTGGAGCGTCTAGAGCGTCTGCCGCGGCTGGAGGGGCTACCGCGGCTGGAGCGGCTGAGGCGGCTGGAGCGGATGCCGCGGTTGGAGCAGTGCAGTGAGTCCACAGAGTGCACTGGCACCACCAGGGATTCAGATACATTCTCACTGCAGTGAGATCCCCAGTAGTGCCAGTGCACTCTCTGGACTCACTGCACTGCATCCCCATTGCTGACAGTGCCGTCTCTGGACTCAGTGCACTGCATCCCCAGTGGTGCCAGTTCACTCTCTGGACTCACTGCAGTGCATCCCCAAAAGTGCCAGTGCACTCTCTGGACTCACTGCACTGCATCCCCATTGCTGACAGTGCCCTCTCTGGACTCAGTGCACAGCATCCCCAGTGGTGCCAGTGCACTCTCTGCACTCACTGCACTGCATCCCCAGTGGTGCCAGTGCGCTCTCTGGAGACACTGCAGTGCATCCCCAGTGATGCCAGTATACTCTCTGGACTCACGGCACTGCATCCCCAGTGGTGCCAGTGCACTCTCTGGACTCACTGCACTGCATCCCCAGTGGTGCCAGTGTAGTCTCTGGACTCACTGAACTGCATCCCCAGTGGTGCCAGTGCACTCTCTGGACTCACTGCACTGCATCCCCAGTGGTGCCAGTGCACTCTCTGGACTCACTGCACTGCATCCCCAGTGGTGCCAGGGCACTCTCTGCAGACAATGCAGTGCATCCCCAAAGGTGACAGTGCACTCTCTGGCTTCACTGTACTGTTCGAGCCGCGGCAGCCGCTCCAGCCGCGTTAGCCCCTCCAGCCTCGGCAACCGCTCCATCCGCGGCATACGCGTCAGCCGCTCCAGCCGCGGTGCCGCACCAACCGCGGTAGCCGCTCCAGCCGCGGCAGCCGCTCCACTCGGTAGCGGCTTTCGCGGCTGCCGCGGCTGGAGCGGCTGCCTCGGCTGGAGCGGCTGCGGCGGATGGAGCGTCTAGAGCGTCTGCCGCGGCTGGAGGGGCTACCGCGGCTGGAGCGGCTGAGGCGGCTGGAGCGGATGCCGCGGTTGGAGCAGTGCAGTGAGTCCACAGAGTGCACTGGCACCACCAGGGATTCAGATACATTCTCACTGCAGTGAGATCCCCAGTAGTGCCAGTGCACTCTCTGGACTCACTGCACTGCATCCCCATTGCTGACAGTGCCGTCTCTGGACTCAGTGCACTGCATCCCCAGTGGTGCCAGTTCACTCTGTGGACTCACTGCAGTGCATCCCCAAAAGTGCCAGTTCACTCTCTGGACTCACTGCACTGCATCCCCATTGCTGACAGTGCCCTCTCTGGACTCAGTGCACAGCATCCCCAGTGGTGCCAGTGCACTCTCTGCACTCACTGCACTGCATCCCCAGTGGTGCCATCTCACTCTCTGGACTCACTGAACTGCATCCCCAGTGGTGCCAGTGCACTCTCTGGACTCACTGAAGTGCATCCCCAGTGGAGCCAGTGCTCTCTGTGGACTCACTGCACTGCATCCCCAGTGGTGCCAGTGCACTCTCTGGACTCACTGCACTGCATCCCCAAGGTGCCAGTGCACTCTCTGGACTCACTGCAGTGCATCCCCAGTGGTGCCAGTGCACTCTCTGAACTCACTGCACTGCATCCCCAAGGTGCCAGTGCACTCTCTGGACTCACTGCACTGCATCCCCATTGCTGACAGTGCCCTCTCTGGACTCAGTGCACAGCATCCCCAATGGTGCCAGTGCACTCTCTGCACTCACTGCACTGCATCCCCAGTGGTGCCATCTCACTCTCTGGACTCACTGCAGTGCATCCCCAGTGGTGCCAGTGCACTCTCTGGACTCACTGCACTGCATCCCCAGTGGTGCCAGTGCACTCTCTGGACTCACTGAAGTGCATCCCCAGTGGAGCCATTGCTCTCTGTGGACTCACTGCACTGCATCCCCAGTGGTGCCAGTGCACTCTCTGGACTCACTGCACTGCATCCCCAGTGGTGCCAGTGCACTCTCTGGACTCACGGCAGTGCATCCCCAGTGGTGCCAGTGCACTCTCTGGACTCACTGCAGTGCATCCCCAGTGGTGCCAGTGCGCTCTCTGGAGACACTGCAGTGCATCCCCAGTGATGCCAGTATACTCTCTGGACTCACGGCACTGCATCACCTGTGGTGCCAGTGCAGTCTCTGGTGTCACTGCACTGCATCCCCAGTGGTGCCAGTGTAGTCTCTGGACTCACTGAACTGCATCCCCAGTGGTGCCAGTGCACTCTCTGGACTCACTGCACTGCATCCCCAGTGGTGCCAGTGCACTCTCTGGACTCACTGCAGTGCATCCCCAGTGGTGCCAGGGCACTCTCTGCAGACAATGCAGTGCATCCCCAAAGGTGACAGTGCACTCTCTGGCTTCACTGTACTGTTCGAGCCGCGGCAGCCGCTCCAGCCGCGTTAGCCCCTCCAGCCTCGGCAACCGCTCCATCCGCGGCATACGCGTCAGCCGCTCCAGCCGCGGAGCCGCACCAACCGCGGTAGCCGCTCCAGCCGCGGCAGCCGCTCCACTCGGTAGCGGCTTTCGCGGCTGCCGCGGCTGGAGCGGCTGCCGCGGCTGGAGCGGCTGCGGCGGCTGGAGCGTCTAGAGCGTCTGCCGCGGCTGGAGGGGCTACCGCGGCTGGAGCGGCTGAGGCGGCTGGAGCGGATGCCGCGGTTGGAGCAGTGCAGTGAGTCCACAGAGTGCACTGGCACCACCAGGGATTCAGATACATTCTCACTGCAGTGAGATCCCCAGTAGTGCCAGTGCACTCTCTGGACTCACTGCACTGCATCCCCATTGCTGACAGTGCCGTCTCTGGACTCAGTGCACTGCATCCCCAGTGGTGCCAGTTCACTCTCTGGACTCACTGCAGTGCATCCCCACTGGTGCCAGTGCACTCTCTGGACTCACTGCACTGCATCCCCATTGCTGACAGTGCCCTCTCTGGACTCAGTGCACAGCATCCCCAGTGGTGCCAGTGCACTCTCTGCACTCACTGCACTGCATCCCCAGTGGTGCCATCTCACTCTCTGGACTCACTGCAGTGCATCCCAATGGTGCCAGTGCACTCTCTGGACTCACTGAACTGCATCCCCAGTGGTGCCAGTGCACTCTCTGGACTCACTGAAGTGCATCCCCAGTGGAGCCAGTGCTCTCTGTGGACTCACTGCACTGCATCCCCAGTGGTGCCAGTGCACTCTCTGGACTCACTGCACTGCATCCCCAAGGTGCCAGTGCACTCTCTGAACTCACTGCAGTGCATCCCCAGTGGTGCCAGTGCACTCTCTGGACTCACTGCAGTGCATCCCCAGTGGCGCCAGTGCACTCTCTGGACTCACTGCACTGCATCCCCAGTGGTGCCAGTGCACTCTCTGGACTCACTGCAGTGCATCCCCAGTGGTGCCAGTGCACTCTCTGGACTAACTGCACTGCATCCCAGTGGTGCCAGTGCACTCTCTGGACTCACTGCAGTGCATCCCCAGTGGCGCCATTGCACTCTCTGGACTCACTGCACTGCATCCCAGTGGTGCCAGTGCACTCTCTGGACTCACTGCACTCCATCCCCAGTGGGGCCACTGCACTCTCTGGACTCACTGCACTGCATCCCCAGTGGTGCCAGTGCACTCTCTGGACTCACTGCACTGCATCCCCAAGGTGCCAGTGCACTCTCTGGACTCACTGCAGTCCATCCCCAGTGGTGCCACTGCACTCTCTGGGCTCACTGCAGTGCATCCCCAGTGGTGCCAGGGCACTCTCTGCAGAAAATGCAGTGCATCCCCAAAGGTGACAGTGCACTCTCTGGACTCACTGTACTGCTCGAGCCGCGGCAACCGCTCCAGCCGCGGTAGCCGCTCCAGCCGCGGCAGCCGCTCCAACCGCGGCAGGCGCTCCAGCCGCGGCAGCCGCTCCAGCCGCGGCAGCCGCTCCAGCCACGGCAGACGCGGCAGCCGCTCCAGCCGTGGCAGCCGCTCCACTCGGTAGCGGCTTTAGCGGCTGCCGCGGCTGGAGCGGCTGCCGCGGCTGCCGAGGCTGGAGCGGCTGCCGCGGCTGGAGCGGATGCCGCGGCTGGAGCAGTGCAGTGAGTCCAGAGAGTCAACTGGCACCACTGGGGATGCAGTACAGTGAGTCCAGAGAGTGCACTGGCACCACTGGGGATGCTGTGCACTGAGTCCAGAGAGGGCACTGTCAGCAATGGGGATGCAGTGCAGTGAGTCCAGAGAGTGCACTGACACCACTGGGGATGCAGTGCAGTGAGACCAGAGACTTCACAGGCACCACTGGGGATGCAGTGCAGTGAGTCCAGAGAGTGCACTGGCACCACTGGGGATGCAGTGCACTGAGTCCAGAGAGGGCACTGTCAGCAATGGGGATGCAGTGCAGTGAGTCCAGAGAGTGCACTGACACCACTGGGGATGCAGTGCAGTGAGACCAGAGACTTCACAGGCACCACTGGGGATGCAGTGCAGTGAGTCCAGAGAGTGCACTGGCACCAGTGGGGATGCAGTGCAGTGAGTGCAGAGAGTGCACTGGCACAAAAGGGAATGCACTGCAGTGAGTCCAGAGAGTGCACTGGCACCACTGGGGATGCACTGCAGTGAGTCCAGAGAGTGCACTGGCACCACTGGGGATGCACTGCAGTGAGTCCAGAGAGTGCACTGGCACCACTGGGGATGCAGTCCACTGAGTCCAGAGAGTACACTGGCACCACTGGGGATGCAGTGCAGTGAGTCCAGAGAGTGCACTGTCAGCACTGGGGATGCAGTGCAGTGAGTCCAGAGAGTGCACTGGCACCAACTGGAGCTGCACTGCTGTGAGTCCTGAGATTGCACTGGCACCACTGGGGATGCACTGCAGTGAGTCCAGAGACTTCACAGGCACCACTGGGGATGCAGTACAGTTAGTCCAGAGAGTGCACTGGCACCACTGGGGATTCAGTTCAGTGAGTCCAGAGAGTGAACTGGCACCACTGGGGATGTAGTGCAGTGAGTCCAGAGAGTGCACTGGCACCTCTGGGGATGCACCCCGGTGACTCCAGAGAGTGCACTGGCACCACTGCGGATGCACCACGGCAAGTCCAGAGAGTGCACTGTCACCACTGGGGATGCAGTGCAGTGAGTCCAGAGAGTGCACTGGCACCAATGGGGATGAAGTGCAGTGAGTCCAGAGAGTGCACTGGTACCACTGGGGATGCAGTGCAGTGAGTCCAGAGAGTGCACTGGTACGATTGGGGATGCACTGCAGTGAGTCCAGAGAGTGCACTGGCACCACTGGGTATGCACTGCAGTGAGTCCAGAGAGTGCACTGGCACCACTGGGGATGCAATGCAGTGAGTCCAGAGAGTGCACTGGCACCACTGGGGATGCACTGCAGTGACTCCAGAGAGTGCACTGGCACCACTGGGGATGCACTGCAGTGAGTCCAGATGTTAGCCTAGCAACCACATAATCACCAAGTGATTATATGAAGGTGCTTTATTCAGCGCTGGAAGCCGGGGCAGGTGCCCAAATCTGGCTTCAAGTCCCGTTACTTCCCAGCCATTATTTATACATACAATATTGCGTCAGGTATACATATTCATTACAGGTTGCAACAGCAGCCTCGCTTTTCATTCTAATTAGCTCCCCTCCCCTTTGCACATGCGTGGCGCACTCTGGTGGTCGTCCAGGTGGTCGTGCAGATGAAGTAAGGAGTCTTCCTCTCCGCTAAACTTTTCACCTTTCTTACTCGACACATGCTCCCTCCGCTTCTTGGTTCTGCTTCAACTCATTTCATCATTTCCAGGCCCTTATCCAAGGTCAGGTTGTACCTGTTCCCTCCCAAGGTTCCCCTTCAATGATTCTTTTGATTGTTCAATGTACTCCCTAAGTATCCAGTATACATAGATTAATTGATAATGTAAGTACATTTGGCAATGCTTAATTATACTGTAGGTCCCATTACCTAAGAGACATTAGTAAAACATCCATTCGATTCTCCCCAACACTAACACAGAGACTGCACTGGCTCCACTGGGGATGCACCCCGGCAAGTCCAGAGAGTGCACTGGCACCACTGGGGATGCAGTGCAGTGAGTCCAGAGAGTGCACTGGCACCACTGGGGATGCAGTGCAGTGAGTCCAGAGAGTGCACTGGCACCACTGGGGATGCACTGCCGTGAGTCCAGAGAGTGCACTGGCACCATTGGGGATGCACTGCAGTGAGTCCAGAGAGTGCACTGGCACCACTGGGGATGCAGTGCAGTGAGTCCAGAGTGTGCACTGGCACCACTGGGGATGCAGTGCAGTGAGTCCAGAGAGTGCACTGGCACCACTGTTGATGCAGTGCAGTGAGTGCAGAGAGTGCACTGGCACCACTGGGGATGCAGTGCAGTGAGTAAAGAGAGTGCACTGGCACCACTGGGGATGCACTGCAGTGAGTCCAGAGAGTGCAGTGGCACCACTGGAGATGCAGTCCACTGAGTCCAGAGAGTGCACTGGCACCACTGGGGATGCAGTGCAGTGAGTCCAGAGAGTGCACTGTCAGCACTGGGGATGCAGTACAGTGAGTCCAGAGAGTGCACTGGCACCACTGGGGATTCAGTTCAGTGAGTCCAGAGAGTGAACTGGCACCACTGGGGATGTAGTGCAGTGAGTCCAGAGAGTGCACTGGAACCTCTGGGGATGCACCCCGGTGACTCCAGAGAGTGCACTGGCACCATAGGGGATGCACCACGGCAAGTCCAGAGAGTGCACTGTCAGCAATGGGGATGCAGTGCAGTGAGTCCAGAGAGTGCACTGGCACCACTGGGGATGCAGTGCAGTGAGTCCAGAGAGTGCACTGGCACCACTGGGGATGCAGTGCAGTGAGTCCAGAGAGTGCACTGGCACCACTGGGGATGCAGTGCAGTGAGTCCAGAGAGTGCACTGGCACCACTGGGGATGCACTGCCGTGAGTCCAGAGAGTGCACTGGCACCACTGGGGATGCACTGCAGTGAGTCCAGAGAGTGCACTGGCACCACTGGGGATGCAGTGCAGTGAGTCCAGAGAGTGCACTGGCACCACTGGGGATGCAGTGCCGTGAGTCCAGAGAGTGCACTGGCACCACTGGGGATGCACTGCCGTGAGTCCAGAGAGTGCACTGGCACCACTGGGGATGCACTGCCGTGAGTCCAGAGAGTGCACTGGCACCACTGGAAATGCAGTGCAGTGAGTCCAGAGAGTGCACTGGCACCACTGGGGATGCAGTGCAGTGAGTCCAGAGAGTGCACTGGCACCACTGGGGATGCAGTGCAGTGAGTCCAGAGAGTGCACTGGCACCACTGGGGATGCACTGCAGTGAGTCCAGAGAGTGCACTGGCACCACTGGGGATGCACTGCAGTGAGTCCAGAGAGTGCACTGGCACCACTGGGGATGCACTGCCGTGAGTCCAGAGAGTGCACTGACACCACTGGGGATGCACGGCAGTGAGTCCAGAGAGTGCACTGGCACCACTGGGGATGCAGTGCAGTGAGTCCAGAGTGTGCACTGGCACCACTGGGGATGCAGTGCAGTGAGTCCAGAGAGTGCACTGTCAGCACTGGGGATGCAGTGCAGTGAGTGCACAGAGTGCACTGGCAACACTGGGGATGCAGTGCAGTGAGTAAAGAGAGTGCACTGGCACCACTGGCGATGCACTGCAGTGAGTCCAGAGAGTGCAGTGGCACCACTGGGGATGCAGTCCACTGAGTCCAGAGAGTACACTGGCACCACTGGGGATGCAGTGCAGTGAGTCCAGAGAGTGCACTGTTAGCACTGGGGATGCAGTGCAGTGAGTCCAGAGAGTGCACTGGCACCAACTGGAGCTGCACTGCTGTGAGTCCTGAGATTGCACTGGCACCACTGGGGATGCACTGCAGTGAGTGCACTGGACCACTGGGGATGCACTGCCGTGAGTCCAGAGAGTGCAGTGGCACCACTGGGGATGCAGTGCAGTGAGTCCAGAGAGTGCACTGGCACCACTGGGGATGCACTGCAGTGAGTCCAGAGTGTTCACTGGCACCACTGGGGATGCACTGCAGTGAGTCCAGAGAGTGCACTGGCACCACTGGGGATGCACTGCCGTGAGTGCAGAGAGTGCACTGGCAACACTGGGGATGCAGTGCAGTGAGTAAAGAGAGTGCACTGGCACCACTGGGGATGCACTGCAGTGAGTCCAGAGAGTGCAGTGGCACCACTGGGGATGCAGTCCACTGAGTCCAGAGAGTACACTGGCACCACTGGGGATGCAGTGCAGTGAGTCCAGAGAGTGCACTGTCAGCACTGGGGATGCAGTGCAGTGAGTCCAGAGAGTGCACTGGCACCAACTGGAGCTGCACTGCTGTGAGTCCTGAGATTGCACTGGCACCACTGGGGATGCACTGCAGTGAGTCCAGAGACTTCACAGGCACCACTGGGGATGCAGTACAGTTAGTCCAGAGAGTGCACTGGCACCACTGGGGATTCAGTTCAGTGAGTCCAGAGAGTGAACTGGCACCACTGGGGATGTAGTGCAGTGAGTCCAGAGAGTGCACTGGCACCTCTGGGGATGCACCCCGGTGACTCCAGAGAGTGCACTGGCACCACTGGGGATGCACCACGGCAAGTCCAGAGAGTGCACTGTCACCACTGGGGATGCAGTGCAGTGAGTCCAGAGAGTGCACTGGCACCAATGGGGATGAAGTGCAGTGAGTCCAGAGAGTGCACTGGTACCACTGGGGATGCAGTGCAGTGAGTCCAGAGAGTGCACTGGTACGATTGGGGATGCACTGCAGTGAGTCCAGAGAGTGCACTGGCACCACTGGGTATGCACTGCAGTGAGTCCAGAGAGTGCACTGGCACCACTGGGGATGCAATGCAGTGAGTCCAGAGAGTGCACTGGCACCACTGGGGATGCACTGCAGTGACTCCAGAGAGTGCACTGGCACCACTGGGGATGCACTGCAGTGAGTCCAGATGTTAGCCTAGCAACCACATAATCACCAAGTGATTATATGAAGGTGCTTTATTCAGCGCTGGAAGCCGGGGCAGGTGCCCAAATCTGGCTTCAAGTCCCGTTACTTCCCAGCCATTATTTATACATACAATATTGCGTCAGGTATACATATTCATTACAGGTTGCAACAGCAGCCTCGCTTTTCATTCTAATTAGCTCCCCTCCCCTTTGCACATGCGTGGCGCACTCTGGTGGTCGTCCAGGTGGTCGTGCAGATGAAGTAAGGAGTCTTCCTCTCCGCTAAACTTTTCACCTTTCTTACTCGACACATGCTCCCTCCGCTTCTTGGTTCTGCTTCAACTCATTTCATCATTTCCAGGCCCTTATCCAAGGTCAGGTTGTACCTGTTCCCTCCCAAGGTTCCCCTTCAATGATTCTTTTGATTGTTCAATGTACTCCCTAAGTATCCAGTATACATAGATTAATTGATAATGTAAGTACATTTGGCAATGCTTAATTATACTGTAGGTCCCATTACCTAAGAGACATTAGTAAAACATCCATTCGATTCTCCCCAACACTAACACAGAGACTGCACTGGCTCCACTGGGGATGCACCCCGGCAAGTCCAGAGAGTGCACTGGCACCACTGGGGATGCAGTGCAGTGAGTCCAGAGAGTGCACTGGCACCACTGGGGATGCAGTGCAGTGAGTCCAGAGAGTGCACTGGCACCACTGGGGATGCACTGCCGTGAGTCCAGAGAGTGCACTGGCACCATTGGGGATGCACTGCAGTGAGTCCAGAGAGTGCACTGGCACCACTGGGGATGCAGTGCAGTGAGTCCAGAGTGTGCACTGGCACCACTGGGGATGCAGTGCAGTGAGTCCAGAGAGTGCACTGGCACCACTGTTGATGCAGTGCAGTGAGTGCAGAGAGTGCACTGGCACCACTGGGGATGCAGTGCAGTGAGTAAAGAGAGTGCACTGGCACCACTGGGGATGCACTGCAGTGAGTCCAGAGAGTGCAGTGGCACCACTGGAGATGCAGTCCACTGAGTCCAGAGAGTACACTGGCACCAGTGGGGATGCAGTGCAGTGAGTCCAGAGAGTGCACTGTCAGCACTGGGGATGCACTGCAGTGAGTCCAGAGAGTGCACTGGCACCACTGGGGATTCAGTTCAGTGAGTCCAGAGAGTGAACTGGCACCAAAGGGGATGTAGTGCAGTGAGTCCAGAGAGTGCACTGGAACCTCTGGGGATGCACCCCGGTGACTCCAGAGAGTGCACTGGCACCATAGGGGATGCACCACGGCAAGTCCAGAGAGTGCACTGTCAGCAATGGGGATGCAGTGCAGTGAGTCCAGAGAGTGCACTGGCACCACTGGGGCTGCAGTGCAGTGAGTCCAGAGAGTGCACTGGCACCACTGGGGATGCAGTGCAGTGAGTCCAGAGAGTGCACTGGCACCACTGGGGATGCAGTGCAGTGAGTCCAGAGAGTGCACTGGCACCACTGGGGATGCACTGCCGTGAGTCCAGAGAGTGCACTGGCACCACTGGGGATGCACTGCAGTGAGTCCAGAGAGTGCACTGGCACCACTGGGGATGCAGTGCAGTGAGTCCAGAGAGTGCACTGGCACCACTGGGGATGCAGTGCAGTGAGTCCAGAGAGTGCACTGGCACCACTGGGGATGCACTGCCGTGAGTCCAGAGAGTGCACTGGCACCACTGGGGATGCACTGCAGTGAGTCCAGAGAGTGCACTGGCACCACTGGGGATGCACTGCAGTGAGTCCAGAGAGTGCACTGGCACCACTGGAAATGCAGTGCAGTGAGTCCAGAGAGTGCACTGGCACCACTGGGGATGCAGTGCAGTGAGTCCAGAGAGTGCACTGGCACCACTGGGGATGCAGTGCAGTGAGTCCAGAGAGTGCACTGGCACCACTGGGGATGCACTGCAGTGAGTCCAGAGAGTGCACTGGCACCACTGGGGATGCACTGCAGTGAGTCCAGAGTGTGCACTGGCAGCACTGGGGATGCACTGCAGTGAGTCCAGAGAGTGCACTGGCACCACTGGGGATGCACTGCCGTGAGTCCAGAGAGTGCACTGACACCACTGGGGATGCACTGCAGTGAGTCCAGAGAGTGCACTGGCACCACTGGGGATGCAGTGCAGTGAGTCCAGAGTGTGCACTGGCACCACTGGGGATGCAGTGCAGTGAGTCCAGAGAGTGCACTGTCAGCACTGGGGATGCAGTGCAGTGAGTGCAGAGAGTGCACTGGCAACACTGGGGATGCAGTGCAGTGAGTAAAGAGAGTGCACTGGCACCACTGGCGATGCACTGCAGTGAGTCCAGAGAGTGCAGTGGCACCACTGGGGATGCAGTCCACTGAGTCCAGAGAGTACACTGGCACCACTGGGGATGCAGTGCAGTGAGTCCAGAGAGTGCACTGTTAGCACTGGGGATGCAGTGCAGTGAGTCCAGAGAGTGCACTGGCACCAACTGGAGCTGCACTGCTGTGAGTCCTGAGATTGCACTGGCACCACTGGGGATGCACTGCAGTGAGTCCAGAGAGTGCACTGGACCACTGGGGATGCACTGCCGTGAGTCCAGAGAGTGCAGTGGCACCACTGGGGATGCAGTGCAGTGAGTCCAGAGAGTGCACTGGCACCACTGGGGATGCACTGCAGTGAGTCCAGAGTGTTCACTGGCACCACTGGGGATGCAGTGCAGTGAGTCCAGAGAGTGCACTGTCAGCACTGGGGATGCACTGCCGTGAGTGCAGAGAGTGCACTGGCAACACTGGGGATGCAGTGCAGTGAGTCCAGAGAGTGCAGTGGCACCACTGGGGATGCAGTCCACTGAGTCCAGAGAGTACACTGGCACCACTGGGGATGCAGTGCAGTAAGTCCAGAGAGTGCACTGTCAGCACTGGGGATGCAGTGCAGTGAGTCCAGAGAGTGCACTGGCACCAACTGGAGCTGCACTGCTGTGAGTCCTGAGATTGCACTGGCACCACTGGGGATGCACTGCAGTGAGTCCAGAGAGTGCACTGGACCACTGGGGATGCAGTGCAGTGAGTCCAGAGAGTGCACTGGCACCACTGGGGATGCACTGCCGTGAGTCCAGAGAGTGCACTGGCACCACTGGGGATGCAGTGCAGTGAGTCCAGAGAGTGCACTGGCACCAACTGGAGCTGCACTGCTGTGAGTCCTGAGATTGCACTGGCACCACTGGGGATGCACTGCAGTGAGTCCAGAGAGTGCACTGGCACCACTGGGGATGCACTGCAGTGAGTCCAGAGAGTGCACTGGCACAACTGGGGATGCAGTGCAGTGAGTCCAGAGAGTGCACTGGCACCACTGGGGATGCAGTGCAGTGAGTCCAGAGAGTGCACTGGCACCACTGGGGATGCACTGCCGTGAGTCCAGAGAGTGCACTGGCACCACTGGGGATGCAGTGCAGTGAGTCCAGAGAGTGCACTGGCACCACTGGGGATGCAGTGCAGTGAGTCCAGAGAGTGCACTGGCACCACTGGGGATGCACTGCCGTGAGTCCAGAGAGTGCACTGGCACCACTGGGGATGCAGTGCAGTGAGTCCAGAGAGTGCACTGGCACCACTGTTGATGCAGTGCAGTGAGTGCAGAGAGTGCACTGGCAACACTGGGGATGCAGTGCAGTGAGTAAAGAGAGTGCACTGGCACCACTGGGGATGCAGTGCAGTGAGTCCAGAGAGTGCAGTGGCACCACTGGGGATGCAGTGCAGTGAGTCCAGAGAGTGCACTGGCACCACTGGGGATGCACCCCGGTGAGTCCAGAGAGTGCACTGGCACCACTGGGGATGCACCCCGGCAAGTCCATAGAGTGCACTGTCACCACTGGGGTTGCAGTGCAGTGAGTCCAGAGAGTGCACTGGCCCCACTGGGGATGCAGTGCAGTGAGTCCAGAGAGTGCACTGGCACCACTGGGGATGCACTGCCGTGAGTCCAGAGAGTGCACTGGCACCACTGGGGATGCACATCGGTGAGTCCAGAGAGTGCACTGGGATCACAGGGGAAGCAGTGCAGTGAGTGCAGAGAGTGCACTGGCACCACTGGCGATGCAGTGCAGTGAGTCCAGAGAGTGCACTGGCACCGGTGGGGATGCAGTGCAGTGAGTCCAGAGAATGCCCCGGCACCACTGGAGATGCAGTGCAGTGAGTCCAGAGAGTGCAGTGGCACCACTGGGGATGCAGTGCAGTGAGTCCAAAGAGTGCACTGGCACCACTGGGGATGCACTGCAGTGAGTCCAGAGAGTGCACTGGCACCATTGGGGATGCAGTGCAGTGAGTCCAGAGAGTACAGTGGCACAACTGGGGATGCAGTGCATTGAGTCCAGAGAGTGCACTGGCACCACTGGGGATGCACTGCAGTGAGTCCAGAGAGTGCACTGGCACCACTGGCGATGCAGTGCAGTGAGTCCAGAGAGGTCACTGGCACCACTGGGGATGCAGTGCAGTGAGTCCAGAGAGTGCACTGGCATCACTGGGGATGCAGTGCGGTGAGTCCAGAGTGCACTGGCACCACTGGGGATGCAGTGCAGTGAGTCAAGAGAGGTCACTGGCACCACTGGGGATGCAGTGCAGTGAGTCCAGAGAGTGCACTGGCACCACTGGTGATGCACCCTGGCAAGTCCAGAGAGTGCACTGTCACCACTGGGGATGCAGTGCAGTGAGTCCAGAGAGTGCACTGGCAACACTGGGGATGCACTGCAGTGAGTCCAGAGAGTGCACTGGTACCATTGGGGATGCACCTCGGTGAGTCCAGAGAGTGCACTGGCACCACTGGGGATGCACTGCAGTGAGTCCAGAGAGTGCACTGGCACTAATGGGGATGCAGTGCAATGAGTCCAGAGAGTGCACTGGCACCACTGGGGATGCAGTGCAGTGAGACCACAGATTGCAGTGGCACCACTGGGAATGGAGTGCAGTGAGTCCAGAGAGTGCACTGGCACCACTGGGGATGCACTCGGGTGAGTCCAGAGAGTGCACTGGTACCATTGGGGATGCACACCGGCAAGTCCAGAGAGTGCACTCTCTGGACTCACTGACGTGCATCCCCAGTGGTGCCATTGCACTCTCTGGACTCACTGCACTGCATTCCCAGTGGTGCCAGTGCACTCCCTGGACTCACTGCAGTGCATCCCCTGTGGTGCCAGTGCACTCACTGGACTCACTGTACTGCATCACAGGTGGTGCCAGTGCACTCTCTGGACTCACTGCACTGCATCCCCAGTGGTGCCAGTGCACTCTCTGGACTCACTGTACTGCATCCCTGTGGTGCCAGTGCACTCTCTGGACTCACTGCACTGCATCCCCAGTGGTGCCAGTGCACTCTCTGGACTCACTGCACTGCATCGCCAGTGGTGCCAGTGCGCTCTCTGGACTCACTGCACTGCATCCCAAGTGGTGCCAGTGCACTCTCTGGACTCAGTGCAGTGCATCCCCAGTGTTGCCAGTGCACTCTCTGGACCCACTGCAGTGCATCCCCACTGGTGCCAGTGCACTCTCTGGACTCACTGCAGTGCATCCCCAGTGGTGCCAGTGCACTCTCTGGAGTCACTGCACTGCATCCCCAGAAGTGCCAGTGCACAATCAGGACTCACTGCAGTGCAACACCAGTGGTGCCAGTGTACTCTCTGGACTCACTGCACTGCAACCCCAGTGGTGCCTGTGCAGTCTCTGGACTCAGTACATTGCATCCCCAGTGGTGCCAGTGCACTCTCTGGAGTCACTGCACTGCATCCCCAGAAGTGCCAGTGCACAATCAGGACTCACTGCAGTGCAACACCAGTGGTGCCAGTGCACTCTCTGGACTCACTGCACTGCATCTCCAGTGGTGCCAGTGCACTCTCTGGACCCACTGCAGAACACCCCCATTGGTGCCAGTGCACTCTCTGGACTCACTGCAATGCATCCACATTGGTGCCAGTGCACTCTCTGGACTCACTGCACTGCATCCCCAGTGGTGCCAGTGCGCTCTCTGGAGACACTGCAGTGCATCCCCAGTGATGCCAGTATACTCTCTGGACTCACGGCACTGCATCACCTGTGGTGCCAGTGCAGTCTCTGGTGTCACTGCACTGCATCCCCAGTGGTGCCAGTGCACTCTCTGCAGACAATGCAGTGCATCCCCAAAGGTGACAGTGCACTCTCTGGCTTCACTGTACTGTTCGAGCCGCGGCAGCCGCTCCAGCCGCGTTAGCCCCTCCAGCCTCGGCAACCGCTCCATCCGCGGCATACGCGTCAGCCGCTAAAGCCGCGGAGCCGCACCAACCGCGGTAGCCTCTCCAGCCACGGCAGCCGCTCCACTCGGTAGCGGCTTTCGCGGCTGCCGCGGCTGGAGCGGCTGCCGCGGCTGGAGCGGCTGCGGCGGCTGGAGCGTCTAGAGCGTCTGCCGCGGCTGGAGGGGCTACCGCGGCTGGAGCGGCTGAGGCGGCTGGAGCGGATGCCGCGGTTGGAGCAGTGCAGTGAGTCCACAGAGTGCACTGGCACCACCAGGGATTCAGATACATTCTCACTGCAGTGAGATCCCCAGTAGTGCCAGTGCACTCTCTGGACTCACTGCACTGCATCCCCATTGCTGACAGTGCCGTCTCTGGACTCAGTGCACTGCATCCCCAGTGGTGCCAGTTCACTCTCTGGACTCACTGCAGTGCATCCCCAAAAGTGCCAGTGCACTCTCTGGACTCACTGCACTGCATCCCCATTGCTGACAGTGCCCTCTCTGGACTCAGTGCACAGCATCCCCAGTGGTGCCAGTGCACTCTCTGCACTCACTGCACTGCATCCCCAGTGGTGCCATCTCACTCTCTGGACTCACTGCACTGCATCCCCAGTGGTGCCAGTGCACTCTCTGGACTCACTGCACTGCATCCCCAAGGTGCCAGTGCACTCTCTGGACTCACTGCAGTCCATCCCCAGTGGTGCCACTGCACTCTCTGGACTCACTGCAGTGCATCCCCAGTGGTGCCAGGGCACTCTCTGCAGACAATGCAGTGCATCGCCAAAGGTGACAGTGCACTCTCTGGACTCACTGTACTGCTCGAGCCGCGGCAACCGCTCCAGCCGCGGTAGCCACTCCAGCCTCGGCAGCCGCTCCAGCCGCTCCAGCCGCGGCAGCCGCGGCAGCCGGTCCAGCCGCGGCAGCCGCTCCATCCGCGGCATACGCGGCAGACGCTCCAGCCGCTCCAGCCGCGGCAGCCGCTCCAACCGCGGCAGGCGCTCCAGCCGCGGCAGCCGCTCCAGCCGCGGCAGCCGCTCCAGCCACGGCAGACGCGGCAGCCGCTCCAGCCGTGGCAGCCGCTCCACTCGGTAGCGGCTTTAGCGGCTGCCGCGGCTGGAGCGGCTGCCGCGGCTGCCGAGGCTGGAGCGGCTGCCGCGGCTGGAGCGACTGCGGCGGCTGGAGCGGATGCCGCGGCTGGAGCAGTGCAGTGAGTCCAGAGAGTCAACTGGCACCACTGGGGATGCACCTCGGTGAGTCCAGAGAGTGCACTGGCACCACTGGGGATGCACTGCAGTGAGTCCAGAGAGTGCACTGGCACTACTGGGGATGCAGTGCAATGAGTCCAGAGAGTGCACTGGCACCACTGGGGATGCAGTGCAGTGAGACCACAGATTGCAGTGGCACCACTGGGAATGGAGTGCAGTGAGTCCAGAGAGTGCACTGGCACCACTGGGGATGCACTCGGGTGAGTCCAGAGAGTGCACTGGTACCATTGGGGATGCACACCGGCAAGTCCAGAGAGTGCACTCTCTGGACTCACTGACGTGCATCCCCAGTGGTGCCATTGCACTCTCTGGACTCACTGCACTGCATTCCCAGTGGTGCCAGTGCACTCCCTGGACTCACTGCAGTGCATCCCCAGTGGTGCCAGTGCACTCACTGGACTCACTGTACTGCATCACAGGTGGTGCCAGTGCACTCTCTGGACTCACTGCACTGCATCCCCAGTGGTGCCAGTGCACTCTCTGGACTCACTGCACTGCATCGCCAGTGGTGCCAGTGCGCTCTCTGGACTCACTGCACTGCATCCCAAGTGGTGCCAGTGCACTCTCTGGACTCAGTGCAGTGCATCCCCAGTGTTGCCAGTGCACTCTCTGGACCCACTGCAGTGCATCCCCACTGGTGCCAGTGCACTCTCTGGACTCACTGCAGTGCATCCCCAGTGGTGCCAGTGCACTCTCTGGAGTCACTGCACTGCATCCCCAGAAGTGCCAGTGCACAATCAGGACTCACTGCAGTGCAACACCAGTGGTGCCAGTGTACTCTCTGGACTCACTGCACTGCAACCCCAGTGGTGCCTGTGCAGTCTATGGACTCAGTACATTGCATCCCCAGTGGTGCCAGTGCACTCTCTGGAGTCACTGCACTGCATCCCCAGAAGTGCCAGTGCACAATCAGGACTCACTGCAGTGCAACACCAGTGGTGCCAGTGCACTCTCTGGACCCACAGCAGAACACCCCCATTGGTGCCAGTGCACTCTCTGGACTCACTGCAATGCATCCACATTGGTGCCAGTGCACTCTCTGGACTCACTGCAGTGCATCCCCAGTGATGCCAGTATACTCTCTGGACTCACGGCACTGCATCACCTGTGGTGCCAGTGCAGTCTCTGGTGTCACTGCACTGCATCCCCAGTGGTGCCAGTGTAGTCTCTGGACTCACTGAACTGCATCCCCAGTGGTGCCAGTGCACTCTCTGGACTCACTGCACTGCATCCCCAGTGGTGCCAGTGCACTCTCTGGAGTCACTGCAGTGCATCCCCAGTGGTGCCAGGGCACTCTCTGCAGACAATGCAGTGCATCCCCAAAGGTGACAGTGCACTCTCTGGCTTCACTGTACTGTTCGAGCCGCGGCAGCCGCTCCAGCCGCGTTAGCCCCTCCAGCCTCGGCAACCGCTCCATCCGCGGCATACGCGTCAGCCGCTAAAGCCGCGGAGCCGCACCAACCGCGGTAGCCTCTCCAGCCACGGCAGCCGCTCCACTCGGTAGCGGCTTTCGCGGCTGCCGCGGCTGGAGCGGCTGCCGCGGCTGGAGCGGCTGCGGCGGCTGGAGCGTCTAGAGCGTCTGCCGCGGCTGGAGGGGCTACCGCGGCTGGAGCGGCTGAGGCGGCTGGAGCGGATGCCGCGGTTGGAGCAGTGCAGTGAGTCCACAGAGTGCACTGGCACCACCAGGGATTCAGATACATTCTCACTGCAGTGAGATCCCCAGTAGTGCCAGTGCACTCTCTGGACTCACTGCACTGCATCCCCATTGCTGACAGTGCCGTCTCTGGACTCAGTGCACTGCATCCCCAGTGGTGCCAGTTCACTCTCTGGACTCACTGCAGTGCATCCCCAAAAGTGCCTGTGCACTCTCTGGACTCACTGCACTGCATCCCCATTGCTGACAGTGCCCTCTCTGGACTCAGTGCACAGCATCCCCAGTGGTGCCAGTGCACTCTCTGCACTCACTGCACTGCATCCCCAGTGGTGCCATCTCACTCTCTGGACTCACTGCACTGCATCCCCAGTGGTGCCAGTGCACTCTCTGGACTCACTGCACTGCATCCCCAAGGTGCCAGTGCACTCTCTGGACTCACTGCAGTCCATCCCCAGTGGTGCCACTGCACTCTCTGGACTCACTGCAGTGCATCCCCAGTGGTGCCAGGGCACTCTCTGCAGACAATGCAGTGCATCGCCAAAGGTGACAGTGCACTCTCTGGACTCACTGTACTGCTCGAGCCGCGGCAACCGCTCCAGCCGCGGTAGCCACTCCAGCCTCGGCAGCCGCTCCAGCCGCGCCAGCCGCGGCAGCCGCGGCAGCCGGTCCAGCCGCGGCAGCCGCTCCATCCGCGGCATACGCGGCAGACGCTCCAGCCGCTCCAGCCGCGGCAGCCGCTCCAACCGCGGCAGGCGCTCCAGCCGCGGCAGCCGCTCCAGCCGCGGCAGCCGCTCCAGCCACGGCAGACGCGGCAGCCGCTCCAGCCGTGGCAGCCGCTCCACTCGGTAGCGGCTTTAGCGGCTGCCGCGGCTGGAGCGGCTGCCGCGGCTGCCGAGGCTGGAGCGGCTGCCGCGGCTGGAGCGACTGCGGCGGCTGGAGCGGATGCCGCGGCTGGAGCAGTGCAGTGAGTCCAGAGAGTCAACTGGCACCACTGGGGATGCAGTACAGTGAGTCCAGAGAGTGCACTGGCACCACTGGGGATGCTGTGCACTGAGTCCAGAGAGGGCACTGTCAGCAATGGGGATGCAGTGCAGTGAGTCCAGAGAGTGCACTGACACCACTGGGGATGCAGTGCAGTGAGACCAGAGACTTCACAGGCACCACTGGGGATGCAGTGCAGTGAGTCCAGAGAGTGCACTGGCACCACTGGGGATGCAGTGCACTGAGTCCAGAGAGGGCACTGTCAGCAATGGGGATGCAGTGCAGTGAGTCCAGAGAGTGCACTGACACCACTGGGGATGCAGTGCAGTGAGACCAGAGACTTCACAGGCACCACTGGGGATGCAGTGCAGTGAGTCCAGAGAGTGCACTGGCACCACTGGGGATGCAGTGCAGTGAGTGCAGAGAGTGCACTGGCACAAAAGGGAATGCACTGCAGTGAGTCCAGAGAGTGCACTGGCACCACTGGGGATGCAGTGCAGTGAGTCCAGAGAGTACACTGGCACCACTGGGGATGCACTGCAGTGAGTCCAGAGAGTGCACTGGCACCAGTGGGGTTGCAGTGCAGTGAGTCCAGAGAGTGCACTGGCACCACTGGGGATGCAGTGCAGTGAGTCCAGAGAGTGCACTGTCAGCACTGGGGATGCAGTGCAGTGAGTCCAGAGAGTGCACTGGCACCAACTGGAGCTGCACTGCTGTGAGTCCTGAGATTGCACTGGCACCACTGGGGATGCACTGCAGTGAGTCCAGAGACTTCACAGGCACCACTGGGGATGCAGTACAGTTAGTCCAGAGAGTGCACTGGCACCACTGGGGATTCAGTTCAGTGAGTCCAGAGAGTGAACTGGCACCACTGGGGATGTAGTGCAGTGAGTCCAGAGAGTGCACTGGCACCTCTGGGGATGCACCCCGGTGACTCCAGAGAGTGCACTGGCACCACTGGGGATGCACCACGGCAAGTCCAGAGAGTGCACTGTCACCACTGGGGATGCAGTGCAGTGAGTCCAGAGAGTGCACTGGCACCAATGGGGATGAAGTGCAGTGAGTCCAGAGAGTGCACTGGCACCACTGGGGATGCAGTGCAGTGAGTCCAGAGAGGGCACTGTCAGCAATGGGGATGCAGTGCAGTGAGTCCAGAGAGTGCACTGGCACCACTGGGGATGCAGTGCAGTGAGACCAGAGACTTCACAGGCACCACTGGGGATGCAGTGCAGTGAGTCCAGAGAGTGCACTGGCACCACTGGGGATGCAGTGCAGTGAGTGCAGAGAGTGCACTGGCACAAAAGGGAATGCACTGCAGTGAGTCCAGAGAGTGCACTGGCACCACTGGGGATGCAGTGCAGTGAGTCCAGAGAGTGCACTGGCACCACTGGGGATGCACTGCAGTGAGTCCAGAGAGTGCACTCTCACCACTGGGGATGCAGTCCACTGAGTCCAGAGAGTACACTGGCACCACTGGGGATGCAGTGCAGTGA
The DNA here is from genome assembly GCF_964034855.1 of Anser brachyrhynchus. Classification (NCBI taxonomy): domain Eukaryota; kingdom Metazoa; phylum Chordata; class Aves; order Anseriformes; family Anatidae; genus Anser; species Anser brachyrhynchus. The sequence goes on along the minus strand of NW_027663644.1, from coordinate 801,422 downwards.
GTCCAGAGAGTGCACTGTCAGCACTGGGGATGCAGTGCAGTGAGTCCAGAGAGTGCACTGGCACCAACTGGAGCTGCACTGCTGTGAGTCCTGAGATTGCACTGGCACCACTGGGGATGCACTGCAGTGAGTCCAGAGACTTCACAGGCACCACTGGGGATGCAGTACAGTTAGTCCAGAGAGTGCACTGGCACCACTGGGGATTCAGTTCAGTGAGTCCAGAGAGTGAACTGGCACCACTGGGGATGTAGTGCAGTGAGTCCAGAGAGTGCACTGGCACCACTGGGGATGCACTGCAGTGAGTCCAGAGAGTGCACTGGCACCAGTGGGGATGCAGTGCAGTGAGTCCAGAGAGTGCACTGGCACCACTGGGGATGCACTGCAGTGAGTCCAGAGAGTGCACTGGCACCACTGGGGATGCAGTGCAGTGAGTCCAGAGTGTGCACTGGCACCACTGGGGATGCAGTGCAGTGAGTCCAGAGAGTGCACTGGCACCTCTGGGGATGCAGTGCAGTGAGTGCAGAGAGTGCACTGGCACCACTGGGGATGCAGTGCAGTGAGTAAAGAGAGTGCACTGGCACCACTGGGGATGCACTGCAGTGAGTCCAGAGAGTGCACTGGCACCAACTGGAGCTGCACTGCTGTGAGTCCTGAGATTGCACTGGCACCACTGGGGATGCACTGCAGTGAGTCCAGAGACTTCACAGGCACCACTGGGGATGCAGTACAGTGAGTCCAGAGAGTGCACTGGCACCACTGGGGATTCAGTTCAGTGAGTCCAGAGAGTGAACTGGCACCACTGGGGATGTAGTGCAGTGAGTCCAGAGAGTGCACTGGCACCTCTGGGGATGCACCCCGGTGACTCCAGAGAGTGCACTGGCACCACTGGGGATGCACCACGGCAAGTCCAGAGAGTGCACTGTCAGCAATGGGGATGCAGTGCAGTGAGTCCAGAGAGTGCACAGGCACCACTGGGGATGCAGTGCAGTGAGTCCAGAGAGTGCACTGGCACCACTGGGGATGCAGTGCAGTGAGTCCAGAGAGTGCACTGGCACCACTGGGGATGCAGTGCAGTGAGTCCAGAGAGTGCACTGGCACCACTGGGGATGCACTGCCGTGAGTCCAGAGAGTGCACTGGCACCACTGGGGATGCACTGCAGTGAGTCCAGAGAGTGCACTGGCACCACTGGGGATGCAGTGCAGTGAGTCCAGAGAGTGCACTGGCACCACTGGGGATGCAGTGCAGTGAGTCCAGAGAGTGCACTGGCACCACTGGGGATGCACTGCCGTGAGTCCAGAGAGTGCACTGGCACCACTGGGGATGCACTGCAGTGAGTCCAGAGAGTGCACTGGCACCACTGGAAATGCAGTGCAGTGAGTCCAGAGAGTGCACTGGCACCACTGGGGATGCAGTGCAGTGAGTCCAGAGAGTGCACTGGCACCACTGGGGATGCAGTGCAGTGAGTCCAGAGAGTGCACTGGCACCACTGGGGATGCACTGCCGTGAGTCCAGAGAGTGCACTGGCACCACTGGGGATGCACTGCAGTGAGTCCAGAGAGTGCACAGGCACCACTGGGGATGCACTGCAGTGAGTCCAGAGTGTGCACTGGCACCACTGGGGATGCACTGCAGTGAGTCCAGAGAGTGCACTGGCACCACTGGGGATGCACTGCCGTGAGTCCAGAGAGTGCACTGACACCACTGGGGATGCACTGCAGTGAGTCCAGAGAGTGCACTGGCACCACTGGGGATGCAGTGCAGTGAGTCCAGAGTGTGCACTGGCACCACTGGGGATGCAGTGCAGTGAGTCCAGAGAGTGCACTGTCAGCACTGGGGATGCAGTGCAGTGAGTGCAGAGAGTGCACTGGCAACACTGGGGATGCAGTGCAGTGAGTAAAGAGAGTGCACTGGCACCACTGGGGATGCACTGCAGTGAGTCCAGAGAGTGCAGTGGCACCACTGGGGATGCAGTCCACTGAGTCCAGAGAGTACACTGGCACCACTGGGGATGCAGTGCAGTGAGTCCAGAGAGTGCACTGTTAGCACTGGGGATGCAGTGCAGTGAGTCCAGAGAGTGCACTGGCACCAACTGGAGCTGCACTGCTGTGAGTCCTGAGATTGCACTGGCACCACTGGGGATGCACTGCAGTGAGTCCAGAGATAGCACTGGACCACTGGGGATGCACTGCCGTGAGTCCAGAGAGTGCACTGGCACCACTGGGGATGCACTGCAGTGAGTCCAGAGAGTGCACTGGCACCACTGGGGATGCACTGCAGTGAGTCCAGAGTGTGCACTGGCACCACTGGGGATGCACTGCAGTGAGTCCAGAGAGTGCACTGGCACCACTGGGGATGCACTGCCGTGAGTCCAGAGAGTGCACTGACACCACTGGGGATGCACTGCAATGAGTCCAGACAGTGCACTGGCACCACTGGGGATGCAGTGCAGTGAGTCCAGAGTGTGCACTGGCACCACTGGGGATGCAGTGCAGTGAGTCCAGAGAGTGCACTGTCAGCACTGGGGATGCAGTGCAGTGAGTGCAGAGAGTGCACTGGCAACACTGGGGATGCAGTGCAGTGAGTAAAGAGAGTGCACTGGCACCACTGGGGATGCACTGCAGTGAGTCCAGAGAGTGCAGTGGCACCACTGGGGATGCAGTCCACTGAGTCCAGAGAGTACACTGGCACCAGTGGGGATGCAGTGCAGTGAGTCCAGAGAGTGCACTGTCAGCACTGGGGATGCAGTGCAGTGAGTCCAGAGAGTGCACTGGCACCAACTGGAGCTGCACTGCTGTGAGTCCTGAGATTGCACTGGCACCACTGGGGATGCACTGCAGTGAGTCCAGAGAGTGCACTGGACCACTGGGGATGCAGTGCAGTGAGTCCAGAGAGTGCACTGGCACCACTGGGGATGCACTGCCGTGAGTCCAGAGAGTGCACTGGCACCACTGGGGATGCAGTGCAGTGAGTCCAGAGAGTGCACTGGCACCAACTGGAGCTGCACTGCTGTGAGTCCTGAGATTGCACTGGCACCACTGGGGATGCACTGCAGTGAGTCCAGAGAGTGCACTGGCACCACTGGGGATGCAGTCCACTGAGTCCAGAGAGTACACTGGCACCACTGGGGATGCAGTGCAGTGAGTCCAGAGAGTGCACTGTCAGCACTGGGGATGCAGTGCAGTGAGTCCAGAGAGTGCACTGGCACCAACTGGAGCTGCACTGCAGTGAGTCCAGAGACTTCACAGGCACCACTGGGGATGCAGTACAGTTAGTCCAGAGAGTGCACTGGCACCACTGGGGATTCAGTTCAGTGAGTCCAGAGAGTGAACTGGCACCACTGGGGATGTAGTGCAGTGAGTCCAGAGAGTGCACTGGCACCTCTGGGGATGCACCCCGGTGACTCCAGAGAGTGCACTGGCACCACTGGGGATGCACCACGGCAAGTCCAGAGAGTGCACTGTCACCACTGGGGATGCAGTGCAGTGAGTCCAGAGAGTGCACTGGCACCAATGGGGATGAAGTGCAGTGAGTCCAGAGAGTGCACTGGCACCACTGGGGATGCAGTGCAGTGAGTCCAGAGAGTGCACTGGTACCACTGGGGATGCAGTGCAGTGAGTCCAGAGAGTGCACTGGTACGATTGGGGATGCACTGCAGTGAGTCCAGAGAGTGCACTGGCACCACTGGGTATGCACTGCAGTGAGTCCAGAGAGTGCACTGGCACCACTGGGGATGCAATGCAGTGAGTCCAGAGAGTGCACTGGCACCACTGGGGATGCACTGCAGTGAGTCCAGGGAGTGCACTGGCACCACTGGGGATGCACTGCAGTGACTCCAGAGAGTGCACTGGCACCACTGGGGATGCACTGCAGTGAGTCCAGATGTTAGCCTAGCAACCACATAATCACCAAGTGATTATATGAAGGTGCTTTATTCAGCGCTGGAAGCCGGGGCAGGTGCCCAAATCTGGCTTCAAGTCCCGTTACTTCCCAGCCATTATTTATACATACAATATTGCGTCAGGTATACATATTCATTACAGGTTGCAACAGCAGCCTCGCTTTTCATTCTAATTAGCTCCCCTCCCCTTTGCACATGCGTGGCGCACTCTGGTGGTCGTCCAGGTGGTCGTGCAGATGAAGTAAGGAGTCTTCCTCTCCGCTAAACTTTTCACCTTTCTTACTCGACACATGCTCCCTCCGCTTCTTGGTTCTGCTTCAACTCATTTCATCATTTCCAGGCCCTTATCCAAGGTCAGGTTGTACCTGTTCCCTCCCAAGGTTCCCCTTCAATGATTCTTTTGATTGTTCAATGTACTCCCTAAGTATCCAGTATACATAGATTAATTGATAATGTAATTACATTTGGCAATGCTTAATTATACTGTAGGTCCCATTCCTAAGAGACATTAGTAAAACATCCATTCGATTCTCCCCAACACTAACACAGAGACTGCACTGGCTCCACTGGGGATGCACCCCGGCAAGTCCAGAGAGTGCACTGGCACCAGTGGGGATGCAGTGCAGTGAGTCCAGAGAGTGCACTGGCACCACTGGGGATGCAGTGCCGTGAGTCCAGAGAGTGCACTGGCACCACTGGGGATGCACTGCAGTGAGTCCAGAGAGTGCACTGGCACCACTGGGGATGCAGTGCAGTGAGTCCAGAGTGTGCACTGGCACCACTGGGGATGCAGTGCAGTGAGTCCAGAGAGTGCACTGGCACCACTGTTGATGCAGTGCAGTGAGTGCAGAGAGTGCACTGGCACCACTGGGGATGCAGTGCAGTGAGTAAAGAGAGTGCACTGGCACCACTGGGGATGCACTGCAGTGAGTCCAGAGAGTGCAGTGGCACCACTGGAGATGCAGTCCACTGAGTCCAGAGAGTACACTGGCACCACTGGGGATGCAGTGCAGTGAGTCCAGAGAGTGCACTGTCAGCACTGGGGATGCACTGCAGTGAGTCCAGAGACTTCACAGGCACCACTGGGGATGCAGTACAGTGAGTCCAGAGACTGCACTGGCACCACTGGGGATTCAGTTCAGTGAGTCCAGAGAGTGAACTGGCACCACTGGGGATGTAGTGCAGTGAGTCCAGAGAGTGCACTGGCACCACTGGGGATGCAGTGCAGTGAGTCCAGAGAGTGCACTGGCACCACTGGGGATGCACCACGGCAAGTCCAGAGAGTGCACTGTCAGCAATGGGGATGCAGTGCAGTGAGTCCAGAGAGTGCACTGGCACCACTGGGGATGCACTGCAGTGAGTCCAGAGAGTGCACTGGCACCACTGGGGATGCAGTGCAGTGAGTCCAGAGAGTGCACTGGCACCACTGGGGATGCAGTGCAGTGACTCCAGAGAGTGCACTGGCACCACTGGGGATGCACTGCCGTGAGTCCAGAGAGTGCACTGGCACCACTGGGGATGCACTGCAGTGAGTCCAGAGAGTGCACTGGCACCACTGGGGATGCAGTGCAGTGAGTCCAGAGAGTGCACTGGCACCACTGGGGATGCAGTGCAGTGAGTCCAGAGAGTGCACTGGCACCACTGGGGATGCACTGCCGTGAGTCCAGAGAGTGCACTGGCACCACTGGGGATGCACTGCAGTGAGTCCAGAGAGTGCACTGGCACCACTGGAAATGCAGTGCAGTGAGTCCAGAGAGTGCACTGGCACCACTGGGGATGCAGTGCAGTGAGTCCAGAGAGTGCACTGGCACCACTGGGGATGCACTGCCGTGAGTCCAGAGAGTGCACTGGCACCACTGGGGATGCACTGCAGTGAGTCCAGAGAGTGCACTGGACCACTGGGGATGCACTGCCGTGAGTCCAGAGAGTGCACTGGCACCACTGGGGATGCACTGCAGTCAGTCCAGAGAGTGCACTGGCACCACTGGGGATGCACTGCAGTGAGTCCAGAGTGTGCACTGGCACCACTGGGGATGCACTGCAGTGAGTCCAGAGAGTGCACTGGCACCACTGGGGATGCACTGCCGTGAGTCCAGAGAGTGCACTGACACCACTGGGGATGCACTGCAGTGAGTCCAGAGAGTGCACTGGCACCACTGGGGATGCAGTGCAGTGAGTCCAGAGTGTGCACTGGCACCACTGGGGATGCAGTGCAGTGAGTCCAGAGAGTGCACTGTCAGCACTGGGGATGCAGTGCAGTGAGTGCAGAGAGTGCACTGGCAACACTGGGGATGCAGTGCAGTGAGTAAAGAGAGTGCACTGGCACCACTGGGGATGCACTGCAGTGAGTCCAGAGAGTGCAGTGGCACCACTGCGGATGCAGTCCACTGAGTCCAGAGAGTACACTGGCACCACTGGGGATGCACTGCCGTGAGTCCAGAGAGTGCACTGTCAGCACTGGGGATGCAGTGCAGTGAGTCCAGAGAGTGCACTGGCACCAACTGGAGCTGCACTGCTGTGAGTCCTGAGATTGCACTGGCACCACTGGGGATGCACTGCAGTGAGTCCAGAGAGTGCACTGGACCACTGGGGATGCAGTGCAGTGAGTCCAGAGAGTGCACTGGCACCACTGGGGATGCACTGCCGTGAGTCCAGAGAGTGCACTGGCACCACTGGGGATGCAGTGCAGTGAGTCCAGAGAGTGCACTGGCACCAACTGGAGCTGCACTGCTGTGAGTCCTGAGATTGCACTGGCACCACTGGGGATGCACTGCAGTGAGTCCAGAGAGTGCACTGGCACCACTGGGGATGCACTGCAGTGAGTCCAAAGAGTGCACTGGCACAACTGGGGATGCAGTGCAGTTAGTCCAGAGAGTGCACTGGCACCAATGGGGATGCAGTGCAGTGAGTCCAGAGAGTGCACTGGCACCACTGGGGATGCACTGCCGTGAGTCCAGAGAGTGCACTGGCACCACTGGGGATGCAGTGCAGTGAGTCCAGAGAGTGCACTGGCACCACTGGGGATGCAGTGCAGTGAGTCCAGAGAGTGCACTGGCACCACTGGGGATGCACTGCCGTGAGTCCAGAGAGTGCACTGGCACCACTGGGGATGCAGTGCAGTGAGTCCAGAGAGTGCACTGGCACCACTGTTGATGCAGTGCAGTGAGTGCAGAGAGTGCACTGGCAACACTGGGGATGCAGTGCAGTGAGTAAAGAGAGTGCACTGACACCACTGGGGATGCAGTGCAGTGAGTCCAGAGAGTGCAGTGGCACCACTGGGGATGCAGTGCAGTGAGTCCAGAGAGTGCACTGGCACCACTGGGGATGCACCCCGGTGAGTCCAGAGAGTGCACTGGCACCACTGGGGATGCACCCCGGCAAGTCCATAGAGTGAACTGTCACCACTGGGGTTGCAGTGCAGTGAGTCCAGAGAGTGCACTGGCCCCACTGGGGATGCAGTGCAGTGAGTCCAGAGAGTGCACTGGCACCACTGGGGATGCACTGCCGTGAGTCCAGAGAGTGCACTGGCACCACTGGGGATGCACATCGGTGAGTCCAGAGAGTGCACTGGGATCACAGGGGAAGCAGTGCAGTGAGTGCAGAGAGTGCACTGGCACCACTGGCGATGCAGTGCAGTGAGTCCAGAGAGTGCACTGGCACCAGTGGGGATGCAGTGCAGTGAGTCCAGAGAGTGCCCCAGCACCACTGGGGATGCAGTGCAGTGAGTCCAGAGAGTGCAGTGGCACCACTGGGGATGCAGTGCAGTGAGTCCAAAGAGTGCACTGGCACCACTGGGGATGCACTGCAGTGAGTCCAGAGAGTGCACTGGCACCATTGGGGATGCAGTGCAGTGAGTCCAGAGAGTACAGTGGCACAACTGGGGATGCAGTGCAGTGAGTCCAGAGAGTGCACTGGCACCACTGGGGATGCACTGCAGTGAGTCCAGAGAGTGTACTGGCACCACTGGGGATGTAGTGCAGTGAGTCCAGAGAGGTCACTGGCACCGCTGGGGATGCAGTGCAGTGAGTCCAGAGAGTGCACTGGCATCACTGGGGATGCAGTGCGGTGAGTCCAGAGTGCACTGGCACCACTGGGGATGCAGTGCAGTGAGTCAAGAGAGGTCACTGGCACCACTGGGGATGCACCCCGGTGAGTCCAGAGAGTGCACTGGCACCACTGGGGATGCACCCTGGCAAGTCCAGAGAGTGCACTGTCACCACTGGGGATGCAGTGCAGTGAGTCCAGAGAGTGCACTGGCAACACTGGGGATGCAGTGCAGTGATTCCAGAGAGTGCACTGGTAGCACTGGGGATGCACCTCGGTGAGTCCAGAGAGTGCACTGGCACCACTGGGGATGCAGTGCAGTGAGACCACAGATTGCAGTGGCACCACTGGAAATGGAGTGCAGTGAGTCCAGAGAGTGCACTGGCACCACTGGGGATGCACTCGGGTGAGTCCAGAGAGTGCACTGGTACCACTGGGGATGCACTCGGGTGAGTCCAGAGAGTGCATTGGCACCACTGGGGATGCAGTGCAGTGAGTCCAGAGAGTGCACTGGCACCACTGGGAATGCAACCCCGTGAGTCCAGAGAGTGCACTGGCACCACTGGGGATGCACCCCGGCAAGTCCAGAGAGTGCACTCTCTGGACTCACTGACGTGCATCCCCAGTGGTGCCATTGCACTCTCTGGACTCACTGCACTGCATTCCCAGTGGTGCCAGTGCACTCCCTGGACTCACTGCAGTGCATCCCCAGTGGTGCCAGTGCACTCACTGGACTCACTGTACTGCATCACAGGTGGTGCCAGTGCACTCTCTGGACTCACTGCACTGCATCCCCAGTGGTGCCAGTGCACTCTCTGGACTCACTGCACTGCATCCCTGTGGTGCCAGTGCACTCTCTGGACTCACTGCACTGCATCCCCAGTGGTGCCAGTGCACTCTCTGGACTCACTGCACTGCATCGCCAGTGGTGCCAGTGCGCTCTCTGAACTCACTGCACTGCATCCCAAGTGGTGCCAGTGCACTCTCTGGACTCAGTGCAGTGCATCCCCAGTGGTGCCAGTGCACTCTCTGGACCCACTGCAGTGCATCCCCACTGGTGCCAGTGCACTCTCTGGACTCACTGCAGTGCATCCCCAGTGGTGCCAGTGCACTCTCTGGAGTCACTGCACTGCATCACCAGAAGTGCCAGTGCACTCTCTGGAGTCACTGCACTGCATCCCCAGTGGTGCCAGTGCACTCTCTGGACTCACTCTACTGCATCCCCAGTGGTGGTAGTGTACTCTCTGGACTCACTGCAGTGCATCCCCTGTGGTGTCAGTGCACTCTCTGGACTCACTGCACTGCATCCCCAGTGGTGCCAGTGCACTCTCTGGAATCACTGCAGTGCATCCCCTGTGGTGCCAGTGCACTCTCTGGACTCACTGCACTGCATCACCTGTGGTGCCAGTGCACTCTCTGGACTCACTGCACTGCATCCCCAGTGGTGCCAGTGCACTCTCTGAACTCACCGCACTGCATCCCCAGTGGTGTCAGTGCACTCTCTGGACTCACTGCACTGCATCCCCAGTGGTGCCAGTGCACTCTCTGGACTCACCGCATTGCATCCCCAGTGGTGCCAGTGCACTCTCTGGACTCACTGCACTGCATCCCCAGTGGTGCCAGTGCACTCTCTGGAGTCACAGCACTGCCTCCTCAGTGGTGCCAGTCCACCCTCTGGACTCACTGCACTGCATCCCCAGTGGTGCCAGGGCACTCTCTGGACTCACTGCACCGCATCCCCAGTGGTGCCAGGGCACTCTCTGCCCTCACTGCAGTGCATCCCCAGTGGTGCCAGTGCACTCTCTGCACTCACTGCAGTGCATCCCCAGTGGTGCCAGTGCACTCTCTGGACTCACTGCACTGCATCCCCAGTGGTGACAGTGCACTCTCTGGACTCACTGCACTGCATCCCCAGTGGTGCCAGTGCACTCTCTGCACTCACTGCACTGCATCCCCAGTGGTGCCAGTGCACTCTCTGGACTCACTGAAATGCATCCCCAGTGGTGCCAGTACACTCTCTGGACTCACTGCAGTGCATCCGCAGTGGTGCCAGTGCACTCTCTGGACTCACTGCAGTGCATCCCCAGTAGTGCCAGTGCACTCTCTGGACTCACTGCGCTGCATCCCCAGTGGTGCCAGTGCACTCTCTGGACTCACTGCACTGCATCCCCAGTGGTGCCAGTGCACTCTCTGCACTCACTGCACTGCATCCCCAGTGGTGCCAGGGCACTCTCCGGACTCACTGCAGTGCATCCGCAGTGGTGCCAGTGCACTCTTTCGAGTCACTGCAGTGCATCCCCAGTGGTGCCAGTGCACTCTCTGGACTCATTGCAGTGCATCCCCAGTGCTGCCAGTGCACTCTCTGGACTCACTGCAGTGCATCCCCAGTGGTGCCAGTGCACTCTCTGGACTCACTGCAGTGCATCCCCAGTGGTGCCAGTGCACTCTCCGGAATCACTGCACTGCATCCCCAGTGGTGTCAGTGCACTCTCTGGACTCACTGCAGTGCATCCCCAGTGGTGCCCGTGCACTCTCTGGACTCACTGCAGTGCATCCCCAGTGGTGCCAGTGCACTCTCTGGACTCACTGCATTGCATCCCCAGTGGTGCCAGTGCACTCTCTGCAGTCACTGCACTGCATCCCCAGTGGTGCCAGTGCACTCTCTGGAGTCACTGCACTGCATCCCCACTGGTGCCTGTGCAGTCTCTGGACTCACTACAGTTCATCCCCAGTGGAGCCAGTGCACTCTCTGGACTCACTGCACTGCATCCCCAGTGGTGCCAGTGCACTCTCTGGACTCAGTGCACTCCATCCCCACTGGTGCCAGTCCACTCTCTGGACTCACTGCACTGCATCCCCAGTGGTGCCAGTGGACTCTCTACACTCATGCACTGCATACCCAGTGGTGCCAGTGCACTCTTTGGACTCACTGCACTGCATGAACAGTGGTGCCAGTGCACTCTCTGGACTCACTGCACTGCATCCCCAGTGGTGCCAGTGCACTCTCCGGAATCACTGCACTGCATCCCCAGTGGTGTCAGTGCACTATCTGGACTCACTGCAGTGCATCACCAGTGGTGCCAGTGCACTCTTTCGAGTCACTGCACTGCATCCCCATTAGTGCCAGTGCAGTCTCTGGACTCACTGCATTGCATCCCCAGTGGTGCCAGTGCACTCTCTGCAGTCACTGCACTGCATCCCCAGTGGTGCCAGTGCACTCTCTGGAGTCACTGCACTGCATCCCCAGTGGTGCCTGTGCAGTCTCTGGACTCACTGCACTGCATCCCCAGTGGAGCCAGTGCACTCTCTGGACTCACTGCACTGCATCCCCAGTGGTGCCAGTGCACTCTCTGGACTCACTGCAGTGCATCCCCAGTGCTGACAGTGCACTCTCTGGACTCACTGCACTGCATCCCCAGTGGTGCCAGTGGACTCTCTGCACTCATGCACTGCATACCCAGTGGTGCCAGTGCACTCTTTGGACTCACTGCACTGCATCCCCACTGGTGCCAGTGTAGTCTCTGGACTGACTGCACTGCATCCCCAGTGGTGCCAGTGCAATCTCAGGACTCACTGCACTGCATCCCCAGTGCTGCCAGTGCACTCTCTGGACTCACTGCAGTGCATCGCCAGTGGTGCCAGTGCACTCTCTGGACTCACTGCACTGCATCCCCACTGGTGCCAGTGCACTCTCTGGAGTCACTGCAGTGTATCCCCAGTGGTGCCAGTGCACTCTCTGGACTCACTAAACTGCATCCCCAGTGGTGCCAGAGCACTGTCTGGACTCACTGCATTGCATCCCCAGTGCTGCCAGTGCACTCTCTGGACTCACTGCACTGCATCGCCAGTGGTGCCAGTGCACTCTCTGGACTCACTGCACTGCATTACCAGTGGTGCCAGTGCACTCTCTGGACTCAGTGCACTGCATCCCCAGTGGTGCCAGTGCACTCTCTGGACTCACTGCAGTGCATCCCCAGTGGTGCCAGTGCACTCTCTGGACTCACTGCAGTGCGTCCCAAGTGGTGCCAGTGCACTCTCTGGACTCACTGCACTGCATCCCCAGTTGTGCCAGTGCACTCTCTGGACTCACGGCAGTGCATCCCCAGTGGTGCCAGTGCACTCTCTGCACTCACTGCAGTGCATCCCCAGTGGTGCCAGTGTAATCTCTGGGCTCACTGCAGTGCACCCCCACTGGTGCCAGTGCACTCTCTGGACTCACTGCACTGCATCCCCAGTGGTGCCAGTGCACTCTCTGGACTCACCGGACTGCATCCCCAAGGTGCCAGTGCACTCTCTGGACTCAACTGCACTTCATCCCCAGTGCTGCCAGTGCACTCTCTGCACTCACTGAACTGCATCCCCAGTGGTGCCAGTGCACTCTCTGGACTCACTGCATTGCATCCCCAGTGGTGCCAGTGCACTCTCTGGACTCACTGCACTGCATCCCCAGTGGTGCCAGTGCACTCTCTGGACTCACTGCAGTGCATCCCAAGTGGTGCCAGTGCACTCTCTGGACTCACTGCACTGCATCCACAGTGGTGCCAGTGCACTCTCTGGACTCACTGCATTGCATCCCCAGTGGTGCCAGTGCACTCTCTGGACTCACTGCACTGCATCCCCAGTGGTGCCAGTGCACTCTCTGGACTCACTGCAGTGCATCCCCAGTGGTGCCAGGGCACTCTCTGCACTCACTGCACTGCATCCCCACTGGTGCCAGTGCACTCTCTGGACTCACTGCACTGCAACCCCAGTGGTGCCAGTGCACTCTCTGGACTCACTGCAGTGCACCCCCCCTGGTGCCAGTGCACTCTCTGGACTCACTGCACTGCATCCCCAGTGGTGCCAGTGCACTCTCTGGACTCACCGCACTGCATCCCCAAGGTGCCAGTGCACTCTCTGGACTCAACTGCACTGCATCCCCAGTGCTGCCAGTGCACTCTCTGCACTCACTGAACTGCATCCCCAGTGGTGCCAGTGCACTCTCTGGACTCACTGCACTGCATCCCCAGTGGTGCCAGTGCACTCCCTGGACTCACTGCACTTCATCCCCAGTGGTGCCAGTGCACTCTCTGGACTCACTGCATTGCATCCCCAGTGGTGCCAGTGCACTCTCTGGACTCACTGCACTGCATCCCCAGTGGTGTCACTGCACTCTCTGGACTCACTGCACCGCATCACCATTGGTGCCAGGGCACTCTCCGGACTCACTGCAGTGCATCCGCAGTGGTGCCAGTGCACTCTTTCGAGTCACTGCAGTGCATCCCCAGTGGTGCCAGTGCACTCTCTGGACTCACTGCACTGCATCCCCAGTGGTGCCAGTGCACTCTCTGGAATCACTGCAGTGCATCCCCAGTGGTGCCAGTGCTCTCTCTGGACTCATTGCACTGCATCCCCAGTGGTGCCAGTGCACTCTCTGGACTCAGTGCACTGCATCCCCAGTGGTGCCAGTGCACTCTCTGGACTCACTGCATTGCATCCCCAGTGGTGCCAGTGCACTCTCTGGACTCACTGCAGTGCGTCCCAAGTGGTGCCAGTGCACTCTCTGGACTCACTGCACTGCATCCCCAGTAGTGCCAGTGCACTCTCCGGAATGACTGCAGTGCATCCCCAGTGGTGCCAGTGCACTCTCTGGACTCACTGCAGTCCATCCCCAGTGGTGCCAGTGCACTCTCTGGACTCACGACAGTGCATCCCCATTGGTGCCAGTGCACTCTCTGCACTCACTGCACTGCATCCACAGTGGTGCCAGTGCACTCTCTGGACTCACTGCATTGCATCCCCAGTGGTGCCAGTGCACTCTCTGGACTCACTGCACTGCATCCCCAGTGGTGCCAGTGCACTCTCTGGACTCACTGCACTGCATCCCCAGTGGTGCCAGTGCACTCTCTGGACTCACTGCACTGCATCCCCAGTGGTGCCAGGGCACTCTCTGCACTCACTGCACTGCATCCCCAGTGGTGCCAGTGCACTCTCTGGACTCACTGCACTGCAACCCCAGTGGTGCCAGTGCACTCTCTGGACTCACTGCACTGCATCCCCAGTGGTGCCAGTGCACTCTCTGGACTCACTGCACTTCATCCCCAGTGGTGCCAGTGCACTCTCTGGACTCACTGCATTGCATCCCCAAGGTGCCAGTGCACTCTCTGGACTCACTGCACTGCATCCCCAGTGGTGTCACTGCACTCTCTGGACTCACTGCACTGCATCACCATTGGTGCCAGGGCACTCTCCGGACTCACTGCAGTGCATCCGCAGTGGTGCCAGTGCACTCTTTCGAGTCACTGCAGTGCATCCCCAGTGGTGCCAGTGCACTCTCTGGACTCACTGCACTGCATCCCCAGTGGTGCCAGTGCACTCTCTGGAATCACTGCAGTGCATCCCCAGTGGTGCCAGTGCACTCTCTGGACTCATTGCACTGCATCCCCAGTGGTGCCAGAGCACTCTCTGGACTCACTGCACTGCATCCCCAGTGGTGCCACTGCACTCTCTGGACTCACTGCACTGCATCACCATTGGTGCCAGTGCACTCTCCGGACTCACTGCAGTGCATCCGCAGTGGTGCCAGTGCACTTTTTTGAGTCACTGCAGTGCATCCCCAGTGGTGCCAGTGCACTCTCTGGACTCACTGCAGTGCATCCCCAGTGGTGCCAGTGCACTCTCTGGACTCACTGCACTGCATCCCCAGTGGTGCCAGTGCACTCTCTGGACTCACTGCAGTGCATCCCCAGTGGTGCCAGTGCACTCTCTGGACTCACTGCACTGCATCCCCAGTGGTGCCAGTGCACTCTCTGGAGTCGCAGCACTGCATCAACAGTGGTGCCTCTGCACTCTCTGGAGTCACTGCACTGCATCCCCAGTGCTGCCAGTGCACTCTCTGGACTCACTGCAGTGCATCGCCAGTGGTGCCAGTGCACTCTCTGGACACACTGCACTGCATCACCACTGGTGCCAGTGCACTCTCTGGACTCACTGCACTGCATTACCAGTGGTGCCAGTGCGCTCTCTGGAGACACTGCAGTGCATCTCCTCTGGTGCCAGTGCACTCTCTGGACTCACTGCAGTGCATCCCCAGTGGTGCCAGTGTACTCTCTGGACTCACGGCACTGCATCCCCAGTGGTGCCAGTGCACTCTTTCGAGTCACTGCACTGCATACCCAAGGTGCCAGTGCACTCTCTGGGCTCACTGCAGTGCATACCCAGTGGTGCTAGGACACTCTCCGGACTCACTGCAGTGCATCAGCAGTGATGCCAGTGCACTATTTCGAGTCACTGCACTGCATCCCCAAGGTGCTAGTGCACTTTCTGGACTCACTGCAGTGCATCCCCAAGGTGCCAGTGCACTCTCTGGACTCATTGCAGTGCATCCCCAATGGTGCCACTGCACTCTCTGGACTCAATGCAGTGCATCCCCAGTGGTGCCACTGCACTCTCTGGACTCACTGCAGTGTAGCCCCAGTGGTGCAAGGGCACTCTCTGGACTCACTGCACTAAAACCCCAGTGGTGCCAGTGCACTCTCTTGAGTCACTGCAGTGCATCCCCTGTTGAGCCAGTGCACTCTCTGGACTCACTGCACTGCATCCCCTGTGGTGCCAGTGCACTCTCTGGACTCACTGCACTGCATCCCCAGTGTTGCCAGTGCACTCTCTGGACTCACTGCAGAGCATCCCCAGTGTGCCAGTGCACTCTCTGGACTCACTGCAGTCCATCCCCAGTGGTGCCAGTGCACTCTCTGTAGTCACTGCGCTGCATCCCCAGTGGTGACAGTGCACTCCCTGGACTCACTGCAGTGCATCTCCAGTGGTGCCAGTGCACTCTCTGGACTCACTGCAGTGCATCCCCACTGGTGCCAGTGCACTCTCTGGACACACTGCACTGCATCCCCAGTGGTGCCAGTGCACTCTCTGGACTCACTGCACTGCATCCCATGTGGTGCCATTGCACTCTCTGGACTCACTGCAGTGCATCCCCAGTGGAGCCAGTGCACTCTCTGGACTAACTGCATTGCATCCCCAGTGGTGCCAGTGCACTCTCTGGGCTCACTGCAGTGCATACCCAGTGGTGCTAGGGCACTCTCCGGACTCACTGCAGTGCATCAGCAGTGATGCCAGTGCACTATTTCGAGTCACTGCACTGCATCCCCAAGGTGCTAGTGCACTTTCTGGACTCACTGCAGTGCATCCCCAAGGTGCCAGTGCACTCTCTGGACTCAATGCGGTGCATCCCCAGTGGTGCCACTGCACTCTCTGGACTCACTGCAGTGTAGCCCCAGTGGTGCAAGGGCACTCTCTGGACTCACTGCACTAAAACCCCAGTGGTGCCAGTGCACTCTCTGGAGTCACTGCACTGCATCCCCAATGGTGCCACTGCACTCTCCGGACTCACTGCACTAAAACCCCAGTGGTGCCAGTGCACTCTCTGGACTCACTGCACTGCATCCCCAGTGGTGCCAGTGCACTCTCTGGAGTCACTGCAGTGCATCCCCTGTTGAGCCAGTGCACTCTCTGGACTCACTGCACTGCATCCCCACTGGTGCCAGTGCACTCTCTGGACTCACTGCACTGCATCCCCAGTGTTGCCAGTGCACTCTCTGGACTCACTGCACAGCATCCCCAGTGTGCCAGTGCACTCTCTGGACTCACTGCAGTCCATCCCCAGTGGTGCCAGTGCACTCTCTGTAGTCACTGCGCTGCATCCCCAGTGGTGACAGTGCACTCCCTGGACTCACTGCAGTGCATCCCCAGTGGTGCCAGTACACTCCCTGGACTCACTGCACTGCATCCCCAGTGGTGCCAGGGCACTCTCTGGACTCACTGCACTGCATCCCCAGTGGTGACAGTGGCTCTCTGGACTCACTGCAGTGCATCCCCAGTGGTGCCAGTGCACTCTCTGGACTCACTGCACTGCATCCCCAGTGGTGCCAGTGCACTCTCTGTACTCACTGCGCTGCATCCCCAGTGGTGCCAGTGCACAATCTGCAGTCACTGCAGTGTATCCCCAGTGGTGCCAGTGCACTCTCTGGACTCAGTGCATTGCATCCCAGTGGTGCCAGTCCACTCTCTGGACTCACTGCAGTGCAGCCCCAGTGCTGCCAGTGCACTCTCTGGACTCACTGCAGTGCATCCCCAGTGGTGCCAGTGCACTCTCTGGACTCACTGCAGTGCATCCCCAGTGGTGCCAGTGCACTCTTTGGACTCACTGCACTGCATCCCCAGTGGTGCCAGTGTAGTCTCTGGACTCACTGCAGTGCATCCCCAGTGGTGCCAGTGCACTCTTTGGACTCACTGCACTGCATCCCCAGTGGTGCCAGTGTAGTCTCTGGACTCACTGAACTGCATCCCCAGTGGTGCCAGTGCACAATCAGGACTCACTGCAGTGCAACACCAGTGGTGCCAGTGTACTCTCTGGACTCACTGCACTGCAACCCCAGTGGTGCCTGTGCAGTCTCTGGACTCAGTACATTGCATCCCCAGTGGTGCAAGTGCAGTCTCTGCACTCAGTGCAGTGCATCTCCAGTGGTGCCAGTGCACTCTCTGGACCCACTGAAGTACACCCCCAGTGCTGCCAGTGCACTCTCTGGACTCACTGCAGTGCATCCCCAGTGGTGCCAGTGCACTCTCTGGACTCACTGCACAGCATCCCCAGTGGTGCCAGAGCGCTCTCTGGAGACACTGCAGTGCATCCCCAGTGATGCCAGTATACTCTCTGGACTCACGGCACTGCATCACCTGTGGTGCCAGTGCAGTCTCTGGTGTCACTGCACTGCATCCCCAGTGGTGCCAGTGTAGTCTCTGGACTCACTGAACTGCATCCCCAGTGGTGCCAGTGCACAATCAGGACTCACTGCAGTGCAACCCCAGTGGTGCCAGTGTACTCTCTGGACTCACTGCACTGCATCCCCAGTGGTGCCAGTGCACTCTCTGGACTCACTGCAGTGCAGCCCCTGAGGTGCCAGTGCACTCTCTGGAGTCACTGCAGTGCATCCCCAGTGGTGCCAGTGCACTCTCTGGACTCACTGCACTGAATCCCCGGTGGTGCCAGTGCACTCTCTGGACTCACTGAACTGCATCCCCAGTTGTGCCAGTGTACTCTCTGGACTCACTGCACTGCATCCCCAGTGGTGCCAGTGCACTCTCTGTAGTCACTGCGCTGCATCCCCAGTGGTGCCAGTGCACTCTCTGGACTCACTGCACTGCATCCCCTGTGTTGCCAGTGCACTCTCTCTAGTCACTGCGCTGCATACCCAGTGGTGCCAGTGCCCTCTCTGGACTCACTGCACTGCATCCCCAGTGGTGCCAGTGCACTCTCTGGACTCACTGCAGTGCATCCCCAGTGGTGCCAGTGCACTTTCTGGACTCACTGCACTGCATCCCCAGTGGTGCCAGTACACTCTCTGGACTCACTGCACTGCATCCCCAGTGTTGCCAGTGCACTCTCTGCACTCACTGCACTGCATCTCCTGTGGTGCCAGTGCAGTCTCTGGACTCACTGCACTGCATCCCCAGTGGTGCCAGTGCACTCTCTGGACTCACTGCAGTGAATACCCGATGGTGCCAGTGCACTCTCTGTACTCACTGCAGTGCATCCCCAGTGGTGCCAGTGCACTCTCTGGACTCACTGCACTGCATCCCCAGTGGTGCCAGTGCACTCCCTGGACTCACTGCAGTACATCCCCAGTGGTGCCAGTGCACTCTATGGAGTCACTGCACTGCATCCCCAGTGGTGCCAGTGCACTCTGTGGACTCACTGCACTGCATTCCCAGTCTTGCCAGTGCACTCTCTGTAGTCACATGCTCTGCATCCCCAGTGTTGCCAGTGCATTCTCTGGACTCACTGCAGTGCATCCCCAGTGGTGCCAGTGCACTCTCTGGATTCACTGCAATGCAGCCCCTGAGGTGCCAGTGCACTCTCTGTTCTCACTGCAGTGCATCCCCAGTGGTGCCAGTGCACTCTCTGGACTCACTGCAGTGAAGCCCCGTTGGTGCCAGTGCACTCTCTGTACTCACGGCACTGCATCCCCAGTGGTGCCAGTGCACTCTCTGGACTCACTGCAGTGCATCCCCAGTGGTGCCAGTGCACTCTGTGGACTCACTGCGCTGCATCCCCAGTGGTTCCAGTGCACTCTCTGGACTCACTGCGCTGCATTCCCAGTGGTGCCAGTGCACAATCTGGAGTCACTGCAGTGTATCCCCAGTGGTGCCAGTGCACTCTGTGGACTCACTAGACTGCATCCCAGTGGTGCCAGTACACTCTCTGGACTCACTGCAGTGCAGCCCCAGTGCTGCCAGTGCACTCTCTGGACTCACTGCAGTGCATCACCAGTGGTGACAGTGCACTCTCTGGACTCACTTCAGTGCATCCCCACTGGTGCCAGTGCACTCTTTGGACTCACTGCAGTGCATCCCCAGTGGTGCCAGTGTAGTCTCTGGACTCACTGCACTGCATTCCCAGTGGTGCCACTGCACTCTCTGGACTCACTGCACTGCATCCCCAGTGGTGCCACTGCACTCTTTGGACTTACCGGGGTGCATCGCAGTGGTGCCAGTGCACTCTCTGGAGTCACTGCAGTGCGTCCCCAGTGGTGCCAGTGCACTCTCTGGACTCACTGCACTGCATCCCCAGTGGTGCCAGTGCACTCTCTGGAGTCACTGCACTGCATCCCCAGTGGTGCCACTGCACTCTCTGGACTCACTGCAGTGCATCCCCAGTGGTGCCAGTGCACTCTCTGGACTCACTGCACTGCATCCCCAGTGGTGCCAGTGCACTCTCTGGACTCACGGCACTGCATCCCCAGTGGTGCCACTACACTCTCTGGACTCACTGCATTGTATCCCCAGTGGTGCCACTGCACTCTTTGGACTCACCGGGGTGCATCCCCAGTGGTGCCAGTGCACTCTCTGGAGTCACTGCAGTGCGTCCCCAGTGGTGCCACTGCACTCTCTGGACTCGCTGCAGTGCATCACCAGTGCTGCCAGTGCACTCTCTGGACTCACTGCACTGCATCCCCAGTGGTGCCAGTGCACTCTCTGGACTCACTGCAGTGCAGCCCCTGAGGTGCCAGTGCACTCTCTGTTCTCACTGCACTGCATCCCCAGTGGTGCCACTGCACTCTTTTGACTCACCTGGGTGCATCCGAAGTGGTGCCAGTGCACTCTCTGGAGCCACTGCACTGCATCCCCAGTGGTGCCACTGCACTCTCTGGACTCACCAAGGTGCATCCCCAGTGGTGCCAGTGCACTCTCTGGAGTCACTGCAGTGCATCCCCACTGGTGCCAGTGCACTCTCTGGACTCACTGCACAGCATCCCCACTGGTGCCAGTGCACTCTCTGGACTCACTGCAGTGCATACCCAGTGGTGCCAGTGCACTCTCTGCACTCACTGCACTAAAGCCCCAGTGGTGCCAGAGCAGTCTCTGGACTAACTGCACTGCATCCCCAGTGGTGCCAGGGCACTCAACGGACTCACTGCAGTGCATCCGCAGTGGTGCCAGTGCACTCTTTCGAGTCACTGCACTGCATCCCTGGTGGTGCCAGTGCACTCTCTAGACTCACTGCAGTGCATCACCAAGGTGCCAGTGCACTCTCTGGACTCACTGCACTGCATCCCCAATGGTGCCACTGCACTCTCTGGACTCACTGCAGTGCATCACCAGTGGTGCCACTGCACTCTCTGGACTCACTGCAGTGTAGCCCCAGTGGTGAAGGGCACTCTCTGCACTCACTGCACTAAAACCCCAGTGGTGCCATTGCACTCTCTGGACTCACTGCTCTAAAACCCCACTGGTGCCAGTGCACTCTCTGGACTCACTGCAATGTAGCCCCTGAGGTGCCAGTGCACTCTCTGGACTCACTGCACTGCATCCCCAGTGGTGCCAGGGCACTCTCTGCACTCACTGCACTGCATCCCCACTGGTGCCAGTGCACTCTCTGGACTCAATGCAGTGCAGCCCAAGTGCTGCCAGTGCACTCTCTGGACTCACTGCACTGCATCCCCACTGGTGCCAGTGCACTCTCTGGACTCACTGCGCTGCATCCCCAGTGGTGCCAGTGCACTCTTTGGACTCACTGCACTGCATTCCCAGTGGTGCCAGTGTAGTCTTTGGACTCACTGCACTGCATCCCCAGTGGTGCCCCTGCACTCTCTGGACTCACTACACTGCATCACCAGTGGTGCCACTGCACTCTTCGGACTCACCTGGGTGCATCCGAAGTGGTGCCAGTGCACTCTCTGGAGTCACTGCACTACATCCCCAGAGGTGCCACTGCACTCTCTGGACTCACCGGGGTGCATCCCCAGTGGTGCCAGTGCACTCTCTGGAGTCACTGCACTGCATCCCCACTGGTGCCAGAGCACTCTCTGGACTCACTGCAGTGCATCCCCAGTGGTGCCAGAGCACTCTCTGGACTCACTGCACTGCATCCCCAGTGGTGCCAGTGCACTCTCTGGACTGACTGCACTGCATCCCCAGTGGTGCCCATACACTCTCTGGACTCACTGCACTGCATCCCCAGTGGTGCCAGTGCACTCTCTGGACTCACGGCACTGCATCCCCACTGGTGCCAGTGCACTCTCTGGAATCACTGCAGTTCATCTCCTGTGGTGCCAGTGCACTCTCTGGACTCATTGCACTGCATCCCCAGTGGTGCCAGTGCACTCTCTGGACTCACTGCATTTCATCCCCAGTGGTGCCAGTGCACTCTCTGGACTCACTGCACTGCATCCGCAGTGGTGCCAGGGCACTTTTTCGAGTGACTGCACTGCATCCCCATTAGTGCCAGTGCAATCTCTGGACTCACTGCACTGCATCCCCAGTGGTGCCAATGCACTCTCTGGACTCACTACACTGCATCCCGAAGGTTCCAGTGCACTCTCTGGACTCACTTCAGTGCATCCCCAGTGGTGCCAGTGCACTCTCTGGACTCACTGCACTGCATCCCCAGTGGTGCCAATGCACTCTCTGGACTCACTGCACTGCACCCCCAGTGATGCCAGTGCACTCTCTGGACTCACTGCACTGCATCCCCAGTAGTGCCAGTGCACTCTCTGGACTCACTGCACTGCATCCCCAGTGGTACCAGTGCACTCTCTGGAGTCACTGCACTGCATCCTCATTGGTGCCAGTGCACTCTCTGGACTCACTGCACTGCATCCCCAGTGGTGCCAGGGCACTCTCTGGAGTCACTGCACTGCATCCCCAGTGGTGTCAGTGCACTCTCTGGACTCACTGCACTGCATCCCCAGTGGTGCCAGTGCACTCTCTGGACTCACTGCACTGCATCCCCAGTGGTGCCAGTGCACGCTCTGGAGTCACTGCACTGCATCCCCAGTGGTGCCTGTGCAGTCTCTGGACTCACTGCAGTGCATCCCCAGTGGTGCCAGTGCACTCTCTGGACTCACTGCACTGCATCCCCAGTGGTGCCAGTGCACTCTCTGCACTCACTGCACTGCATCCCCAGTGATTCCAGTGCACTCTCTGGACTCACCGAGGTGCATCCCCAGTGGTGCCAGTGCACTCTCTGGACTCACTACACTGCATCTCCAGTGGTGCCAGTGCATTCTCTGGACTCACTGCAGTGCAGCCCCTGAGGTGCCAGTGCCCTCTCTGGACTCACTGCAGTGCATCCCCAGTGGTGCCAGTGCACTCCCTGGACTCACTGCAGTGCATCCCTAGTGGTGCCAGTGCACTCTCTGCACTCACTGCACTGCATCCCCAGTGGTGCCAGTGCACTCTCTGGACTCACATCACTGAATGAACAGTGGTGCCAGTGCACTCTCTGGACTCACTGCACTGCATCCCCAGTGGTGCCAGTGTAGTCTCTGGACTCACTACACTACATCCCCAGTGGTGCTAGTGCAATCTCTGGACTCACGGCACTGCATCCCCAGTGATGCCAGTGCACTCTCTGGACTCACTGCAGTTTATCCCCAGTGGTGCCTGTGCACTCTCTGGACTCTCTGCACTGCATCCACAGTGGTGCCAGTGCACTCTCTGTTCTCACTGCAGTGCATCCCCAGTGGTGCCAGTGCACTCTCTGGACTCACTGCACTAAAGCCCCAGTGGTGCCAGTGCACTCACTGTACTGCATCCCCACTGGTGCCAGTACACTCTCTGGACTCACTGCACTGCATCCACAGTGGTGCCAGTGCACTCTCTGGACTCACTGCACTGCATCCCCAGTGGTGCCTGTGCACTCTCTGGACTCACTGCACTGCATCCCCAGTGGTGCCAGTGCACTCTCTGAGTCAGTGCACTGCATCCACAGTGGTGCCAGTGCACTCTCTGGACCCACTGCAGTGCATATCCAGTGGTGCCAGTGCCCTCTCTGTAGTCACTGCGCTGCATCCCAAGTGGTGCCAGTGCACTCTCTGGACCCACTGCAGTGCATCCCCAGTGGTGCCAGTGCACTCTCTGGACTCACTGCACTGCATCCCCAGTGGTGGCAGTGCACTCTCTGGACTCACTGCGCTTCATCCCCAGTGGTGCCAGTGCACAATCTGGAGTCACTGCAGTGTATCCCCAGTGGTGCCAGTGCACTCTCTATAGTCACTGCGCTGCATCCCCAGTGTTCCCAGTGCATTCTCTGGACTCACTGCGCTGCATCCCCAGTGGTGCCAGTGCCCTCTCTGGACTCACTGCAGTGCATCCCCAGTGGTTCCAGTGCACTCTCTGGACTCACTGCAATGTAGCCCCTGACGTGCCAGTGCACTCTCTGGACTCACTGCACTGCATCCCAAGTGGTGCCAGTGCACTCTCTGGACCCACTGCAGTGCATATCCAGTGGTGCCAGTGCACTCTCTGGAGCCACTGCACTGCATCCCCAGTGGTGCCAGTGCACTCTCTGGACTCACTGCACTGCATCCCCAGTGGTGACAGTGCACTCTCTGGACTCACTGCACAGCATCCCCAGTGGTGCCACTGCACTCTCTGGACCCACTGCAGTGCATATCCAGTGGTGCCAGTGCCCTCTCTGTAGTCACTGCGCTGCATCCCAAGTGGTGCCAGTGCACTCTCTGGACCCACTGCAGTGCATATCCAGTGGTGCCAGTGCACTCTCTGGACCCACTGCAGTGCATCCCCAGTGGTGCCAGTGCACTCTGTGGACTCACTGCACTGCATCCGCAATGGTGCCAGTGCACTCTCTGGACTCACTGCACTGCATCCCCAGTGGTGCCAGTGCACTCTCTGGAATCATTGCACTGCATCCCAAGTGTGACTGTGCACTCTCCGGACTCCCTGCACTGCATCCCCAGTGCTGCCAGTGCACTCTCTGGACTCACCGGGGTGCATCCCCAGTGGTGCCAGTGCACTCTCTGGAGTCACTGCAGTGCATCGCCAGTGGTGCCAGTGCACTCTCTGGACTCACTGCACTGCATCCCCAGTGGTGCCAGTGCACTCTCTGGACTCACTGCACTGCATCCCCAGTGGTGCCTGTGCACTCTCTGGACTCACTGCACTGCATCCCCAGTGGTGCCAGTGCACTCTCTGATGTCAGTGCACTGCATCCCCAGTGGTGCCAGTGCACTCTCTGGACTCACCGAGGTGCATCCCCAGTGGTGACAGTGCACTCTCTGGACTCACTGCAGTGCATCCCCAGTGGTCCAGTGCACTCTCTGGACTCACTGCAGTGCAGCCCCAGTTGTGCCAGTGCACTCTCTGGAATCACTGCGCTGCATCCCCAGTGGTGCCAGTGCACTCTCTGGAGTCACTGCACTGCATCCCCAGTGGTGCCAGTGCACTCTCTGGACTCACTGAGCTGCATCCCCAGTGGTGCCAGAGCACTCTCTGGACTCAATGCAGTGCAACCCCAGTGGTGCCAGTGCACTCTCTGGACTCACTGCACTGCATCCCCAGTGGTGCCAGTGCACCCTCTGGAATCACTGCAGTGCATCCCCTGTGGTGCCATTGCACTCTCTGGACTCACTGCAGTGCATCCCCAGTGGTGCCAGTGCACTCTCTGGAGTCACTGAACTGCATCCCCCAGTGGAGCCAGTGCACTCTCTGGACTAACTGCATTGCATCCCCAGTGGTGCCAGTGCACTCTCTGAACTCACTGCATTAAAACCCCAGTGGTGTCAGTGGACTCTCTGGACCCACTGCAATACACCCCCAGTGGTGCCAGTGCACTCTCTGGACTCACTGCATTGCATCCTCAGTGGTGCCAGTGCACTCTCCAGACTCACTGCAGTGCATCCCCAGTGGTGCCAGTGCACTCTCTGGACTCACTGCACTGCATCCCCAGTGGTGCCAGTGCACTCTCTGCACTCACTGCACTGCATCCCCAGTGGTGCCAGTGCACTCTCTGGACTCACTGCAGTGCATCCCCAGTGTGCCAGTGCACTCTCTGGACTCACTACACTGCATCCCCAGTGGTGCCAGAGCACTCTCTGTAGTCACTCCGCTGCATACCCACTGGTGACAGTGCACTCTCTGGACTCACTGCACTGCATCACCAGTGGTGCCAGTGAACTCTCTGGACTCACTGCACTGCATCGCCAGTGGTGCCAGTGCACTCTCTGGACTCACTGCACTGCGTCCCCAGTGGTGCCAGTGCACTCTCTGGACTCACTGCACTGCATCACCAGTGGTGCCAGTGCACTCTCTGGACTCACTGCAGTGCATCCCCAGTGGTGCCAGTGCACTCTCTGGACTCACTGCACTGCATCCCCAGTGCTGCCAGTGCACTTTCTGGACTCACTGCACTGCATCCCCAGTGCTGACCGTACACTCTCTGGACTCACTGCAGTGCATCCCCAGTGGTGCCAGTGCACTCTCTGGACTCACTGCACTTCATCCCCAGTGGTGCGAGTGCACTCTCTGCACTCACTGCACTGCATGCCCACTGCTGCCAGTGCACTCTCTGGACTCACTGCACTGCATGCCCAGTGGTGCCAGTGCACTCTCTGGACTCACTGCAGTGAATCCCCAGTGGTGCCAGTGCACTCTCTGGAATCACTGCAGTGCATCCCCAGTGGTGCCAGTGCACTCTCTGGACTCACTGCAGTGCATCCCCACTGGTGCCAGTGCACTCTCTGGACTAACTGAACTGCATCCCCAGTGGTGCCAGTGCACTCTCTAGACTCACTGCAGTGCATCCCCATTGGTGCCAGTGAACTCTCTGGACTCACTGCAGTGCATCTCCAGTGGTGCCAGGGCACTCTCTGCACCCACTGCAGTGCATCCCAACTGGTGCCAGTGCACTCTCTGGACTCACTGCACTGCATCCCCAGTGGTGCCAGTGCACTCTCTATAGTCACTACGCTGCATCCCCAGTGTTGCCAGTGCATTCTCTGGACTCACTGCGATGCATCCCCAGTGGTGCCAGTGCACTCTCTGGACTCACTGCAGTGCATCCCCAGTGGTGCCAGTGCACTCTCTGGACTCACTGCACTGCATCCCCAGTGGTGCCAGTGCACTCTCTGTAGTCACTCCGCTGCATCCCCACTGGTGACAGTGCACTCTCTGGACTCACTGCACTGCATCACCAGTGGTGCCACTGCACTCTTCGGACTCACCTGGGTGCATCCGAAGTGGTGCCAGTGCACTCTCTGGAGTCACTGCACTACATCCCCAGAGGCGCCACTGCACTCTCTGGACTCACCGGGGTGCATCCCCAGTGGTGCCAGTGCACTCTCTGGAGTCACTGCACTGCATCCCCACTGGTGCCAGAGCACTCTCTGGACTCACTGCAGTGCATCCCCAGTGGTGCCAGTGCACTCTCTGGACTCACTGCACTGCATCCCCAGTGCTGCCAGTGCACTTTCTGGACTCACTGCACTGCATCCCCAGTGCTGACCGTGCACTCTCTGGACTCACTGCAGTGCATCCCCAGTGGTGCCAGTGCACTCTCTGGACTCACTGCACTTCATCCCCAGTGGTGCCAGTGCACTCTCTGCACTCACTGCACTGCATGCCCACTGCTGCCAGTGCACTCTCTGGACTCACTGCACTGCATGCCCAGTGGTGCCAGTGCACTCTCTGGACTCACTGCAGTGCATCAACTGTTGTGCTAGTGCACTCTCTGCACTCAGAGCAATGCATCCCCTGTGGTGCCAGTGCACTCTCTGGAGTCACTGCGCTGCATCCCCAGGGGTGCCAGTGCACTCTCTGGACTCACTGCAGTGAATCCCCAGTGGTGCCAGTGCACTCTCTGGAATCACTGCAGTGCATCCCCAGTGGTGCCAGTGCACTCTCTGGACTCACTGCAGTGCATCCCCAGTGGCGCCAGTGCACTCTCTGGACTAACTGAACTGCATTCCCCGTGGTGCCAGTGCACTCTCTAGACTCACTGCAGTGCATCCCCAGTGGTGCCAGTGAACTCTCTGGACTCACTGCAGTGCATCTCCAGTGGTGCCAGGGCACTCTCTGCACCCACTGCAGTGCATCCCAACTGGTGCCAGTGCACTCTCTGGACTCACTGCACTGCATCCCCAGTGGTGCCAGTGCACTCTCTATAGTCACTACGCTGCATCCCCAGTGTTGCCAGTGCATTCTCTGGACTCACTGCGATGCATCCCCAGTGGTGCCAGTGCACTCTCTGGACTCACTGCAGTGCATCCCCAGTGGTGCCAGTGCACTCTCTGGACTCACTGCACTGCATCCCCAGTGGTGCCAGTGCACTTTCTGGACTCACTGCACTGCATCCCCAGTGCTGACCGTGCACTCTCTGGACTCACTGCAGTGCATCCCCAGTGGTGCCAGTGCACTCTCTGGACTCACTGCACTGCATCCCCAGTGGTGCCAGTGCACTCTCTGCACTCACTGCACTGCATCCCCAGTGGTGCCAGGGCACTCTCTAGACTCACTGCACAGCATGCCATGTGGTGCCAGTGCACTCTCTGGACTCACTGCAATGTAGCCCCTGAGGTGCCAGTGCACTCTCTGGACTCACTGCACTGCATCCCCAGTGGTGCCAGTGCACTCTCTGGACTCACTGCACTGCATCCCCAGTGTTGCCAGTGCACTCTCTGGACTCACTGAACTGCATCCCCACTGGTGCCAGTGCCCTCTCTGGACTCACTGCACTGCATCCCAAGTGGTGCCAGTGCACTCTCTGGACCCACTGCAGTGCATATCCAGTGGTGCCAGTGCCCTCTCTGTAGTCACTGCGCTGCATCCCAAGTGGTGCCAGTGCACTCTCTGGACCCACTGCAGTGCATCCCCAGTGGTGCCAGTGCACTCTGTGGACTCACTGCACTGCATCCCCAGTGGTGGCAGTGCACTCTCTGGACTCACTGCGCTGCATCCCCAGTGGTGCCAGTGCACAATCTGGACTCACTGCAGTGTATCCCCAGTGGTGCCAGTGCACTCTCTATAGTCACTGCGCTGCATCCCCAGTGTTGCCAGTGCCCTCTCTGGACTCACTGCAGTGCATCCCCAGTGGTGCCAGTGCACTCTCTGGACTCACTGCAATGTAGCCCCTGAGGTGTCAGTGCACTCTCTGGATTCACTGCACTGCATCCCCAGTGGTGCCAGTGTACTCTCTGGACCCACTGCAGTGCATATCCAGTGGTGCCAGTGCACTCTCTGGACCCACTGCAGTGCATCCCCAGTGGTGCCAGTGCACTCTGTGGACTCACTGCACTGCATCCCCAATGGTGCCAGTGCACTCTCTGGACTCACTGCACTGCATCCCCAGTGGTGCCAGTGCACTCTCTGGACTCACTGCACTGCATCCCCAGTGTGCCTGTGCACTCTCCGGACTCCCTGCACTGCATCCCCAGTGTTGCCAGTGCACTCTCTGGACTCACCGGGGTGCATCCCCAGTGGTGCCAGTGCACTCTCTGGAGTCACTGCAGTGCATCCCCGGTGGTGCCAGTGCACTCTCTGGACTCCCTGCAGTGCATCACCAGTGTTGCCAGTGCACTCTCTGGACTCACTGAACTGCATCCCCAGTGGTGCCAGTGCACTCTCTGGAGTCACTGCGCTGCATCCCCAGGGGTGCCAGTGCACTCTCTGGACTCACTGCAGTGCATCCCCAGTGGTGCCAGTGCACTCTCTGGACTCACTGCAGTGCATCCCCAGTGGTGCCAGTGCACTCTCTGTAGTCACTGCGCTGCATCCCCTGTGGTGACAGTGCACTCTGGACTCACTGCGCTGCATCCCCAGTGGTGCCAGTGCACAATCTGGAGTCACTGCACTGCATCTCCAGTGGTGCCAGTGCACTCTCTGGAGTCACTGCAGTGCATCTCCAGTGGTGCCAGGGCACTCTCTGCACCCACTGCAGTGCATCCCAACTGGTGCCAGTGCACTCTCTGGACTCACTGCACTGCATCCCCAGTGGTGCCAGTGCACTCTCTATAG
This sequence comes from Anser brachyrhynchus, assembly GCF_964034855.1. Taxonomy (NCBI): domain Eukaryota; kingdom Metazoa; phylum Chordata; class Aves; order Anseriformes; family Anatidae; genus Anser; species Anser brachyrhynchus. Next base: position 772,179 of record NW_027663644.1, on the reverse strand, counting down.
TCACTGCGCTGCATCCCCAGTGTTGCCAGTGCATTCTCTGGACTCACTGCGATGCATCCCCAGCGGTGCCAGTGCACTCTCTGGACTCACTGCAGTGCATCCCCAGTGGTGCCAGTGCACTCTCTGGACTCACTGCACTGCATCCCCAGTGGTGCCAGTGCACTTTCTGGACTCACTGCACTGCATCCCCAGTGCTGACCGTGCACTCTCTGGACTCATTGCAGTGCATACCCAGTGGTGCCAGTGCACTCTCTGGACTCACTGCACTGCATCCCCAGTGGTGCCAGTGCACTCTCTGCACTCACTGCACTGCATCCCCAGTGGTGCCAGGGCACTCTCTGAACTCACTGCACTGCATGCCCAGTGGTGCCAGTGCACTCTCTGGACTCACTGCAATGTAGCCCCTGAGGTGCCAGTGCACTCTCTGGACTCACTGCACTGCATCCCCAGTGGTGCCAGTGCACTCTCTGGACTCAGTGCAGTGAATCCCAGTGGTGCAAGTGCACTCTCTGGACTCACTGCACTGCATCCCCAGTGTTGCCAGTGCACTCTCTGGACTCACTGAACTGCATCCCCAGTGGTGCCAGTGCACTCTCTGGACTCACTGCTGTGCATCTCCAGTGGTGCCAGTGCACTCTCTGGACCCACTGCAGTGCATCCCCACTGGTGCCAGTGCACTCTCTGGACTCACTGCACTGCATCCCCAGTGGTGGCAGTGCACTCTCTGGACTCACTGCGCTGCATCACCAGTGGTGCCAGTGCACAATCTGGAGTCACTGCAGTGTATCCCCAGTGGTGCCAGTGCACTCTCTATAGTCACTGCGCTGCATCCCCTTTGTTGCCAGTGCATTCTCTGGACTCACTGCGCTGCATCCCCAGTGGTGCCAGTGCACTCTCTGGACTCAGTGCAGTGAATCCCCAGTGGTGCCAGTGCACTCTCTGGACTCACTGCACTGCATCCCCAGTGTTGCCAGTGCACTCTCTGGACTCACTGAACTGCATCCCCACTGGTGCCAGTGCCCTCTCTGGACTCACTGCACTGCATCCCAAGTGGTGCCAGTGTACTCTCTGGACCCACTGCAGTGCATATCCAGTGGTGCCAGTGCCCTCTCTGTAGTCACTGCGCTGCATCCCAAGTGGTGCCAGTGCACTCTCTGGACCCACTGCAGTGCATCCCCAGTGGTGCCAGTGCACTCTGTGGACTCACTGCAGTGCATCCCCAGTGGTGGCAGTGCACTCTCTGGACTCACTGCGCTGCATCCCCAGTGGTGCCAGTGCACAATCTGGAGTCACTGCAGTGTATCCCCTGTGGTGCCAGTGCACTCTCTATAGTCACTGCGCTGCATCCCCAGTGTTGCCAGTGCATTCTCTGGACTCACTGCGCTGCATCCCCAGTGGTGCCAGTGCCCTCTCTGGACTCACTGCAGTGCATCCCCAGTGGTGCCAGTGCACTCTCTGGACTCACTGCAATGTAGCCCCTGACGTGCCAGTGCACTCTCTGGACTCACTGCACTGCATCCCAAGTGGTACCAGTGCACTCTCTGGACCCACTGCAGTGCATATCCAGTGGTGCCAGTGCACTCTCTGGACCCACTGCAGTGCATCCCCAGTGGTGCCAGTGCACTCTGTGGACTCACTGCACTGCATCCCCAATGGTGCCAGTGCACTCTCTGGACTCACTGCACTGCATCCCCAGTGGTGCCAGTGCACTCTCTGGACTCACTGCACTGCATCCCCAGTGTGCCTGTGCACTCTCCGGACTCCCTGCACTGCATCCCCAGTGTTGCCAGTGCACTCTCTGGACTCACCGGGGTGCATCCCCAGTGGTGCCAGTGCACTCTCTGGAGTCACTGCAGTGCATCCCCAGTGGTGCCAGTGCACTCTCTGGACTCACAAGGGTGCATCATCAGTGGTGCCAGTGCACTCTCTGGACTCACTGCAGTGCATCTCCATTGGTGACAGTGCACTCTCTGGACTCACTGCATTGCATCCCCAGTGATGCCAGTGCACTCTCTGGACTCACTGCAGTGAATCCCCGGTGGTGCCAGTGCACTCTCTGGACTCACTGCAGTGCATCACCAGTGTTGCCAGTGCACTCTCTGGACTCACTGAACTGCATCCCCAGTGGTGCCAGTGCACTCTCTGGAGTCACTGCGCTGCATCCCCAGGGGTGCCAGTGCACTCTCTGGACTCACTGCAGTGAATCCCCAGTGGTGCCAGTGCACTCTCTGGAATCACTGCAGTGCATCCCCAGTGGTGCCAGTGCACTCTCTGGACTCACTGCAGTGCATCCCCAGTGGTGCCAGTGCACTCTCTGGACTCACTGCAGTGCATCCCCACTGGTGCCAGTGCACTCTCTGGACTAACTGAACTGCATCCCCAGTGGTGCCAGTGCACTCTCTGGACTCACTGCAGTGCATCCCCAGTGGTGCCAGTGAACTCTCTGGACTCACTGCAGTGCATCCCCAGTGGTGCCAGTGCACTCTCTGTAGTCACTGCGCTGCATCCCCTGTGGTGACAGTGCACTCTGGACTCACTGCGCTGCATCCCCAGTGGTGCCAGTGCACAATCTGGAGTCACTGCACTGCATCTCCAGTGGTGCCAGTGCACTCTCTGGAGTCACTGCAGTGCATCTCCAGTGGTGCCAGGGCACTCTCTGCACCCACTGCAGTGCATCCCAACTGGTGCCAGTGCACTCTCTGGACTCACTGCAGTGCATCCCCAGTGGTGCCAGTGCACTCTCTGGATTCACTGCAGTGCATCCCCACTGGTGCCAGTGCACTCTCTGGACTCACTGCACTGCATCCCCAGTGTTGCCAGTGCATTCTCTGGACTCACTGCGATGCATCCCCAGTGGTGCCAGTGCACTCTCTGGACTCACTGCAGTGCATCCCCAGTGGTGCCAGTGCACTCTCTGGACTCACTGCACTGCATCCCCAGTGGTGCCAGTGCACTTTCTGGACTCACTGCACTGCATCCCCAGTGCTGACCGTGCACTCTCTGGACTCACTGCAGTGCATACCCAGTGGTGCCAGTGCACTCTCTGGACTCACTGCACTGCATCCCCACTGGTGCCAGTGCACTCTCTGGACTCACTGCACTGCATCCCCAGTGGTGCCAGGGCACTCTCTGAACTCACTGCACTGCATGCCCAGTGGTGCCAGTGCACTCTCTGGACGCACTGCATTTCATCCCCAGTGGTGCCAGTGTACTCTCTGGACTATCTGCACTGCATCCCCAGTGGTGCCAGTGCACTCTCTGGACTCAGTGCAGTGAATCCCCATTGGTGCCAGTGCACTCTCTGGACTCACTGCACTGCATCCCCAGTGTTGCCAGTGCACTCTCTGGACTCACTGAACTGCATCCCCAGTGGTGCCAGTGCACTCTCTAGACTCACTGCAGTGCATCCCCAGTGGTGCCAGTGAACTCTCTGGACTCACTGCAGTGCATCTCCAGTGGTGCCAGGGCACTCTCTGCACCCACTGCACTGCATCCCAGGTGGTGCCAGTGCACTCTCTGGACTCACTGCACTGCATCCCCAGTGGTGCCAGTGCACTCTCTATAGTCACTACGCTGCATCCCCAGTGTTGCCAGTGCATTCTCTGGACTCACTGCGATGCATCCCCAGTGGTGCCAGTGCACTCTCTGGACTCACTGCAGTGCATCCCCAGTGGTGCCAGTGCACTCTCTGGACTCACTGCACTGCATCCCCAGTGGTGCCAGTGCACTCTCTGTAGTCACTCCGCTGCATCCCCACTGGTGAACGTGCACTCTCTGGACTCACTGCACTGCATCACCAGTGGTGCCACTGCACTCTTCGGACTCACCTGGGTGCATCCGAAGTGGTGCCAGTGCACTCTCTGGAGTCACTGCACTACATCCCCAGAGGTGCCACTGCACTCTCTGGACTCACCGGGGTGCATCCCCAGTGGTGCCAGTGCACTCTCTGGAGTCACTGCACTGCATCCCCACTGGTGCCAGAGCACTCTCTGGACTCACTGCAGTGCATCCCCAGTGGTGCCAGTGCACTCTCTGGACTCACTGCACTGCATCCCCAGTGCTGCCAGTGCACTTTCTGGACTCACTGCACTGCATCCCCAGTGCTGACCGTGCACTCTCTGGACTCACTGCAGTGCATCCCCAGTGGTGCCAGTGCACTCTCTGGACTCACTGCACTTCATCCCCAGTGGTGCCAGTGCACTCTCTGCACTCACTGCACTGCATGCCCACTGCTTCCAGTGCACTCTCTGGACTCACTGCACTGCATCCCCAGTGGTGCCAGTGCACTCTCTGGACTCACTGCAGTGCATCAACTGTTGTGCTAGTGCACTCTCTGCACTCAGAGCAATGCATCCCCTGTGGTGCCAGTGCACTCTCTGGAGTCACTGCGCTGCATCCCCAGGGGTGCCAGTGCACTCTCTGGACTCACTGCAGTGAATCCCCAGTGGTGCCAGTGCACTCTCTGGAATCACTGCAGTGCATCCCCAGTGGTGCCAGTGCACTCTCTGGACTCACTGCAGTGCATCCCCACTGGTGCCAGTGCACTCTCTGGACTAACTGAACTGCATCCCCAGTGGTGCCAGTGCACTCTCTAGACTCACTGCAGTGCATCCCCAGTGGTGCCAGTGAACTCTCTGGACTCACTGCAGTGCATCTCCAGTGGTGCCAGGGCACTCTCTGCACCCACTGCAGTGCATCCCAACTGGTGTAAGTGCACTCTCTGGACTCACTGCACTGCATCCCCAGTGGTGCCAGTGCACTCTCTATAGTCACTACGCTGCATCCCCAGTGTTGCCAGTGCATTCTCTGGACTCACTGCGATGCATCCCCAGTGGTGCCAGTGCACTCTCTGGACTCACTGCGATGCATCCCCAGTGGTGCCAGTGCACTCTCTGGACTCACTGCACTGCATCCCCAGTGGTGCCAGTGCACTCTCTGCACTCACTGCACTGCATCCCCAGTGGTGCCAGGGCACTCTCTGGACTCACTGCACTGCATGCCCAGTGGTGCCAGTGCACTCTCTGGACTCACTGCAATGTAGCCCCTGAGGTGCCAGTGCACTCTCTGGACTCACTGCACTGCATCCCCAGTGGTGCCAGTGCACTCTCTGGACTCACTGCACTGCATCCCCAGTGTTGCCAGTGCACTCTCTGGACTCACTGAACTGCATCCCCACTGGTGCCAGTGCCCTCTCTGGACTCACTGCACTGCATCCCAAGTGGTGCCAGTGCACTCTCTGGACCCACTGCAGTGCATATCCAGTGGTGCCAGTGCCCTCTCTGTAGTCACTGCGCTGCATCCCAAGTGGTGCCAGTGCACTCTCCGGACTCCCTGCACTGCATCCCCAGTGTTGCCAGTGCACTCTCTGGACTCACCGGGGTACATCCCCAGTGGTGCCAGTGCACTCTCTGGACTCACTGCAGTGCAGCCCCAGTGGTGCCAGTGCACTCTCTGGACTCACCAGGGTGCAACATCAGTGGTGCCAGTGCACTCTCTGGACTCACTGCAGTGCATTCCCATTGGTGACAGTGCACTCTCTGGACTCCCTGCAGTGCATCACCAGTGTTGCCAGTGCACTCTCTGGACTCACTGAACTGCATCCCCAGTGGTGCCAGTGCACTCTCTGGACTCACTGCACTAAAACCCCAGTGGTGCCAGTGCACTCTCTGGAGTCAATGCAGTGCATCTCCAGTGGTGCCAGTGCACTCCCTGGACTCACTGCAGTGCATCCCCAGTGGTGCCAGTGCACTCTATGGAGACACTGCACTGCATCCCCACTGGTGCCAGTGCACTCTCTGGACTCACTGCACTGCATCCCCAGTGGTGCCAGTGCACTCTCTGGACTCACTGCACTGCATCCCCAGTGGTGCCAGTGCACTCTCTGGAGTCACTGCACTGCATCCCCAGTGGTGCCAGTGCACTCTCTGGACTCACTGCACTGCATCCCCAGTGGTGCCAGTGCACTCTCTGGACTCACTGCACTGCATCCCGACTGGTGCCAGTGCACTCTCTGGACTCACTGCACTGCATCCCCACTGCTGCCAGTGCACTCTCTGGAGTCACTGCACTGCATCCACAGTGGTGCCAGTGCACTCTCTGTAGTCACTGCACTGCATCCCCACTGGTGCCAATGCACTCTCTGGAGTCACTGCAGTGCATCCCCACTGGTGCCAGTGCACTCTCTGGAGTCACTGCACTGCATCCCCACTGGTGCCAGTGCACGGTCTGGAGTCACTGCACTGCATCCCCACTGCTACCAGTGCACTCTCTGGACTCACTGCACTGCATCCCCAGTGGTGCCAGTGCACTCTCTGGACTCACTGCACTGCATCCCCACTGGTGCCAGTGCACTCTCTGGACTCACTGCACTGCATCCCCAGTGGTGCCAGTGCACTCTCTGGGCTCACTGCACTGCATCCCCAGTGGTGCCAGTACACTCTCGGGAGACACTGCACTGCATCCCCACTGGTGCCAGTGCACTCTCTGGACTCACTGCACTGCATTCCCACTGGTGCCAGTGAACTGCCTGGACTCACTGCACTGCATCCCCACTGGTGCCAGTGAACTGCCTGGACTCACTGCACTGCATCCCCAATGGTGCCAGTGCACTCTCTGGACTCACTGCACTGCATCCCCACTGGTGCCAGTGCACTCTCTGGACTCACTGCACTGCATCCCCAGTAGTGCCAGTGCACTTTCTGGAGTCACTGCACTGCATCCCTAGTGGTGCCAGTGCACTCTCTGGACTCACTGCACTGCATCCCCACTGGTGCCAGTGCACTCTCTAGAGTCACTGCACTGCATCCCCAGTGGTGCCAGTGCACTCTCTAGAGTCACTGCACTGATCCGCAGTGGTCCCAGTGCACTCTCTGGACCCACTGCACTGCATCCCCAGTGGTGCCAGTGCACTCTCTGGACTCACTGCACGGCATCCCCACTGGTGCCAGTGCACTCTCTGGAGTCACTGCACTGCATCCCCAGTGGTGCCAGTGCACTCTCTGGACTCACTGCACTGCATCCCCACTGGTGCCAATGCACTCTCTGGAGTCACTGCACTGCATCCCCAGTAGTGCCAGTGCACTCTCTGGACTCACTGCACTGCATCCCCACTGGTGCCAGTGCACTATAAGGACTCACTGCACTGCATGCCCACTGGTGCCAGTGCACTCTCTGGACTCACTGCACTGCATCCCCACTGGTGCCAGTGCACTCTCTGGAGACACTGCTCTGCATCCCCACTGGTGCCAGTGCACTCTCAGGACTCACTACACTGCATCCCCACTGGTGCCAGTGCACTCCCTAGAGTCACTGCACTCCAACCCCACTGGTGCCAGTGCACTCTCTAGAGTCACTGCACTGATCCGCAGTGGTGCCAGTGCACTCTCTGGACTCACTGCACTGCATCTCCACTGGTGCCAGTGCACTCTCTGGACTCACTACACTGCATCCCCACTGGTGCCAGTGCACTCTCTGGACTCACTGCAGTGCATCCCCACTGGTGCCAGTGAACTCTCTGGACTCACTGCACTGCATCCCCAGTGGTGCCAGTGCACTCTCTGGACTCACAGCACTGCATCCCCAATGGTGCCAGTGCACTCTCTGGACTCACTGCACTGCATCCCCAGTAGTGCCAGTGCACTTTCTGGAGTCACTGCACTGCATCCCTAGTCGTGCCAGTGAACTCTCTGGACTCACTGCACTGAATCCCCGGTGGTGCCAGTGCACTCTCTGGACTCACTGCACTGCATCCCCACTGGTGCCAGTGCACTCTCTGGAGTCACTGCACTGCATCCCCACTGGTGCCAGTGCACTCTAAGGACTCACTACACTGCACTGCATCCCCAGTGGTGCCAATGCACTCTCTGGACTCACTGCACTGCATCCCCAGTGGTGCCAGTGCACTCTCTGGACTCACTGCACTGCATCCCCACCAGTGCCAGTGCACTTTCTGGATTCATTGCACTGCATCCCTAGTGGTGCCAGTGAACTCTCTGGACTCACTGCACTGCATCCCCAGTGGTGCCAGTGCACTCTCTGGACTCACTGCACTGCATCCCCAGTGGTGCCACTGCACTCTCTAGAGTCACTGCACTGCATCCCCAGTGGTGCCAGTGCACTCTCTGGACTCACTGCAGTGCATCCCCACTGGTGCCAGTGCACTCTCTGGAGTCACTGCACTGCATCCCCACTGGTGCCAGTGCACTCTCTGGAGTCACTGCACTGCATGCCCACTGGTGCCAGTGCACTCTCTGGACTCACTGCACTGCCTCACCAGTGGTGCCAGTGCACTCTCTGGACTCACTGCACTGCATCCCCAGTGGTGCCAGTGCACTCTCTAGAGTCACTGCACTCCAACCCCACTGGTGCCAGTGCACTCTCTAGAGTCACTACACTGCATCCCCACTGGTACCAGTGCACTCTCTGGACTCACTGCACTGCATCCCCAGTGGTGCCAGTGCACTCTCTGGAGTCACTGCACTGCATCCCCACTGGTGCCAGTGCACTCTCTGGACTCACTGCACTGCATCCCCACTGCTGCCAATGCACTCTCTGGACTCACTGCACTGCATCCCCACTGGTTCCCGTGCATTCTCTGGACTCACTACACTGCATCCCCACTGGTGCCAGTGCACTCTCTGGACTCACTGCACTGCATCTCCACTGGTGCCAGTGCACTCTCTGGACTCACTGCACTGCATCCCCACTGGTGCCAGTGCACTCTCTGGACTCACTGCACTGCATCCCCAGTAGTGCCAGTGCACTCTCTGGAGTCACTGCACTGCATCCCAAGTGGTGCCAGTGAACTCTCTAGACTCACTGCACTGCATCCCGAATGGTGCCAGTGCACTCTCTGGACTCACTGCACTGCATCCCCAGTGGTGCCAGTGCACTCTCTGGACTCACTGCACTGCATCCCCACTGCTGCCAGTGCACTCTCTGGAGTCACTGCACTGCATCCCCACTGGTGCCAGTGCAGTCTCTGGAGTCACTGCACTGCATCCCCACTGGTCCCAATGCACTCTCTGGTGTCACTGCAGTGCATCCCCACTGGTGCCCGTGCACTCTCTGCAGTCACTGCACTGCATCCCCACTGGTGCCAGTGCACTGTCTGGACTCACTGCAGTGCATCACCACTGGTGCCAGTGCACTCTCTGGACTCACTGCACTGCATCCCCACTGGTGCCAGTGCACTCTCTGGAGTCACTGCTCTGCATCCCCAGTGGCGCCAGTACACTCTCTGGAGACACTGCACTGCATCCCCTCTGGTGCCAGTGCACTCTCTGGAGTCACTGCACTGCATTCCCAGTGGTGCCAGTGCACTCTCTGGAGTCACTGTACTGCATCCCCACTGGTGCCAGTGAACTGCCTGGACTCACTGCACTGCATCCCCACTGGTGCCAGTGCACTCTCTGGACTCACTGCACTGCATCCCCAGTAGTGCCAGTGCACTTTCTGCAGTCACTGCACTGCCTCCCTAGTGGTGCCAGTGCACTCTCTGGACTCACTGCACTGCATCCCCACTGGTGCCAGTGCACTCTCTAGAGTCACTACACTCCAACCCCACTGGTGCCAGTGCACTCTCTAGAGTCACTGCACTGATCCGAAGTGGTGCCAGTGCACTCTCTGGACTCACTGCACTGCATCCCCACTGGTGCCAGTGCACTCTCTGGACTCACTGCACGGCATCCCCACTGGTGCCAGTGCACTCTCTGGAGTCACTGCAGTGCATCCCCAGTGGTGCCAGTGCACTCTCTGGACTCACTGCACTGCATACCCACTGGTGTCAATGCACTCTCTGGACTCACTGCAGTGCATCCCCACTGGTGCCAGTGCACTCTCTGGACTCACTGCAGTGCATCCCCACTGGTGCCAGTGCACTCTCTGGACTCACTGCACTGCATCCCCAGTGGTGCCAGTGCACTCTCTGGACTCACTGCACTGCATCCCCACTGGTGCCAGTGCACTCTCTGCACTCACTGCACTGCATCCCCACTGGTGCCAGTGCACTCTCAGGACTCACTACACTGCATCCCCTCTGGTGCCAGTGAATCTCTAGAGTCACTGCACTCCAACCCCACTGGTGCCAGTGCACTCTCTAGAGTCACTGCACTGATCCGCAGTGGTGCCAGTGCACTCTCTGGACTCACTGCACTGCATCCCCACTGGTACCAGTGCACTCTCTGGACTCACTGCAGTGCATCCCCACTGGTGCCAGTGCACTCTCTGGACTCACTGCACTGCAACCCCACCGGTGCCAGTGCACTCTCTGGACTCACTACACTGCATCCCCACTGGTGCCAGTGCACTTTCTGCACTCACTGCACTGCATCCCCAGTGGTGCCAGTGCACTCTCTGGAGTCACTGCACTGCATCCCCACTGGTGCCAGTGCACTCTCTGGACTCACTGCACTGCATCCCCAGTAGTGCCAGTGCACTCTCTGGAGTCACTGCACTGCATCCCCACTGGTGCCAGTGCACTCTCTGGAGTCACTGCACTGCATCCCCAGTGGTGCCAGTGCACTCTCTGGACTCACTGCACTGCATCCCCACTGGTGGCAGTGCACTCTCTGGACTCACTGCACTGCAACCCCACTGGTGCCAGTGCACTCTCTGGACTCACTACACTGCATCCCCGGTGGTGCCAGTGCACTCTCTGGAGTCACTGCACTGCATCCCCACTGGTGCCAGTGAACTGCCTGGACTCACTGCACTGCATCCCTAGTGGTGCCAGTGCACTCTCTGGACTCACTGCACTGCATCCCCAGTAGTGCCAGTGCACTTTCTGCAGTCACTGCACTGCCTCCCTAGTGGTGCCAGTGCACTCTCTGGACTCACTGCACTGCATCCCCACTGGTGCCAGTGCACTCTCTAGAGTCACTACACTCCAACCCCACTGGTGCCAGTGCACTCTCTAGAGTCACTGCACTGATCCGAAGTGGTGCCAGTGCACTCCCTGGACTCACTGCACTGCATCCCCACTGGTGCCAGTGCACTCTCTGGACTCACTGCACGGCATCCCCACTGGTGCCAGTGCACTCTCTGGAGTCACTGCAGTGCATCCCCAGTGGTGCCAGTGCACTCTCTGGACTCACTGCACTGCATACCCACTGGTGTCAATGCACTCTCTGGAGTCACTGCACTGCATCCCTACTGGTGCCAGTGCACTCTCTGGACTCACTGCACTGCATCCCCACTGGTGCCAGTGCACTATAAGGACTCACTGCACTGCATCCCCAGTGGTGCCAGTGCACTCTCTGGACTCACTGCACTGCATCCCCACTGGTGCCAGTGCACTCTCTGCACTCACTGCACTGCATCCCCACTGGTGCCAGTGCACTCTCAGGACTCACTGCACTGCATCACCTCTGGTGCCAGTGCACTCTCTAGAGTCACTGCACACCAACCACACTGGTGCCAGTGCACTCTCTAGAGTCACTGCACTGATCCGCAGTGGTGCCAGTGCACTCTCTGGACTCACTGCACTGCATCCCCACTGGTACCAGTGCACTCTCTGGACTCACTGCACTGCATCCCCACTGGTACCAGTGCACTCTCTGGACTCACTACACTGCATCCCCACTGCTGCCAGTGCACTCTCTGGACTCACTGCACTGCATCCCCAGTGGTGCCAGTGCACTCTCTGGAGTCACTGCACTGCATCCCCACTGGTGCCAGTGCACTCTCTGGACTCACTGCACTGCATCCCCAGTAGTGCCAGTGCACTTTCTGGAGTCACTGCACTGCATCCCTAGTGGTGCCAGTGCACTCTCTGGAGTCACTGCACTGCATCCCCACTGGTGCCAGTGCACTCTCTGGAGTCACTGCACTGCATCCCCAGTGGTGCCAGTGCACTCTCTGGACTCACTGCAGTGCATCCCCACTGGTGCCAGTGCACTCTCTGGACTCACTGCACTGCAACCCCACTGGTGCCAGTGCACTCTCTGGACTCACTACACTGCATCCCCAGTGGTGCCAGTGCAGTCTCTGGACTCACTGCAGTGCATCCCCGGTGGTGCCAGTGCACTCTCTGGACTCACTGCACTGCATCCCCACTGGTGCCAGTGCACTCTCTGGACTCACTGCACTGCATCCCCAGTAGTGCCAGTGCACTTTCTGGAGTCACTGCACTGCATCCCTAGTGGTGCCAGTGCACTCTCTGGACTCACTGCACTGCATCCCCAGTGGTGCCAGTGCACTCTCTGGACTCACTGCACTGCATCCCCAGTGGTGCCAGTGCACTCTCTGGACTCACTGCACTGCATCCCCACTACTGCCATTGCACTCTCTGGAGTCACTGCACTGCATCCCCACTGGTGCCAGTGAACTCTCTGGACTCACTGCACTCCATCCCCAGTGGTGCCAGTGCACTCTCTGGACTCACTGCACTGCATCCCCAGTGGTGCCAGTGCACTCTCTGGACTCACTGCACTGCATCCCCTGTGGTGCCAGTGCACTCTCTGGACTCACTGCAGTGCATCCCCAGTGGTGCCAGTGCACTCTCTGGACTCACTGCAGTGCATCCCCAGTGGTGCCAGTGCACTCTCTGGACTCATTGCACTGCATCCCCAGTGGTGCCAGTGCACTCTCTGGACTCACTGCAGTACATTCCCAGTGGTACCAATGCACTCTCTGGACTCACTGCACTGCATCACCAGTGGTGCCAGTGCACTCTCTGGAATCACTGCAGTGCATCCCCTGTGCTGCCATTGCACTCTCTGTACTCACTGCACTGCATCCCCACTGGTGCCAGTGCACTCTCTGTACTCACTGCACTGCATTCCCAGTGGAGCCAGAGCACTCTCTGGACTCACTGCATTGCATCCCCAGTGGTGCCAGTGCACTCTCTGGACTCACTGCACTGCATCCCCACTGGTGCCAGTGCACTCTCTGGACTCACTGCAGTGCATTCCCAGTTGTACCAATGCACTCTCTGGACTCACTGCACTGCATCACCAGTGGTGCCAGTGCACTCTCTGGAATCACTGCAGTGCATCCCCTGTGCTGCCATTGCACTCTCTGTACTCACTGCACTGCATCCCCAGTGGTGCCAGTGCACTCTCTGTACTCACTGCACTGCATCCCCAGTGGAGCCAGAGCACTCTCTGGACTCACTGCAGTGCATCCACAGTGGTGCCAGTGCACTCTCTGGAGTCACTGCACTGCATCCCCAGTGGCGCCAGTACACTCTCTGGAGACACTGCACTGCATCCCCACTGGTGCCAGTGCACTCTCTGGACTCACTGCACTGCATTCCCACTGGTGCCAGTGCACTCTCTGGAGTCACTGCACTGCATCCCCACTGGTGCCAGTGAACTGCCTGGACTCACTGCACTGCATCCCCACTGGTGCCAGTGCACTCTGTGGACTCACTGCACTGCATCCCCAGTAGTGCCAGTGCACTTTCTGCAGTCACTCCACTGCCTCCCTAGTGGTGCCAGTGCACTCTCTGGACTCACTGCACTGCATCCCCACTGGTGCCAGTGCACTCTCTAGAGTCACTGCACTCCAACGCCACTGGTGCCAGTGCACTCTCTAGAGTCACTGCACTGATCCGAAGTGGTACCACTGCACTCTCTGGACTCACTGCACTGCATCCCCACTGGTGCCAGTGCACTCTCTGGACTCACTGCACGGCATCCCCACTGGTGCCAGTGCAGTCTCTGTAGTCACTGCAGTGCATCCCCAGTGGTGCCAGTGCACTCTCTGGACTCACTGCACTGCATCCCCACTGGTGCCAGTGCACTATAAGGACTCACTGCACTGCATCCCCAGTGGTGCCAGTGCACTCTCTGGACTCACTGCACTGCATCCCCACTGGTGCCAGTGCACTATAAGGACTCACTGCACTGCATCCCCAGTGGTGCCAGTGCACTCTCTGGACTCACTGCACTGCATCCCCACTGGTGCCAGTGCACTCTCTGCACTCACTGCACTGCATCCCCACTGGTGCCAGTGCACTCTCAGGACTCACTACACTGCATCCCCACTGGTGCCAGTGCACTCTCTAGAGTCACTGCACTCCAACCCAACTGGTGCCAGTGCACTCTCTAGAGTCACTGCACTGATCAGCAGTGGTGCCAGTGCACTCTCTGGACTCACTGCACTGCATCCCGACTGGTGCCAGTGCACTCTATGGAGTCACTGCACTGCATCCCCACTGCTGCCAGTGCACTCTCTGGACTCACTGCACTGCATCCCCAGTGGTGCCAGTGCACTCTCTGGAGTCACTGCACTGCATCCCCACTGGTGCCAGTGCACTCTCTGGACTCAATGCACTACATCCCCACTGGTGCCAATGCACTCTCTGGACTCACTGCACTGCATCCCCACTGGTGCCAGTGCACTCTCTGGACTGACTGCACTGCATCCCCACTGGTGCCAGTGCAGTCTCTGTAGTCACTGCAGTGCATCCCCAGTGGTGCCAGTGCACTCTCTGGACTCACTGCACTGCATCCCCACTGGTGCCAGTGCACTCTCTGGACTCACTGCACTGCATCCCCACTGGTGCCAGTGCACTCTCTGGACTCACTGCAGTGCATTCCCAGTTGTACCAATGCACTCTCTGGACTCACTGCACTGCATCACCAGTGGTGCCAGTGCACTCTCTGGAATCACTGCAGTGCATCCCCTGTGCTGCCATTGCACTCTCTGTACTCACTGCACTGCATCCCCAGTGGTGCCAGTGCACTCTCTGTACTCACTGCACTGCATCCCCAGTGGAGCCAGAGCACTCTCTGGACTCACTGCAGTGCATCCACAGTGGTGCCAGTGCACTCTCTGGAGTCACTGCACTGCATCCCCAGTGGCGCCAGTACACTCTCTGGAGACACTGCACTGCATCCCCACTGGTGCCAGTGCACTCTCTGGACTCACTGCACTGCATTCCCACTGGTGCCAGTGCACTCTCTGGAGTCACTGCACTGCATCCCCACTGGTGCCAGTGAACTGCCTGGACTCACTGCACTGCATCCCCACTGGTGCCAGTGCACTCTGTGGACTCACTGCACTGCATCTCCAGTAGTGCCAGTGCACTTTCTGCAGTCACTCCACTGCCTCCCTAGTGGTGCCAGTGCACTCTCTGGACTCACTGCACTGCATCCCCACTGGTGCCAGTGCACTCTCTAGAGTCACTGCACTCCAACGCCACTGGTGCCAGTGCACTCTCTAGAGTCACTGCACTGATCCGAAGTGGTACCACTGCACTCTCTGGACTCACTGCACTGCATCCCCACTGGTGCCAGTGCACTCTCTGGACTCACTGCACGGCATCCCCACTGGTGCCAGTGCAGTCTCTGTAGTCACTGCAGTGCATCCCCGGTGGTGCCAGTGCACTCTCTGGACTCACTGCACTGCATCCCCACTGGTGCCAGTGCACTATAAGGACTCACTGCACTGCATCCCCAGTGGTGCCAGTGCACTCTCTGGACTCACTGCACTGCATCCCCACTGGTGCCAGTGCACTATAAGGACTCACTGCACTGCATCCCCAGTGGTGCCAGTGCACTCTCTGGACTCACTGCACTGCATCCCCACTGGTGCCAGTGCACTCTCTGCACTCACTGCACTGCATCCCCACTGGTGCCAGTGCACTCTCAGGACTCACTACACTGCATCCCCACTGGTGCCAGTGCACTCTCTAGAGTCACTGCACTCCAACCCAACTGGTGCCAGTGCACTCTCTAGAGTCACTGCACTGATCCGCAGTGGTGCCAGTGCACTCTCTGGACTCACTGCACTGCATCCCGACTGGTGCCAGTGCACTCTATGGAGTCACTGCACTGCATCCCCACTGCTGCCAGTGCACTCTCTGGACTCACTGCACTGCATCCCCAGTGGTGCCAGTGCACTCTCTGGAGTCACTGCACTGCATCCCCACTGGTGCCAGTGCACTCTCTGGACTCAATGCACTACATCCCCACTGGTGCCAATGCACTCTCTGGACTCACTGCACTGCATCCCCACTGGTGCCAGTGCACTCTCTGGACTGACTGCACTGCATACACACTGGTGCCAGTGCAGTCTCTGTAGTCACTGCAGTGCATCCCCAGTGGTGCCAGTGCACTCTCTGGACTCACTGCACTGCATCCCCACTGGTGCCAGTGCACTCTCTGGACTCACTGCACTGCATCCCCAGTAGTGCCAGTGCACTTTCTGGAGTCACTGCACTGCATCCCTAGTGGTGCCAGTGCACTCTCTGGACTCACTGCACTGCATCCCCAGTGGTGCCAGTGCACTCTCTGGAGTCACTGCACTGCATCCCCAGTGGTGCCAGTGCACTCTCTGGACTCACTGCACTGCATCCCCACTGCTGCCAGTGCACTCTCTGGAGTCACTGCACTGCATCCCCACTGGTGCCAGTGAACTCTCTGGACTCACTGCACTCCATCCCCACTGGTGCCAGTGCACTCTCTGGACTCACTGCAGTGCATCCCCAGTGGTGCCAGTGCACTCTCTGGACTCACTGCACTGCATCCCCAGTGGTGCCAGTGCACTCTCTGGACTTACTGCACTGCATCCCCAGTGGTGCCAGTGCACTCTCTGGACTCACTGCAGTGCATCCCCTGTGGTGCCAGTGCACTCTCTGTACTCACTTCAGTGCATCCCCAGTGATGCCAGTGCACTCTCTGGACTCACTGCAGTGCATCCCCAGTGGTGCCAGTGCACTCTCTGTACTCACTGCACTGCATCCCCAGTAGTGCCAGTGCACTTTCTGCAGTCACTGCACTGCCTCCCTAGTGGTGCCAGTGCACTCTCTGGACTCACTGCACTGCATGAGCACTGGTGCCAGTGCACTCTCTAGAGTCACTGCACTCCAACGCCACTGGTGCCAGTGCACTCTCTAGAGTCACTGCACTGATCCGAAGTGGTACCACTGCACTCTCTGGACTCACTGCACTGCATCCCCACTGGTGCCAGTGCACTCTCTGGACTCACTGCACGGCATCCCCACTGGTGCCATTGTAGTCTCTGTAGTCACTGCAGTGCATCCCCAGTGGTGCCAGTGCACTCTCTGGACTCACTGCACTGCATCCCCACTGGTGCCAGTGCACTATAAGGACTCACTGCACTGCATCCCCAGTGGTGCCAGTGCACTCTCTGGACTCACTGCACTGCATCCCCACTGGTGCCAGTGCACTATAAGGACTCACTGCACTGCATCCCCAGTGGTGCCAGTGCACTCTCTGGACTCACTGCACTGCATCCCCACTGGTGCCAGTGCACTCTCTGCACTCACTGCACTGCATCCCCACTGGTGCCAGTGCACTCTCAGGACTCACTACACTGCATCCCCACTGGTGCCAGTGCACTCTCTAGAGTCACTGCACTCCAACCCCACTGGTGCCAGTGCACTCTCTAGAGTCACTGCACTGATCCGCAGTGGTGCCAGTGCACTCTCTGGACTCACTGCACTGCATCCCCACTGGTGCCAGTGCACTCTATGGAGTCACTGCACTGCATCCCCACTGCTGCCAGTGCACTCTCTGGACTCACTGCACTGCATCCCCAGTGGTGCCAGTGCACTCTCTGGAGTCACTGCACTGCATCCCCACTGGTGCCAGTGCACTCTCTGGACTCAATGCACTACATCCCCACTGGTGCTAATGCACTCTCTGGACTCACTGCACTGCATCCCCACTGGTGCCAGTGCACTCTCTGGACTGACTGCACTGCATCCCCACTGGTGCCAGTGCAGTCTCTGTAGTCACTGCAGTGCATCCCCAGTGGTGCCAGTGCACTCTCTGGACTCACTGCACTGCATCCCCACTGGTGCCAGTGCACTCTCTGGACTCACTGCACTGCATCCCCAGTAGTGCCAGTGCACTTTCTGGAGTCACTGCACTGCATCCCTAGTGGTGCCAGTGCACTCTCTGGAGTCACTGCACTGCATCCCCAGTGGTGCCAGTGCACTCTCTGGAGTCACTGCACTGCATCCCCAGTGGTGCCAGTGCACTCTCTGGACTCACTGCACTGCATCCCCACTGCTGCCAGTGCACTCTCTGGAGTCACTGCACTGCATCCCCACTGGTGCCAGTGAACTCTCTGGACTCACTGCACTCCATCCCCACTGGTGCCAGTGCACTCTCTGGACTCACTGCAGTGCATCCCCAGTGGTGCCAGTGCACTCTCTGGACTCACTGCACTGCATCCCCACTGGTGCCAGTGCACTCTCTGGACTTACTGCACTGCATCCCCAGTGGTGCCAGTGCACTCTCTGGACTCACTGCAGTGCATCCCCTGTGGTGCCAGTGCACTCTCTGTACTCACTTCAGTGCATCCCCAGTGATGCCAGTGCACTCTCTGGACTCACTGCAGTGCATCCCCACTGGTGCCAGTGCACTCTCTGTACTCACTGCACTGCATCCCCAGTGGTGCCAGTGTACTCTCTGTACTCACTGCACTGCATCCCCAGTGGAGCCAGAGCACTCTCTGGACTCACTGCATTGCATCCCCAGTGGTGCCAGTGCACTCTCTGGACTCACTGCACTGCATCCCCAGTGGTGCCAGTGCACTCTCTGGACTCACTGCACTGCATCACCAGTGGTGCCAGTGCACTCTCTGGACTAACTGCACTGCATCCCCTGTGGTGCCAGGGCACTCTCCGGACTCACTGCAGTGCATTCGCAGTGGTGCCAGTGCACTCTTTGGACTCACTGCACTGCATCCCCATTAGTGCCAGGTCATTCTCTGGACTCACTGCAGTGCATCCCCAGTGTTGACAGTGCACTCTCTGGACTCACTGCACTGCATCCCCACTGGTGCCAGTGCACTCTCTGGACACACTGCAGTGTATCCCCAGTGGTGCAAGGGTACTCTCTTGACTAACTGCACTAAAACCCCAGTGGTGCCAGTGCACTCTCTGGACTCACAGCACTGCATCCCCAATGGTGCCACTGCACTCTCTGGACTCACTGCAGTGCATCCCCAGTGGTGCCAGTGCACTCTCTGCACTCACTGCACTGCATCCCCAGTGGTGCCAGTGCACTCTCTGCACACACTGAACTGCATCTCCAGTGATGCCAGTGCACTCTCTGGACTCACTGCACTGCAGCCCCAGTGGTGCCAGTGCACTCTCTGGAGACACTGCAGTGCATCCCCAGTGGTGCCAGTGCACTCTCTGGAGTCACTGCTTTGCATCCCCACTGGTGCCATTGCACTCTCTGGACTGACTGCACTGCATCCCCACTGGTGCCAGTGCACTCTCTGCACTCACAGCACTGCATACCCACTGGTGCCAGTGCACTCTCTGGACTCACT
Source organism: Anser brachyrhynchus (assembly GCF_964034855.1). Lineage (NCBI taxonomy): Eukaryota > Metazoa > Chordata > Aves > Anseriformes > Anatidae > Anser > Anser brachyrhynchus. The sequence goes on along the minus strand of NW_027663644.1, from coordinate 752,922 downwards.
GCACTGCATCCCCAGTGGTGCCAGTGCACTCTCTGGACTCACTGCACTGCATCCCCAGTGGTGCCAGTGCACTCTCTGGACTAACTGCACTGCATCCCCTGTGGTGCCAGGGCACTCTCCGGACTCACTGCAGTGCATTCGCAGTGGTGCCAGTGCACTCTTTGGACTCACTGCACTGCATCCCCATTAGTGCCAGGTCATTCTCTGGACTCACTGCAGTGCATCCCCAGTGTTGACAGTGCACTCTCTGGACTCACTGCACTGCATCCCCAGTGGTGCCAGTGCACTCTCTGGACACACTGCAGTGTATCCCCAGTGGTGCAAGGGCACTCTCTGGACTAACTGCACTAAAACCCCAGTGGTGCCAGTGCACTCTGGACTCACAGCACTGCATCCCCAATGGTGCCACTGCACTCTCTGGACTCACTACACTGCATCCCCACTGGTGCCAGTGCACTCTCTAGAGTCACTGCACTCCAACCCAACTGGTGCCAGTGCACTCTCTAGAGTCACTGCACTGATCCGCAGTGGTGCCAGTGCACTCTCTGGACTCACTGCACTGCATCCCGACTGGTGCCAGTGCACTCTATGGAGTCACTGCACTGCATCCCCACTGCTGCCAGTGCACTCTCTGGACTCACTGCACTGCATCCCCAGTGGTGCCAGTGCACTCTCTGGAGTCACTGCACTGCATCCCCACTGGTGCCAGTGCACTCTCTGGACTCAATGCACTACATCCCCACTGGTGCCAATGCACTCTCTGGACTCACTGCACTGCATCCCCACTGGTGCCAGTGCACTCTCTGGACTGACTGCACTGCATACACACTGGTGCCAGTGCAGTCTCTGTAGTCACTGCAGTGCATCCCCAGTGGTGCCAGTGCACTCTCTGGACTCACTGCACTGCATCCCCACTGGTGCCAGTGCACTCTCTGGACTCACTGCACTGCATCCCCAGTAGTGCCAGTGCACTTTCTGGAGTCACTGCACTGCATCCCTAGTGGTGCCAGTGCACTCTCTGGACTCACTGCACTGCATCCCCTGTGGTGCCAGTGCACTCTCTGGAGTCACTGCACTGCATCCCCAGTGGTGCCAGTGCACTCTCTGGACTCACTGCACTGCATCCCCACTGCTGCCAGTGCACTCTCTGGAGTCACTGCACTGCATCCCCACTGGTGCCAGTGAACTCTCTGGACTCACTGCACTCCATCCCCACTGGTGCCAGTGCACTCTCTGGACTCACTGCAGTGCATCCCCAGTGGTGCCAGTGCACTCTCTGGACTCACTGCACTGCATCCCCAGTGGTGCCAGTGCACTCTCTGGACTTACTGCACTGCATCCCCAGTGGTGCCAGTGCACTCTCTGGACTCACTGCAGTGCATCCCCTGTGGTGCCAGTGCACTCTCTGTACTCACTTCAGTGCATCCCCAGTGGTGCCAGTGCACTCTCTGGACTCACTGCAGTGCATCCCCAGTGGTGCCAGTGCACTCTCTGTACTCACTGCACTGCATCCCCAGTAGTGCCAGTGCACTTTCTGCAGTCACTGCACTGCCTCCCTAGTGGTGCCAGTGCACTCTCTGGACTCACTGCACTGCATCCCCACTGGTGCCAGTGCACTCTCTGGACTCACTGCACGGCATCCCCACTGGTGCCATTGTAGTCTCTGTAGTCACTGCAGTGCATCCCCAGTGGTGCCAGTGCACTCTCTGGACTCACTGCACTGCATCCCCACTGGTGCCAGTGCACTATAAGGACTCACTGCACTGCATCCCCAGTGGTGCCAGTGCACTCTCTGGACTCACTGCACTGCATCCCCACTGGTGCCAGTGCACTATAAGGACTCACTGCACTGCATCCCCAGTGGTGCCAGTGCACTCTCTGGACTCACTGCACTGCATCCCCACTGGTGCCAGTGCACTCTCTGCACTCACTGCACTGCATCCCCACTGGTGCCAGTGCACTCTCAGGACTCACTACACTGCATCCCCACTGGTGCCAGTGCACTCTCTAGAGTCACTGCACTCCAACCCCACTGGTGCCAGTGCACTCTCTAGAGTCACTGCACTGATCCGCAGTGGTGCCAGTGCACTCTCTGGACTCACTGCACTGCATCCCCACTGGTGCCAGTGCACTCTATGGAGTCACTGCACTGCATCCCCACTGCTGCCAGTGCACTCTCTGGACTCACTGCACTGCATCCCCAGTGGTGCCAGTGCACTCTCTGGAGTCACTGCACTGCATCCCCACTGGTGCCAGTGCACTCTCTGGACTCAATGCACTACATCCCCACTGGTGCTAATGCACTCTCTGGACTCACTGCACTGCATCCCCACTGGTGCCAGTGCACTCTCTGGACTGACTGCACTGCATCCCCACTGGTGCCAGTGCAGTCTCTGTAGTCACTGCAGTGCATCCCTAGTGGTGCCAGTGCACTCTCTGGACTCACTGCACTGCATCCCCACTGGTGCCAGTGCACTCTCTGGACTCACTGCACTGCATCCCCAGTAGTGCCAGTGCACTTTCTGGAGTCACTGCACTGCATCCCTAGTGGTGCCAGTGCACTCTCTGGACTCACTGCACTGCATCCCCAGTGGTGCCAGTGCACTCTCTGGAGTCACTGCACTGCATCCCCAGTGGTGCCAGTGCACTCTCTGGACTCACTGCACTGCATCCCCACTGCTGCCAGTGCACTCTCTGGAGTCACTGCACTGCATCCCCACTGGTGCCAGTGAACTCTCTGGACTCACTGCACTCCATCCCCACTGGTGCCAGTGCACTCTCTGGACTCACTGCAGTGCATCCCCAGTGGTGCCAGTGCACTCTCTGGACTCACTGCACTGCATCCCCACTGGTGCCAGTGCACTCTCTGGACTTACTGCACTGCATCCCCAGTGGTGCCAGTGCACTCTCTGGACTCACTGCAGTGCATCCCCTGTGGTGCCAGTGCACTCTCTGTACTCACTTCAGTGCATCCCCAGTGATGCCAGTGCACTCTCTGGACTCACTGCAGTGCATCCCCAGTGGTGCCAGTGCACTCTCTGTACTCACTGCACTGCATCCCCAGTGGTGCCAGTGCACTCTCTGTACTCACTGCACTGCATCCCCAGTGGAGCCAGAGCACTCTCTGGACTCACTGCATTGCATCCCCAGTGGTGCCAGTGCACTCTCTGGACTCACTGCACTGCATCCCCAGTGGTGCCAGTGCACTCTCTGGACTCACTGCACTGCATCACCAGTGGTGCCAGTGCACTCTCTGGACTAACTGCACTGCATCCCCTGTGGTGCCAGGGCACTCTCCGGACTCACTGCAGTGCATTCGCAGTGGTGCCAGTGCACTCTTTGGACTCACTGCACTGCATCCCCATTAGTGCCAGGTCATTCTCTGGACTCACTGCAGTGCATCCCCAGTGTTGACAGTGCACTCTCTGGACTCACTGCACTGCATCCCCAGTGGTGCCAGTGCACTCTCTGGACACACTGCAGTGTATCCCCAGTGGTGCAAGGGTACTCTCTTGACTAACTGCACTAAAACCCCAGTGGTGCCAGTGCACTCTGGACTCACAGCACTGCATCCCCAATGGAGCCACTGCACTCTCTGGACTCACTACACTGCATCCCCACTGGTGCCAGTGCAGTCTCTGCAGTCACTGCAGTGCATCCCCAGTGGTGCCAGTGCACTCTTTGGACTCACTGCACTGCATCCCCACTGGTGCCAGTGCACTCTCTGGACTCACTGCACTGCATCCCCAGTAGTGCCAGTGCACTTTCTGGAGTCACTGCACTGCATCCCTAGTGGTGCCAGTGCACTCTCTGGACTCACTGCACTGCATCCCCAGTGGTGCCAGTGCACTCTCTGGACTCACTGCACTGCCTCACCAGTGGTGCCAGTGCACTCTCTGGACTCACTGCACTGCATCCCCACTGCTGCCAGTGCACTCTCTGGAGTCACTGCACTGCATCCCCACTGGTGCCAGTGAACTCTCTGGACTCACTGCACTCCATCCCCACTGGTGCCAGTGCACTCTCTGGACTCACTGCACTGCATCCCCACTGGTGCCAGTGCACTCTCTGGAATCACTGCACTGCATCCCCTGTGGTGCCAGTGCACTCTCTGGACTTAGTGCACTGCATCCCCAGTGGTGCCAGTGCACTCTCTGGACTCACTGCAGTGCATCCCCTGTGGTGCCAGTGCACTCTCTGGACTCACTGCACTGCATCCCCAGTGGTGCCAGTGCACTCTCTGGACTCACTGCACTGCATCCCCAGTGGTGCCAGTGCACTCTCTGGACTGACTGCAGTGCATCCCCAGTGGTGCCAGTGCACTCTCTGGACTCACTGCAGTGCATTCCCACTGGTGCCAATGCACTCTCTGGACTCACTGCACTGCATCACCAGTGGTGCCAGTGCACTCTCTGGCATCACTGCAGTGCATCCCCTGTGCTGCCATTGCACTCTCTGTACTCACTGCACTGCATCCCCAGTGGTGCCAGTGCACTCTCTGTACTCACTGCACTGCATCCCCAGTGGAGCCAGAGCACTCTCTGGACTCACTGCATTGCATCCCCAGTGGTGCCAGTGCACTCTCTGGACTCACTGCACTACATCCCCACTGGTGCCAGTGCACTCTCTGGACTCACTGCACTGCATCCCCAGTGGTGCCAGTGCACTCTCTGGACTAACTGCACTGCATCCCCTGTGGTGCCAGGGCACTCTCCGGACTCACTGCAGTGCATCCGCAGTCGTGCCAGTGCACTCTTTCGAGTCACTGCACTGCATCCCCATTAGTGCCAGGTCATTCTCTGGACTCACTGCAGTGCATCCCCGGTGGTGCCAGTGCACTCTCTGGACTCACTGCACTGCATCCCCAGTGGTGCCAGTGCACTCTCTGGACACACTGCAGTGTATCCCCAGTGGTGCAAGGGCACTCTCTGGACTAACTGCACTAAAATCCCAGTGGTGCCAGTGAACTCTCTGGACTCACAGAACTGCATCCCCAATGGTGCCACTGCACTCTCTGCACTCACTGCACTGCATCCCCAGTGGTGCCAGTGCACTCTCTGCACTCACTGAACTGCATCCCCAGTGATGCCAGTGCACTCTCTGGACTCACTGCACTGCATCCCCAGTGGTGCCAGTGCACTCTCTGGAGACACTGCAGTGCATCCCCAGTGGTGCCAGTGCACTCTCTGGACTCACTGCTTTGCATCCCCACTGGTGCCATTGCACTCTCTGAACTGACTGCACTGCATCCCCACTTGTGCCAGTGCACTCTCTGCACTCACTGCACTGCATACCCACTGGTGCCAGTGCACTCTCTGGACTCACTGCACTGCAACCCCACTGGTGCCAGTGCACTCTCTGGACTCACTACACTGCATCCCCACTGGTGCCAGTGCACTCTCTGGACTCACTGCACTGCACCCCACTGGTGCCAGTCGACTCTCTGGAGTCACTGCACTGCATCCCCACTGGTGCCAGTGCACTCTCTGGACTCACTGCACTGCATCCCCAGTGGCGCCAGTACACTCTCTGGAGACACTGCACATCATCCCCACTGGTGCCAGTGCACTCTCTGGACTCACTGCACTGCATTCCCACTGGTGCCAGTGCACTCTCTGGAGTCACTGCACTGCATCCCCACTGGTGCCAGTGCACTCTGTGGACTCACTGCACTGCATCCCCAGTAGTGCCAGTGCACTTTCTGCAGTCACTGCACTGCCTCCCTAGTGGTGCCAGTGCACTCTCTGGACTCACTGCACTGCATCCCCACTGGTGCCAGTGGACTCTCTGGACTCACTGCACTGCATCCCCACTGGTGCCAGTGCACTCTCTAGAGTCACTACACTCCAACCCCACTGGTGCCAGTGCACTCTCTAGAGTCACTGCACTGATCCGAAGTGGTGCCAGTGCACTCTCTGGACTCACTGCACTGCATCCCCACTGGTACCAGTGCACTCTCTGGAGTCACTGCACTGCATCCCCACTGGTGCCAGTGCACTCTATGGAGTCACTGCACTGCATCCCCACTGGTGCCAGTGCACTCTCAGGACTCACTGCACTGCATCCCCAGTGGTGCCAGTGCAGTCTCTGGACTCACTGCACTGCATCCACACTGGTGCCAGTGCACTCTCTGGACTCACTGCACTACATCCCCACTGGTGCCAATGCACTCTCTGGACTCACTGCAGTGCATCCCCACTGGTGCCAGTGCACTCTCTGGACTGACTGCACTGCATCCCCACTGGTGCCAGTGCACTCTCTGGACTCACTGCACTGCATCCCCACTGGTGCCAGTGCACTCTCTGGACTCACTGCACTGCAACCCCACTGGTGCCAGTGCACTCTCTGGACTCACTACACTGCATCCCCACTGGTGCCAGTGCACTCTCAGGACTCACTGCACTGCATCCCCAGTGGTGCCAGTGCACTCTCTGGACTCACTGCACTGCATCCCCAGTGGTGCCAGTGCACTCTCTGGACTCACTGCACTGCAACCCCACTGGTGCCAGTGCACTCTCTGGACTCACTACACTGCATCCCCACTGGTGCCAGTGCAGTCTCTGGAGTCACTGCAGTGCATCCCCACTGGTGCCAGTGCACTCTCTGGACTCACTGCACTGCATCCCCACTGGTGCCAGTGCACTCTCTGGACTCACTGCACTGCATCCCCAGTAGTGCCAGTGCACTTTCTGGAGTCACTGCACTGCATCCCTAGTGGTGCCAGTGCACTCTCTGGACTCACTGCACTGCAACCCCACTGGTGCCAGTGCACTCTCTGGACTCACTACACTGCATCCCCACTGGTGCCAGTGCACTCTCTGGACTCATTGCACTGCACCCCACTGGTGCCAGTCGACTCTCTGGACTCACTGCACTGCATCCCCACTGGTGCCAGTGCACTCTCTGGAGTCACTGCACTGCATCCCCAGTGGCGCCAGTACACTCTCTGGAGACACTGCACTGCATCCCCACTGGTGCCAGTGCACTCTCTGGACTCACTGCACTGCATTCCCACTGGTGCCAGTGCACTCTCTGGAGTCACTGCACTGCATCCCCACTGGTGCCAGTGAGCTGCCTGGACTCACTGCACTGCATCCCCACTGGTGCCAGTGCACTCTGTGGACTCACTGCACTGCATCCCCAGTAGTGCCAGTGCACTTTCTGCAGTCACTGCACTGCCTCCCTAGTGGTGCCAGTGCACTCTCTGGACTCACTGCACTGCATCCCCACTGGTGCCAGTGCACTCTCTAGAGTCACTACACTCCAACCCCACTGGTGCCAGTGCACTCTATAGAGTCACTGCACTGATCCGAAGTGGTGCCAGTGCACTCTCTGGACTCACTGCACTGCATCCCCACTGGTACCAGTGCACTCTCTGGAGTCACTGCACTGCATCCCCAGTGGTGCCAGTGCACTCTATGGAGTCACTGCACTGCATCCCCACTGGTGCCAGTGCACTCTCAGGACTCACTGCACTGCATCCCCAGTGGTGCCAGTGCAGTCTCTGGACTCACTGCACTGCATCCCCACTGGTGCCAGTGCACTCTCTGGACTCACTGCACTACATCCCCACTGGTGCCAATGCACTCTCTGGACTCACTGCAGTGCATCCCCACTGGTGCCAGTGCACTCTCTGGACTGACTGCACTGCATCCCCACTGGTGCCAGTGCACTCTCTGGACTCACTGCACTGCATCCCCACTGGTGCCAGTGCACTCTCTGGACTCACTGCACTGCAACCCCACTGGTGCCAGTGCACTCTCTGGACTAACTACACTGCATCCCCACTGGTGCCAGTGCACTCTCAGGACTCACTGCACTGCATCCCCAGTGGTGCCAGTGCACTCTCTGGACTCACTGCACTGCATCCCCACTGGTGCCAGTGCACTCTCTGGAGTCACTGCATTGCATCCCCAGTGGCGCCAGTACACTCTCTGGAGACACTGCACTGCATCCCCACTGGTGCCAGTGCACTCTCTGGACTCACTGCACTGCATTCCCACTGGTGCCAGTGCACTCTCTGGAGTCACTGCACTGCATCCCCACTGGTGCCAGTGAGCTGCCTGGACTCACTGCACTGCATCCCCACTGGTGCCAGTGCACTCTGTGGACTCACTGCACTGCATCCCCAGTAGTGCCAGTGCACTTTCTGCAGTCACTGCACTGCCTCCCTAGTGGTGCCAGTGCACTCTCTGGACTCACTGCACTGCATCCCCACTGGTGCCAGTGCACTCTCTAGAGTCACTACACTCCAACCCCACTGGTGCCAGTGCACTCTCTAGAGTCACTGCACTGATCCGAAGTGGTGCCAGTGCACTCTCTGGACTCACTGCACTGCATCCCCACTGGTACCAGTGCACTCTCTGGAGTCACTGCACTGCATCCCCACTGGTGCCAGTGCACTCTATGGAGTCACTGCACTGCATCCCCACTGGTGCCACTGCACTCTCAGGACTCACTGCACTGCATCCCCAGGGGTGCCAGTGCAGTCTCTGGACTCACTGCACTGCATCCCCACTGGTGCCAATGCACTCTCTGGACTCACTGCACTACATCCCCACTGGTGCCAATGCACTCTCTGGACTCACTGCAGTGCATCCCCACTGGTGCCAGTGCACTCTCTGGACTGACTGCACTGCATCCCCACTGGTGCCAGTGCACTCTCTGGACTCACTGCACTGCATCCCCACTGGTGCCAGTGCACTCTCTGGACTCACTGCACTGCAACCCCACTGGTGCTAGTGCACTCTCTGGACTCACTACACTGCATCCCCACTGGTGCCAGTGCACTCTCAGGACTCACTGCACTGCATCCCCAGTGGTGCCAGTGCACTCTCTGGACTCACTGCACTGCATCCTCACTGGTTCCAGTGCACTCTCTGGACTCACTGCACTGCAACCCCACTGGTGCCAGTGCACTCTCTGGACTCACTACACTGCATCCCCACTGGTGCCAGTGCAGTCTCTGGAGTCACTGCAGTGCATCCCCAGTGGGTGCCAGTGCACTCTCTAGAGTCACTACACTCCAACCCCACTGGTGCCAGTGCACTCTCTAGAGTCACTGCACTGATCCGAAGTGGTGCCAGTGCACTCTCTGGACTCACTGCACTGCATCCCCACTGGTACCAGTGCACTCTCTGGAGTCACTGCACTGCATCCCCACTGGTGCCAGTGCACTCTATGGAGTCACTGCACTGCATCCCCACTGGTGCCAGTGCACTCTCAGGACTCACTGCACTGCATCCCCAGTGGTGCCAGTGCAGTCTCTGGACTCACTGCACTGCATCCCCACTGGTGCCAGTGCACTCTCTGGACTCACTGCACTACATCCCCACTGGTGCCAATGCACTCTCTGGACTCACTGCAGTGCATCCCCACTGGTGCCAGTGCACTCTCTGGACTGACTGCACTGCATCCCCACTGGTGCCAGTGCACTCTCTGGACTCACTGCACTGCATCCCCACTGGTGCCAGTGCACTCTCTGGACTCACTGCACTGCAACCCCACTGGTGCCAGTGCACTCTCTGGACTCACTACACTGCATCCCCACTGGTGCCAGTGCACTCTCAGGACTCACTGCACTGCATCCCCAGTGGTGCCAGTGCACTCTCTGGACTCACTGCAGTGCATCCCCACTGGTGCCAGTGCACTCTCTGGACTCACTGCACTGCAACCCCACTGGTGCCAGTGCACTCTCTGGACTCACTACACTGCATCCCCACTGGTGCCAGTGCAGTCTCTGGAGTCACTGCAGTGCATCCCCAGTGGTGCCAGTGCACTCTCTGGACTCACTGCACTGCATCCCCAGTGGTGCCAGTGCACTCTATGGAATCACTGCACTGCATCCCCTGTGGTGCCAGTGCACTCTCTGGACTTACTGCACTGCATCACCTGTGGTGCCAGTGCACTCTCTGGACTCACTTCAGTGCATCCCCATTGGTGCCAGTGCACTCTCTGGACTCACTGCAGTGCATTCCCAGTGGTACCAATGCACTCTCTGGACTCACTGCACTGCATCACCAGTGGTGCCAGTGCACTCTCTGGAATCACTGCAGTGCATCCCCTGTGCTGCCATTGCACTCTCTGTACTCACTGCACTGCATCCCCAGTGGTGCCAGTGCACTCTCTGGACTCACTACACTGCATCCCCACTGGTGCCAGTGCACTCTCTGGACTCACTGCACTGCACCCCACTGGTGCCAGTCGACTCTCTGGAGTCACTGCACTGCATCCCCACTGGTGCCAGTGCACTCTCTGGACTCACTGCACTGCATCCCCAGTGGCGCCAGTACACTCTCTGGAGACACTGCACATCATCCCCACTGGTGCCAGTGCACTCTCTGGACTCACTGCACTGCATTCCCACTGGTGCCAGTGCACTCTCTGGAGTCACTGCACTGCATCCCCACTGGTGCCAGTGCACTCTCTGGAGTCAGTGCACTGCATCCCCACTGGTGCCAGTGCACTCTGTGGACTCACTGCACTGCATCCCCAGTAGTGCCAGTGCACTTTCTGCAGTCACTGCACTGCCTCCCTAGTGGTGCCAGTGCACTCTCTGGACTCACTGCACTGCATCCCCACTGGTGCCAGTGCACTCTCTAGAGTCACTACACTCCAACCCCACTGGTGCCAGTGCACTCTCTAGAGTCACTGCACTGATCCGAAGTGGTGCCAGTGCACTCTCTGGACTCACTGCACTGCATCCCCACTGGTACCAGTGCACTCTCTGGAGTCACTGCACTGCATCCCCACTGGTGACAGTGCACTCTATGGAGTCACTGCACTGCATCCCCACTGGTGCCAGTGCACTCTCAGGACTCACTGCACTGCATCCCCAGTGGTGCCAGTGCAGTCTCTGGACTCACTGCACTGCATCCCCACTGGTGCCAGTGCACTCTCTGGACTCACTGCACTACATCCCCACTGGTGCCAATGCACTCTCTGGACTCACTGCAGTGCATCCCCACTGGTGCCAGTGCACTCTCTGGACTCACTGCACTGCATCCCCACTGGTGCCAGTGCACTCTCTGGACTCACTGCACTGCATCCCCACTGGTGCCAGTGCACTCTCTGGACTCACTGCACTGCAACCCCACTGGTGCCAGTGCACTCTCTGGACTCACTACACTGCATCCCCACTGGTGCCAGTGCACTCTCAGGACTCACTGCACTGCATCCCCAGTGGTGCCAGTGCACTCTCTGGACTCACTGCACTGCATCCCCACTGGTGCCAGTGCACTCTCTGGACTCACTGCACTGCAACCCCACTGGTGCCAGTGCACTCTCTAGACTCACTACACTGCATCCCCACTGGTGCCAGTGCAGTCTGTGGAGTCACTGCAGTGCATCCGCAGTGGTGCCAGTGCACTCTCTGGACTCACTGCACTGCATCCCCACTGGTGCCAGTGCACTCTCTGGACTCACTGCACTGCATCCCCAGTAGTGCCAGTGCACTTTCTGGAGTCACTGCACTGCATCCCTAGTGGTGCCAGTGCACTCTCTGGACTCACTGCACTGCAACCCCACTGGTGCCAGTGCACTCTCTGGACTCACTACACTGCATCCCCACTGGTGCCAGTGCACTCTCTGGACTCACTGCACTGCACCCCACTGGTGCCAGTCGACTCTCTGGACTCACTGCACTGCATCCCCACTGGTGCCAGTGCACTCTCTGGACTCACTGCACTGCATCCCCAGTGGCGCCAGTACACTCTCTGGAGACACTGCACTGCATCCCCACTGGTGCCAGTGCACTCTCTGGACTCACTGCACTGCATTCCCACTGGTGCCAGTGCACTATCTGGAGTCACTGCACTGCATCCCCACTGGTGCCAGTGAGCTGCCTGGACTCACTGCACTGCATCCCCACTGGTGCCAGTGCACTCTGTGGACTCACTGCACTGCATCCCCAGTAGTGCCAGTGCACTTTCTGCAGTCACTGCACTGCCTCCCTAGTGGTGCCAGTGCACTCTCTGGACTCACTGCACTGCATCCCCACTGGTGCCAGTGCACTCTCTAGAGTCACTACACTCCAACCCCACTGGTGCCAGTGCACTCTCTAGAGTCACTGCACTGATCCGAAGTGGTGCCAGTGCACTCTCTGGACTCACTGCACTGCATCCCCACTGGTACCAGTGCACTCTCTGGAGTCACTGCACTGCATCCCCACTGGTGCCAGTGCACTCTATGGAGTCACTGCACTGCATCCCCACTGGTGCCACTGCACTCTCAGGACTCACTGCACTGCATCCCCAGTGGTGCCAGTGCAGTCTCTGGACTCACTGCACTGCATCCCCACTGGTGCCAGTGCACTCTCTGGACTCACTGCACTACATCCCCACTGGTGCCAATGCACTCTCTGGACTCACTGCAGTGCATCCCCACTGGTGCCAGTGCACTCTCTGGACTGACTGCACTGCATCCCCACTGGTGCCAGTGCACTCTCTGGACTCACTGCACTGCATCCCCACTGGTGCCAGTGCACTCTCTGGACTCACTGCACTGCAACCCCACTGGTGCTAGTGCACTCTCAGGACTCACTACACTGCATCCCCACTGGTGCCAGTGCACTCTCAGGACTCACTGCACTGCATCCCCAGTGGTGCCAGTGCACTCTCTGGACTCACTGCACTGCATCCTCACTGGTGCCAGTGCACTCTCTGGACTCACTGCACTGCAACCCCACTGGTGCCAGTGCACTCTCTGGACTCACTACACTGCATCCCCACTGGTGCCAGTGCAGTCTCTGGAGTCACTGCAGTGCATCCCCAGTGGGTGCCAGTGCACTCTCTAGAGTCACTACACTCCAACCCCACTGGTGCCAGTGCACTCTCTAGAGTCACTGCACTGATCCGAAGTGGTGCCAGTGCACTCTCTGGACTCACTGCACTGCATCCCCACTGGTACCAGTGCACTCTCTGGAGTCACTGCACTGCATCCCCACTGGTGCCAGTGCACTCTATGGAGTCACTGCACTGCATCCCCACTGGTGCCAGTGCACTCTCAGGACTCACTGCACTGCATCCCCAGTGGTGCCAGTGCAGTCTCTGGACTCACTGCACTGCATCCCCACTGGTGCCAGTGCACTCTCTGGACTCACTGCACTACATCCCCACTGGTGCCAATGCACTCTCTGGACTCACTGCAGTGCATCCCCACTGGTGCCAGTGCACTCTCTGGACTGATTGCACTGCATCCCCACTGGTGCCAGTGCACTCTCTGGACTCACTGCACTGCATCCCCACTGGTGCCAGTGCACTCTCTGGACTCACTGCACTGCAACCCCACTGGTGCCAGTGCACTCTCTGGACTCACTACACTGCATCCCCACTGGTGCCAGTGCACTCTCAGGACTCACTGCACTGCATCCCCAGTGGTGCCAGTGCACTCTCTGGACTCACTGCAGTGCATCCCCACTGGTGCCAGTGCACTCTCTGGACTCACTGCACTGCAACCCCACTGGTGCCAGTGCACTCTCTAGAGTCACTACACTGCATCCCCACTGGTGCCAGTGCAGTCTCTGGAGTCACTGCAGTGCATCCCCAGTGGTGCCAGTGCACTCTCTGGACTCACTGCACTGCATCCCCACTGGTGCCAGTGCACTCTCTGGACTCACTGCACTGCATCCCCAGTAGTGCCAGTGCACTTTCTGGAGTCACTGCACTGCATCCCTAGTGGTGCCAGTGCACTCTCTGGACTCACTGCACTGCATCCCCAGTGGTGCCAGTGCACTCTCTGGAGTCACTGCACTGCATCCCCACTGGTGCCAGTGCACTCCCTGGACTCACTGCACTGCATCCCCACTGCTGCCAGTGCACTCTCTGGAGTCACTGCACTGCATCCCCACTGGTGCCAGTGAACTCTCTGGACTCACTGCACTCCATCCCCACTGGTGCCAGTGCACTCCCTGGACTCACTGCACTGCATCCCCAGTGGTGCCAGTGCACTCTATGGAATCACTGCACTGCATCCCCTGTGGTGCCAGTGCACTCTCTGGACTTACTGCACTGCATCCCCAGTGGTGCCAGTGCACTCTCTGGACTCACTGCAGTGCATCCCCTGTGGTGCCAGTGCACTCTCTGGAGTCACTGCTTTGCATCCCCATTGGTGCCAGTGCACTCTCTGGACTCACTGCAGTGCATTCCCAGTGGTACCAATGCACTCTCTGGACTCACTGCACTGCATCACCAGTGGTGCCAGTGCACTCTCTGGAATCACTGCAGTGCATCCCCTGTGCTGCCATTGCACTCTCTGTACTCACTGCACTGCATCCCCAGTGGTGCCAGTGCACTCTCTGGACTCACTGCACTGCATCCCCAGTGGAGCCAGAGCACTCTCTGGACTCACTGCATTGCATCCCCAGTGGTGCCAGTGCACTCTCTGGACTTACTGCACTGCATCCCCAGTGGTGCCAGTGCACTCTCTGGACTCACTGCAGTGCATCCCCTGTGGTGCCAGTGCACTCTCTGTACTCATTGCACTGCATCCCCAGTGGTGCCAGTGCACTCTCTGGACTCACTGCAGTGCATCCCCAGTGGTGCCAGTGCACTCTCTGGACTCACTGCACTGCATCCCCAGTGGTGCCAGTGCACTTTCTGGACTCACTGCACTGCATCCCCAGTGTTGCCAGTGCATTCTCTGGACTCACTGCGATGCATCCCCAGTGGTGCCAGTGCACTCTCTGGACTCACTGCACTGCATCCCCAGTGGTGCCAGTGCACTCTCTGCACTCACTGCACTGCATCCCCAGTGGTGCCAGGGCACTCTCTGGACTCACTGCACTGCATGCCCAGTGGTGCCAGTGCACTCTCTGGACTCACTGCAATGTAGCCCCTGAGGTGCCAGTGCACTCTCTGGACTCACTGCACTGCATCCCCAGTGGTGCCAGTGCACTCTCTGGACTCACTGCACTGCATCCCCAGTGTTGCCAGTGCACTCTCTGGACTCACTGAACTGCATCCCCACTGGTGCCAGTGCCCTCTCTGGACTCACTGCACTGCATCCCAAGTGGTGCCAGTGCACTCTCTGGACCCACTGCAGTGCATATCCAGTGGTGCCAGTGCCCTCTCTGTAGTCACTGCGCTGCATCCCAAGTGGTGCCAGTGCACTCTCCGGACTCCCTGCACTGCATCCCCAGTGTTGCCAGTGCACTCTCTGGACTCACCGGGGTACATCCCCAGTGGTGCCAGTGCACTCTCTGGACTCACTGCAGTGCAGCCCCAGTGGTGCCAGTGCACTCTCTGGACTCACCAGGGTGCAACATCTGTGGTGCCAGTGCACTCTCTGGACTCACTGCAGTGCATTCCCATTGGTGACAGTGCACTCTCTGGACTCCCTGCAGTGCATCACCAGTGTTGCCAGTGCACTCTCTGGACTCACTGAACTGCATCCCCAGTGGTGCCAGTGCACTCTCTGGACTCACTGCACTAAAACCCCAGTGGTGCCAGTGCACTCTCTGGAGTCAATGCAGTGCATCTCCAGTGGTGCCAGTGCACTCCCTGGACTCACTGCAGTGCATCCCCAGTGGTGCCAGTGCACTCTATGGAGACACTGCACTGCATCCCCACTGGTGCCAGTGCACTCTCTGGACTCACTGCACTGCATCCCCAGTGGTGCCAGTGCACTCTCTGGACTCACTGCACTGCATCCCCAGTGGTGCCAGTGCACTCTCTGGAGTCACTGCACTGCATCCCCAGTGGTGCCAGTGCACTCTCTGGACTCACTGCACTGCATCCCCAGTGGTGCCAGTGCACTCTCTGGACTCACTGCACTGCATCCCGACTGGTGCCAGTGCACTCTCTGGACTCACTGCACTGCATCCCCACTGCTGCCAGTGCACTCTCTGGAGTCACTGCACTGCATCCACAGTGGTGCCAGTGCACTCTCTGTAGTCACTGCACTGCATCCCCACTGGTGCCAATGCACTCTCTGGAGTCACTGCAGTGCATCCCCACTGGTGCCAGTGCACTCTCTGGAGTCACTGCACTGCATCCCCACTGGTGCCAGTGCACGGTCTGGAGTCACTGCACTGCATCCCCACTGCTACCAGTGCACTCTCTGGACTCACTGCACTGCATCCCCAGTGGTGCCAGTGCACTCTCTGGACTCACTGCACTGCAACCCCAGTGGTGCCAGTGCACTCTCTGGACTCACTGCACTGCATCCCCAGTGGTGCCAGTGCACTCTCTGGGCTCACTGCACTGCATCCCCAGTGGTGCCAGTACACTCTCGGGAGACACTGCACTGCATCCCCACTGGTGCCAGTGCACTCTCTGGACTCACTGCACTGCATTCCCACTGGTGCCAGTGAACTGCCTGGACTCACTGCACTGCATCCCCACTGGTGCCAGTGAACTGCCTGGACTCACTGCACTGCATCCCCAATGGTGCCAGTGCACTCTCTGGACTCACTGCACTGCATCCCCACTGGTGCCAGTGCACTCTCTGGACTCACTGCACTGCATCCCCAGTAGTGCCAGTGCACTTTCTGGAGTCACTGCACTGCATCCCTAGTGGTGCCAGTGCACTCTCTGGACTCACTGCACTGCATCCCCACTGGTGCCAGTGCACTCTCTAGAGTCACTGCACTGCATCCCCAGTGGTGCCAGTGCACTCTCTAGAGTCACTGCACTGATCCGCAGTGGTCCCAGTGCACTCTCTGGACCCACTGCACTGCATCCCCAGTGGTGCCAGTGCACTCTCTGGACTCACTGCACGGCATCCCCACTGGTGCCAGTGCACTCTCTGGAGTCACTGCACTGCATCCCCAGTGGTGCCAGTGCACTCTCTGGACTCACTGCACTGCATCCCCACTGGTGCCAATGCACTCTCTGGAGTCACTGCACTGCATCCCCAGTAGTGCCAGTGCACTCTCTGGACTCACTGCACTGCATCCCCACTGGTGCCAGTGCACTATAAGGACTCACTGCACTGCATGCCCACTGGTGCCAGTGCACTCTCTGGACTCACTGCACTGCATCCCCACTGGTGCCAGTGCACTCTCTGGAGACACTGCACTGCATCCCCAGTGGTGCCAGTGCACTCTCAGGACTCACTACACTGCATCCCCACTGGTGCCAGTGCACTCCCTAGAGTCACTGCACTCCAACCCCACTGGTGCCAGTGCACTCTCTAGAGTCACTGCACTGATCCGCAGTGGTGCCAGTGCACTCTCTGGACTCACTGCACTGCATCTCCACTGGTGCCAGTGCACTCTCTGGACTCACTACACTGCATCCCCACTGGTGCCAGTGCACTCTCTGGACTCACTGCAGTGCATCCCCACTGGTGCCAGTGAACTCTCTGGACTCACTGCACTGCATCCCCAGTGGTGCCAGTGCACTCTCTGGACTCACAGCACTGCATCCCCAATGGTGCCAGTGCACTCTCTGGACTCACTGCACTGCATCCCCAGTAGTGCCAGTGCACTTTCTGGAGTCACTGCACTGCATCCCTAGTCGTGCCAGTGAACTCTCTGGACTCACTGCACTGAATCCCCGGTGGTGCCAGTGCACTCTCTGGACTCACTGCACTGCATCCCCACTGGTGCCAGTGCACTCTCTGGAGTCACTGCACTGCATCCCCACTGGTGCCAGTGCACTCTAAGGACTCACTACACTGCACTGCATCCCCAGTGGTGCCAATGCACTCTCTGGACTCACTGCACTGCATCCCCAGTGGTGCCAGTGCACTCTCTGGACTCACTGCACTGCATCCCCACCAGTGCCAGTGCACTTTCTGGATTCATTGCACTGCATCCCTAGTGGTGCCAGTGAACTCTCTGGACTCACTGCACTGCATCCCCAGTGGTGCCAGTGCACTCTCTGGACTCACTGCACTGCATCCCCAGTGGTGCCACTGCACTCTCTAGAGTCACTGCACTGCATCCCCACTGGTCCCAGTGCACTCTAAGGACTCACTGCACTGCATCCCCACTGGTGCCAGTGCACTCTCTGGACTCACTGCACTGCATCCCCACTGGTGCCAGTGCACTCTCTGGACTCACTGCACTGCATCCCCACTGGTGCCAGTGCACTCTAAGGACTCACTACACTGCATCCCCAGTGGTGCCAGTGCACTCTCTGGACTCACTGCAGTGCATCCCCACTGGTGCCAGTGCACTCTCTGGAGTCACTGCACTGCATCCCCACTGGTGCCAGTGCACTCTCTGGAGTCACTGCACTGCATGCCCACTGGTGCCAGTGCACTCTCTGGACTCACTGCACTGCCTCACCAGTGGTGCCAGTGCACTCTCTGGACTCACTGCACTGCATCCCCAGTGGTGCCAGTGCACTCTCTAGAGTCACTGCACTCCAACCCCACTGGTGCCAGTGCACTCTCTAGAGTCACTACACTGCATCCCCACTGGTACCAGTGCACTCTCTGGACTCACTGCACTGCATCCCCAGTGGTGCCAGTGCACTCTCTGGAGTCACTGCACTGCATCCCCACTGGTGCCAGTGCACTCTCTGGACTCACTGCACTGCATCCCCACTGCTGCCAATGCACTCTCTGGACTCACTGCACTGCATCCCCACTGGTTCCCGTGCATTCTCTGGACTCACTACACTGCATCCCCACTGGTGCCAGTGCACTCTCTGGACTCACTGCACTGCATCTCCACTGGTGCCAGTGCACTCTCTGGACTCACTGCACTGCATCCCCACTGGTGCCAGTGCACTCTCTGGACTCACTGCACTGCATCCCCAGAAGTGCCAGTGCACTCTCTGGAGTCACTGCACTGCATCCCAAGTGGTGCCAGTGAACTCTCTAGACTCACTGCACTGCATCCCGAATGGTGCCAGTGCACTCTCTGGACTCACTGCACTGCATTCCCAGTGGTGCCAGTGCACTCTCTGGACTCACTGCACTGCATCCCCACTGCTGCCAGTGCACTCTCTGGAGTCACTGCACTGCATCCCCACTGGTGCCAGTGCAGTCTCTGGAGTCACTGCACTGCATCCCCACTGGTCCCAATGCACTCTCTGGTGTCACTGCAGTGCATCCCCACTGGTGCCCGTGCACTCTCTGCAGTCACTGCACTGCATCCCCACTGGTGCCAGTGCACTGTCTGGACTCACTGCAGTGCATCACCACTGGTGCCAGTGCACTCTCTGGACTCACTGCACTGCATCCCCACTGGTGCCAGTGCACTCTCTGGAGTCACTGCTCTGCATCCCCAGTGGCGCCAGTACACTCTCTGGAGACACTGCACTGCATCCCCTCTGGTGCCAGTGCACTCTCTGGAGTCACTGCACTGCATTCCCACTGGTGCCAGTGCACTCTCTGGAGTCACTGTACTGCATCCCCACTGGTGCCAGTGAACTGCCTGGACTCACTGCACTGCATCCCCACTGGTGCCAGTGCACTCTCTGGACTCACTGCACTGCATCCCCAGTAGTGCCAGTGCACTTTCTGCAGTCACTGCACTGCCTCCCTAGTGGTGCCAGTGCACTCTCTGGACTCACTGCACTGCATCCCCACTGGTGCCAGTGCACTCTCTAGAGTCACTACACTCCAACCCCACTGGTGCCAGTGCACTCTCTAGAGTCACTGCACTGATCCGAAGTGGTGCCAGTGCACTCTCTGGACTCACTGCACTGCATCCCCACTGGTGCCAGTGCACTCTCTGGACTCACTGCACGGCATCCCCACTGGTGCCAGTGCACTCTCTGGAGTCACTGCAGTGCATCCCCAGTGGTGCCAGTGCACTCTCTGGACTCACTGCACTGCATACCCACTGGTGTCAATGCACTCTCTGGACTCACTGCAGTGCATCCCCACTGGTGCCAGTGCACTCTCTGGACTCACTGCACTGCATCCCCACTGGTGCCAGTGCACTCTCTGGACTCACTGCACTGCATCCCCAGTGGTGCCAGTGCACTCTCTGGACTCACTGCACTGCATCCCCACTGGTGCCAGTGCACTCTCTGCACTCACTGCACTGCATCCCCACTGGTGCCAGTGCACTCTCAGGACTCACTACACTGCATCCCCTCTGGTGCCAGTGAATCTCTAGAGTCACTGCACTCCAACCCCACTGGTGCCAGTGCACTCTCTAGAGTCACTGCACTGATCCGCAGTGGTGCCAGTGCACTCTCTGGACTCACTGCACTGCATCCCCACTGGTACCAGTGCACTCTCTGGACTCACTGCACTGCATCCCCACTGGTGCCAGTGCACTCTCTGGACTCACTGCACTGCAACCCCACCGGTGCCAGTGCACTCTCTGGACTCACTACACTGCATCCCCACTGGTGCCAGTGCACTTTCTGCACTCACTGCACTGCATCCCCAGTGGTGCCAGTGCACTCTCTGGAGTCACTGCACTGCATCCCCACTGGTGCCAGTGCACTCTCTGGACTCACTGCACTGCATCCCCAGTAGTGCCAGTGCACTCTCTGGAGTCACTGCACTGCATCCCCACTGGTGCCAGTGCACTCTCTGGAGTCACTGCACTGCATCCCCAGTGGTGCCAGTGCACTCTCTGGACTCACTGCACTGCATCCCCACTGGTGGCAGTGCACTCTCTGGACTCACTGCACTGCAACCCCACTGGTGCCAGTGCACTCTCTGGACTCACTACACTGCATCCCCGGTGGTGCCAGTGCACTCTCTGGAGTCACTGCACTGCATCCCCACTGGTGCCAGTGAACTGCCTGGACTCACTGCACTGCATCCCTAGTGGTGCCAGTGCACTCTCTGGACTCACTGCACTGCATCCCCAGTAGTGCCAGTGCACTTTCTGCAGTCACTGCACTGCCTCCCTAGTGGTGCCAGTGCACTCTCTGGACTCACTGCACTGCATCCCCACTGGTGCCAGTGCACTCTCTAGAGTCACTACACTCCAACCCCACTGGTGCCAGTGCACTCTCTAGAGTCACTGCACTGATCCGAAGTGGTGCCAGTGCACTCCCTGGACTCACTGCACTGCATCCCCACTGGTGCCAGTGCACTCTCTGGACTCACTGCACGGCATCCCCACTGGTGCCAGTGCACTCTCTGGAGTCACTGCAGTGCATCCCCAGTGGTGCCAGTGCACTCTCTGGACTCACTGCACTGCATACCCACTGGTGTCAATGCACTCTCTGGAGTCACTGCACTGCATCCCTACTGGTGCCAGTGCACTCTCTGGACTCACTGCACTGCATCCCCACTGGTGCCAGTGCACTATAAGGACTCACTGCACTGCATCCCCAGTGGTGCCAGTGCACTCTCTGGACTCACTGCACTGCATCCCCACTGGTGCCAGTGCACTCTCTGCACTCACTGCACTGCATCCCCACTGGTGCCAGTGCACTCTCAGGACTCACTGCACTGCATCACCTCTGGTGCCAGTGCACTCTCTAGAGTCACTGCACTCCAACCACACTGGTGCCAGTGCACTCTCTAGAGTCACTGCACTGATCCGCAGTGGTGCCAGTGCACTCTCTGGACTCACTGCACTGCATCCCCACTGGTACCAGTGCACTCTCTGGACTCACTGCACTGCATCCCCACTGGTACCAGTGCACTCTCTGGACTCACTACACTGCATCCCCACTGCTGCCAGTGCACTCTCTGGACTCACTGCACTGCATCCCCAGTGGTGCCAGTGCACTCTCTGGAGTCACTGCACTGCATCCCCACTGGTGCCAGTGCACTCTCTGGACTCACTGCACTGCATCCCCAGTAGTGCCAGTGCACTTTCTGGAGTCACTGCACTGCATCCCTAGTGGTGCCAGTGCACTCTCTGGAGTCACTGCACTGCATCCCCACTGGTGCCAGTGCACTCTCTGGAGTCACTGCACTGCATCCCCAGTGGTGCCAGTGCACTCTCTGGACTCACTGCAGTGCATCCCCACTGGTGCCAGTGCACTCTCTGGACTCACTGCACTGCAACCCCACTGGTGCCAGTGCACTCTCTGGACTCACTGCACTGCATCCCCAGTAGTGCCAGTGCACTTTCTGGAGTCACTGCACTGCATCCCTAGTGGTGCCAGTGCACTCTCTGGACTCACTGCACTGCATCCCCAGTGGTGCCAGTGCACTCTCTGGACTCACTGCACTGCATCCCCAGTGGTGCCAGTGCACTCTCTGGACTCACTGCACTGCATCCCCACTACTGCCATTGCACTCTCTGGAGTCACTGCACTGCATCCCCACTGGTGCCAGTGAACTCTCTGGACTCACTGCACTCCATCCCCAGTGGTGCCAGTGCACTCTCTGGACTCACTGCACTGCATCCCCAGTGGTGCAAGTGCACTCTCTGGACTCACTGCACTGCATCCCCTGTGGTGCCAGTGCACTCTCTGGACTCACTGCAGTGCATCCCCAGTGGTGCCAGTGCACTCTCTGGACTCACTGCAGTGCATCCCCAGTGGTGCCAGTGCACTCTCTGGACTCATTGCACTGCATCCCCAGTGGTGCCAGTGCACTCTCTGGACTCACTGCAGTACATTCCCAGTGGTACCAATGCACTCTCTGGACTCACTGCACTGCATCACCAGTGGTGCCAGTGCACTCTCTGGAATCACTGCAGTGCATCCCCTGTGCTGCCATTGCACTCTCTGTACTCACTGCACTGCATCCCCACTGGTGCCAGTGCACTCTCTGTACTCACTGCACTGCATTCCCAGTGGAGCCAGAGCACTCTCTGGACTCACTGCATTGCATCCCCAGTGGTGCCAGTGCACTCTCTGGACTCACTGCACTGCATCCCCACTGGTGCCAGTGCACTCTCTGGACTCACTGCAGTGCATTCCCAGTTGTACCAATGCACTCTCTGGACTCACTGCACTGCATCACCAGTGGTGCCAGTGCACTCTCTGGAATCACTGCAGTGCATCCCCTGTGCTGCCATTGCACTCTCTGTACTCACTGCACTGCATCCCCAGTGGTGCCAGTGCACTCTCTGTACTCACTGCACTGCATCCCCAGTGGAGCCAGAGCACTCTCTGGACTCACTGCAGTGCATCCACAGTGGTGCCAGTGCACTCTCTGGAGTCACTGCACTGCATCCCCAGTGGCGCCAGTACACTCTCTGGAGACACTGCACTGCATCCCCACTGGTGCCAGTGCACTCTCTGGACTCACTGCACTGCATTCCCACTGGTGCCAGTGCACTCTCTGGAGTCACTGCACTGCATCCCCACTGGTGCCAGTGAACTGCCTGGACTCACTGCACTGCATCCCCACTGGTGCCAGTGCACTCTGTGGACTCACTGCACTGCATCCCCAGTAGTGCCAGTGCACTTTCTGCAGTCACTGCACTGCCTCCCTAGTGGTGCCAGTGCACTCTCTGGACTCACTGCACTGCATCCCCACTGGTGCCAGTGCACTCTCTAGAGTCACTGCACTCCAACGCCACTGGTGCCAGTGCACTCTCTAGAGTCACTGCACTGATCCGAAGTGGTACCACTGCACTCTCTGGACTCACTGCACTGCATCCCCACTGGTGCCAGTGCACTCTCTGGACTCACTGCACGGCATCCCCACTGGTGCCAGTGCAGTCTCTGTAGTCACTGCAGTGCATCCCCAGTGGTGCCAGTGCACTCTCTGGACTCACTGCACTGCATCCCCACTGGTGCCAGTGCACTATAAGGACTCACTGCACTGCATCCCCAGTGGTGCCAGTGCACTCTCTGGACTCACTGCACTGCATCCCCACTGGTGCCAGTGCACTATAAGGACTCACTGCACTGCATCCCCAGTGGTGCCAGTGCACTCTCTGGACTCACTGCACTGCATCCCCACTGGTGCCAGTGCACTCTCTGCACTCACTGCACTGCATCCCCACTGGTGCCAGTGCACTCTCAGGACTCACTACACTGCATCCCCACTGGTGCCAGTGCACTCTCTAGAGTCACTGCACTCCAACCCAACTGGTGCCAGTGCACTCTCTAGAGTCACTGCACTGATCAGCAGTGGTGCCAGTGCACTCTCTGGACTCACTGCACTGCATCCCGACTGGTGCCAGTGCACTCTATGGAGTCACTGCACTGCATCCCCACTGCTGCCAGTGCACTCTCTGGACTCACTGCACTGCATCCCCAGTGGTGCCAGTGCACTCTCTGGAGTCACTGCACTGCATCCCCACTGGTGCCAGTGCACTCTCTGGACTCAATGCACTACATCCCCACTGGTGCCAATGCACTCTCTGGACTCACTGCACTGCATCCCCACTGGTGCCAGTGCACTCTCTGGACTGACTGCACTGCATCCCCACTGGTGCCAGTGCAGTCTCTGTAGTCACTGCAGTGCATCCCCAGTGGTGCCAGTGCACTCTCTGGACTCACTGCACTGCATCCCCACTGGTGCCAGTGCACTCTCTGGACTCACTGCACTGCATCCCCAGTAGTGCCAGTGCACTTTCTGGAGTCACTGCACTGCATCCCTAGTGGTGCCAGTGCACTCTCTGGACTCACTGCACTGCATCCCCAGTGGTGCCAGTGCACTCTCTGGAGTCACTGCACTGCATCCCCAGTGGTGCCAGTGCACTCTCTGGACTCACTGCACTGCATCCCCACTGCTGCCAGTGCACTCTCTGGAGTCACTGCACTGCATCCCCACTGGTGCCAGTGAACTCTCTGGACTCACTGCACTCCATCCCCACTGGTGCCAGTGCACTCTCTGGACTCACTGCAGTGCATCCCCAGTGGTGCCAGTGCACTCTCTGGACTCACTGCACTGCATCCCCAGTGGTGCCAGTGCACTCTCTGGACTTACTGCACTGCATCCCCAGTGGTGCCAGTGCACTCTCTGGACTCACTGCAGTGCATCCCCTGTGGTGCCAGTGCACTCTCTGTACTCACTTCAGTGCATCCCCAGTGATGCCAGTGCACTCTCTGGACTCACTGCAGTGCATCCCCAGTGGTGCCACTGCACTCTCTGTACTCACTGCACTGCATCCCCAGTAGTGCCAGTGCACTTTCTGCAGTCACTGCACTGCCTCCCTAGTGGTGCCAGTGCACTCTCTGGACTCACTGCACTGCATCCCCACTGGTGCCAGTGCACTCTCTGGACTCACTGCACGGCATCCCCACTGGTGCCAGTGTAGTCTCTGTAGTCACTACACTGCATCCCCGGTGGTGCCAGTGCACTCTCTGGAGTCACTGCACTGCATCCCCACTGGTGCCAGTGAACTGCCTGGACTCACTGCACTGCATCCCTAGTGGTGCCAGTGCACTCTCTGGACTCACTGCACTGCATCCCCAGTAGTGCCAGTGCACTTTCTGCAGTCACTGCACTGCCTCCCTAGTGGTGCCAGTGCACTCTCTGGACTCACTGCACTGCATCCCCACTGGTGCCAGTGCACTCTCTAGAGTCACTACACTCCAACCCCACTGGTGCCAGTGCACTCTCTAGAGTCACTGCACTGATCCGAAGTGGTGCCAGTGCACTCCCTGGACTCACTGCACTGCATCCCCACTGGTGCCAGTGCACTCTCTGGACTCACTGCACGGCATCCCCACTGGTGCCAGTGCACTCTCAGGAGTCACTGCAGTGCATCCCCAGTGGTGCCAGTGCACTCTCTGGACTCACTGCACTGCATACCCACTGGTGTCAATGCACTCTCTGGAGTCACTGCACTGATTCCCTACTGGTGCCAGTGCACTCTCTGGACTCACTGCACTGCATCCCCACTGGTGCCAGTGCACTATAAGGACTCACTGCACTGCATCCCCAGTGGTGCCAGTGCACTCTCTGGACTCACTGCACTGCATCCCCACTGGTGCCAGTGCACTCTCTGCACTCACTGCACTGCATCCCCACTGGTGCCAGTGCACTCTCAGGACTCACTGCACTGCATCACCTCTGGTGCCAGTGCACTCTCTAGAGTCACTGCACTCCAACCACACTGGTGCCAGTGCACTCTCTAGAGTCACTGCACTGATCCGCAGTGGTGCCAGTGCACTCTCTGGACTCACTGCACTGCATCCCCACTGGTACCAGTGCACTCTCTGGACTCACTGCACTGCATCCCCACTGGTACCAGTGCACTCTCTGGACTCACTACACTGCATCCCCACTGCTGCCAGTGCACTCTCTGGACTCACTGCACTGCATCCCCAGTGGTGCCAGTGCACTCTCTGGACTCACTGCACTGCATCCCCACTGGTGCCAGTGCACTCTCTGGACTCACTGCACTGCATCCCCAGTAGTGCCAGTGCACTTTCTGGAGTCACTGCACTGCATCCCTAGTGGTGCCAGTGCACTCTCTGGAGTCACTGCACTGCATCCCCACTGGTGCCAGTGCACTCTCTGGAGTCACTGCACTGCATCCCCAGTGGTGCCAGAGCACTCTCTGGACTCACTGCAGTGCATCCCCACTGGTGCCAGTGCACTCTCTGGACTCACTGCACTGCATCCCCAGTGGTGCCAGTGCACTCTCTGGACTCACTGCACTGCATCCCCAGTGGTGCCAGTGCACTCTCTGGACTCACTGCACTGCATCCCGACTGGTGCCAGTGCACTCTCTGGACTCACTGCACTGCATCCCCACTGGTGCCAGTGAACTCTCTGGACTCACTGCACTGCATCCCCAGTGGTGCCAGTGCACTCTCTGGACTCACTGCACTGCATCCCCAGTGGTGCCAGTGCACTCTCTGGACTCACTGCACTGCATCCCCTGTGGTGCCAGTGCACTCTCTGGACTCACTGCAGTGCATCCCCATTGGTGCCAGTGCACTCTCTGGACTCACTGCAGTGCATCCCCAGTGGTGCCAGTGCACTCTCTGGACTCATTGCACTGCATCCCCAGTGGTGCCAGTGCACTCTCTGGACTCACTGCAGTACATTCCCAGTGGTACCAATGCACTCTCTGGACTCACTGCACTGCATCACCAGTGGTGCCAGTGCACTCTCTGGAATCACTGTAGTGCATCCCCTGTGCTGCCATTGCACTCTCTGTACTCACTGCACTGCATCCCCACTGGTGCCAGTGCACTCTCTGTACTCACTGCACTGCATTCCCAGTGGAGCCAGAGCACTCTCTGGACTCACTGCATTGCATCCCCAGTGGTGCCAGTGCACTCTCTGGACTCACTGCACTGCATCCCCACTGGTGCCAGTGCACTCTCTGGACTCACTGCAGTGCATTCCCAGTTGTACCAATGCACTCTCTGGACTCACTGCACTGCATCACCAGTGGTGCCAGTGCACTCTCTGGAATCACTGCAGTGCATCCCCTGTGCTGCCATTGCACTCTCTGTACTCACTGCACTGCATCCCCAGTGGTGCCAGTGCACTCTCTGGACTCACTGCACGGCATCCCCACTGGTGCCAGTGCACTCTCTGGAGTCACTGCAGTGCATCCCCAGTGGTGCCAGTGCACTCTCTGGACTCACTGCACTGCATACCCACTGGTGTCAATGCACTCTCTGGAGTCACTGCACTGCATCCCTACTGGTGCCAGTGCACTCTCTGGACTCACTGCACTGCATCCCCACTGGTGCCAGTGCACTATAAGGACTCACTGCACTGCATCCCCAGTGGTGCCAGTGCACTCTCTGGACTCACTGCACTGCATCCCCAGTGGTGCCAGTGCACTCTCTGCACTCACTGCACTGCATCCCCACTGGTGCCAGTGCACTCTCAGGACTCACTGCACTGCATCACCTCTGGTGCCAGTGCACTCTCTAGAGTCACTGCACTCCAACCACACTGGTGCCAGTGCACTCTCTAGAGTCACTGCACTGATCCGCAGTGGTGCCAGTGCACTCTCTGGACTCACTGCACTGCATCCCCACTGGTACCAGTGCACTCTCTGGACTCACTGCACTGCATCCCCACTGGTACCAGTGCACTCTCTGGACTCACTACACTGCATCCCCACTGCTGCCAGTGCACTCTCTGGACTCACTGCACTGCATCCCCAGTGGTGCCAGTGCACTCTCTGGAGTCACTGCACTGCATCCCCACTGGTGCCAGTGCACTCTCTGGACTCACTGCACTGCATCCCCAGTAGTGCCAGTGCACTTTCTGGAGTCACTGCACTGCATCCCTAGTGGTGCCAGTGCACTCTCTGGAGTCACTGCACTGCATCCCCACTGGTGCCAGTGCACTCTCTGGAGTCACTGCACTGCATCCCCAGTGGTGCCAGTGCACTCTCTGGACTCACTGCAGTGCATCCCCACTGGTGCCAGTGCACTCTCTGGACTCACTGCACTGCAACCCCACTGGTGCCAGTGCACTCTCTGGACTCACTACACTGCATCCCCACTGGTGCCAGTGCAGTCTCTGGACTCACTGCAGTGCATCCCCGGTGGTGCCAGTGCACTCTCTGGACTCACTGCACTGCATCCCCACTGGTGCCAGTGCACTCTCTGGACTCACTGCACTGCATCCCCAGTAGTGCCAGTGCACTTTCTGGAGTCACTGCACTGCATCCCTAGTGGTGCCAGTGCACTCTCTGGACTCACTGCACTGCATCCCCAGTGGTGCCAGTGCACTCTCTGGACTCACTGCACTGCATCCCCAGTGGTGCCAGTGCACTCTCTGGACTCACTGCACTGCATCCCCACTACTGCCATTGCACTCTCTGGAGTCACTGCACTGCATCCCCACTGGTGCCAGTGAACTCTCTGGACTCACTGCACTCCATCCCCAGTGGTGCCAGTGCACTCTCTGGACTCACTGCACTGCATCCCCAGTGGTGCAAGTGCACTCTCTGGACTCACTGCACTGCATCCCCTGTGGTGCCAGTGCACTCTCTGGACTCACTGCAGTGCATCCCCAGTGGTGCCAGTGCACTCTCTGGACTCACTGCAGTGCATCCCCAGTGGTGCCAGTGCACTCTCTGGACTCATTGCACTGCATCCCCAGTGGTGCCAGTGCACTCTCTGGACTCACTGCAGTACATTCCCAGTGGTACCAATGCACTCTCTGGACTCACTGCACTGCATCACCAGTGGTGCCAGTGCACTCTCTGGAATCACTGCAGTGCATCCCCTGTGCTGCCATTGCACTCTCTGTACTCACTGCACTGCATCCCCACTGGTGCCAGTGCACTCTCTGTACTCACTGCACTGCATTCCCAGTGGAGCCAGAGCACTCTCTGGACTCACTGCATTGCATCCCCAGTGGTGCCAGTGCACTCTCTGGACTCACTGCACTGCATCCCCACTGGTGCCAGTGCACTCTCTGGACTCACTGCAGTGCATTCCCAGTTGTACCAATGCACTCTCTGGACTCACTGCACTGCATCACCAGTGGTGCCAGTGCACTCTCTGGAATCACTGCAGTGCATCCCCTGTGCTGCCATTGCACTCTCTGTACTCACTGCACTGCATCCCCAGTGGTGCCAGTGCACTCTCTGTACTCACTGCACTGCATCCCCAGTGGAGCCAGAGCACTCTCTGGACTCACTGCAGTGCATCCACAGTGGTGCCAGTGCACTCTCTGGAGTCACTGCACTGCATCCCCAGTGGCGCCAGTACACTCTCTGGAGACACTGCACTGCATCCCCACTGGTGCCAGTGCACTCTCTGGACTCACTGCACTGCATTCCCACTGGTGCCAGTGCACTCTCTGGAGTCACTGCACTGCATCCCCACTGGTGCCAGTGAACTGCCTGGACTCACTGCACTGCATCCCCACTGGTGCCAGTGCACTCTGTGGACTCACTGCACTGCATCCCCAGTAGTGCCAGTGCACTTTCTGCAGTCACTGCACTGCCTCCCTAGTGGTGCCAGTGCACTCTCTGGACTCACTGCACTGCATCCCCACTGGTGCCAGTGCACTCTCTAGAGTCACTGCACTCCAACGCCACTGGTGCCAGTGCACTCTCTAGAGTCACTGCACTGATCCGAAGTGGTACCACTGCACTCTCTGGACTCACTGCACTGCATCCCCACTGGTGCCAGTGCACTCTCTGGACTCACTGCACGGCATCCCCACTGGTGCCAGTGCAGTCTCTGTAGTCACTGCAGTGCATCCCCAGTGGTGCCAGTGCACTCTCTGGACTCACTGCACTGCATCCCCACTGGTGCCAGTGCACTATAAGGACTCACTGCACTGCATCCCCAGTGGTGCCAGTGCACTCTCTGGACTCACTGCACTGCATCCCCACTGGTGCCAGTGCACTATAAGGACTCACTGCACTGCATCCCCAGTGGTGCCAGTGCACTCTCTGGACTCACTGCACTGCATCCCCAGTGGTGCCAGTGCACTCTCTGCACTCACTGCACTGCATCCCCACTGGTGCCAGTGCACTCTCAGGACTCACTACACTGCATCCCCACTGGTGCCAGTGCACTCTCTAGAGTCACTGCACTCCAACCCAACTGGTGCCAGTGCACTCTCTAGAGTCACTGCACTGATCAGCAGTGGTGCCAGTGCACTCTCTGGACTCACTGCACTGCATCCCGACTGGTGCCAGTGCACTCTATGGAGTCACTGCACTGCATCCCCACTGCTGCCAGTGCACTCTCTGGACTCACTGCACTGCATCCCCAGTGGTGCCAGTGCACTCTCTGGAGTCACTGCACTGCATCCCCACTGGTGCCAGTGCACTCTCTGGACTCAATGCACTACATCCCCACTGGTGCCAATGCACTCTCTGGACTCACTGCACTGCATCCCCACTGGTGCCAGTGCACTCTCTGGACTGACTGCACTGCATCCCCACTGGTGCCAGTGCAGTCTCTGTAGTCACTGCAGTGCATCCCCAGTGGTGCCAGTGCACTCTCTGGACTCACTGCACTGCATCCCCACTGGTGCCAGTGCACTCTCTGGACTCACTGCACTGCATCCCCAGTAGTGCCAGTGCACTTTCTGGAGTCACTGCACTGCATCCCTAGTGGTGCCAGTGCACTCTCTGGACTCACTGCACTGCATCCCCAGTGGTGCCAGTGCACTCTCTGGAGTCACTGCACTGCATCCCCAGTGGTGCCAGTGCACTCTCTGGACTCACTGCACTGCATCCCCACTGCTGCCAGTGCACTCTCTGGAGTCACTGCACTGCATCCCCACTGGTGCCAGTGAACTCTCTGGACTCACTGCACTCCATCCCCACTGGTGCCAGTGCACTCTCTGGACTCACTGCAGTGCATCCCCAGTGGTGCCAGTGCACTCTCTGGACTCACTGCACTGCATCCCCAGTGGTGCCAGTGCACTCTCTGGACTTACTGCACTGCATCCCCAGTGGTGCCAGTGCACTCTCTGGACTCACTGCAGTGCATCCCCTGTGGTGCCAGTGCACTCTCTGTACTCACTTCAGTGCATCCCCAGTGATGCCAGTGCACTCTCTGGACTCACTGCAGTGCATCCCCAGTGGTGCCACTGCACTCTCTGTACTCACTGCACTGCATCCCCAGTAGTGCCAGTGCACTTTCTGCAGTCACTGCACTGCCTCCCTAGTGGTGCCAGTGCACTCTCTGGACTCACTGCACTGCATCCCCACTGGTGCCAGTGCACTCTCTGGACTCACTGCACGGCATCCCCACTGGTGCCAGTGTAGTCTCTGTAGTCACTACACTGCATCCCCGGTGGTGCCAGTGCACTCTCTGGAGTCACTGCACTGCATCCCCACTGGTGCCAGTGAACTGCCTGGACTCACTGCACTGCATCCCTAGTGGTGCCAGTGCACTCTCTGGACTCACTGCACTGCATCCCCAGTAGTGCCAGTGCACTTTCTGCAGTCACTGCACTGCCTCCCTAGTGGTGCCAGTGCACTCTCTGGACTCACTGCACTGCATCCCCACTGGTGCCAGTGCACTCTCTAGAGTCACTACACTCCAACCCCACTGGTGCCAGTGCACTCTCTAGAGTCACTGCACTGATCCGAAGTGGTGCCAGTGCACTCCCTGGACTCACTGCACTGCATCCCCACTGGTGCCAGTGCACTCTCTGGACTCACTGCACGGCATCCCCACTGGTGCCAGTGCACTCTCAGGAGTCACTGCAGTGCATCCCCAGTGGTGCCAGTGCACTCTCTGGACTCACTGCACTGCATACCCACTGGTGTCAATGCACTCTCTGGAGTCACTGCACTGATTCCCTACTGGTGCCAGTGCACTCTCTGGACTCACTGCACTGCATCCCCACTGGTGCCAGTGCACTATAAGGACTCACTGCACTGCATCCCCAGTGGTGCCAGTGCACTCTCTGGACTCACTGCACTGCATCCCCACTGGTGCCAGTGCACTCTCTGCACTCACTGCACTGCATCCCCACTGGTGCCAGTGCACTCTCAGGACTCACTGCACTGCATCACCTCTGGTGCCAGTGCACTCTCTAGAGTCACTGCACTCCAACCACACTGGTGCCAGTGCACTCTCTAGAGTCACTGCACTGATCCGCAGTGGTGCCAGTGCACTCTCTGGACTCACTGCACTGCATCCCCACTGGTACCAGTGCACTCTCTGGACTCACTGCACTGCATCCCCACTGGTACCAGTGCACTCTCTGGACTCACTACACTGCATCCCCACTGGTGCCAGTGCACTCTCTGGAGTCACTGCACTGCATCCCCAGTGGTGCCAGTGCACTCTCTGGACTCACTGCAGTGCATCCCCACTGGTGCCAGTGCACTCTCTGGACTCACTGCACTGCATCCCCAGTGGTGCCAGTGCACTCTCTGGACTCACTGCACTGCATCCCCAGTGGTGCCAGTGCACTCTCTGGACTCACTGCACTGCATCCCCACTACTGCCATTGCACTCTCTGGAGTCACTGCACTGCATCCCCACTGGTGCCAGTGAACTCTCTGGACTCACTGCACTGCATCCCCAGTGGTGCCAGTGCACTCTCTGGACTCACTGCACTGCATCCCCAGTGGTGCCAGTGCACTCTCTGGACTCACTGCACTGCATCCCCTGTGGTGCCAGTGCACTCTCTGGACTCACTGCAGTGCATCCCCAGTGGTGCCAGTGCACTCTCTGGACTCACTGCAGTGCATCCCCAGTGGTGCCAGTGCACTCTCTGGACTCATTGCACTGCATCCCCAGTGGTGCCAGTGCACTCTCTGGACTCACTGCAGTACATTCCCAGTGGTACCAATGCACTCTCTGGACTCACTGCACTGCATCACCAGTGGTGCCAGTGCACTCTCTGGAATCACTGTAGTGCATCCCCTGTGCTGCCATTGCACTCTCTGTACTCACTGCACTGCATCCCCACTGGTGCCAGTGCACTCTCTGTACTCACTGCACTGCATTCCCAGTGGAGCCAGAGCACTCTCTGGACTCACTGCATTGCATCCCCAGTGGTGCCAGTGCACTCTCTGGACTCACTGCACTGCATCCCCACTGGTGCCAGTGCACTCTCTGGACTCACTGCAGTGCATTCCCAGTTGTACCAATGCACTCTCTGGACTCACTGCACTGCATCACCAGTGGTGCCAGTGCACTCTCTGGAATCACTGCAGTGCATCCCCTGTGCTGCCATTGCACTCTCTGTACTCACTGCACTGCATCCCCAGTGGTGCCAGTGCACTCTCTGTACTCACTGCACTGCATCCCCAGTGGAGCCAGAGCACTCTCTGGACTCACTGCAGTGCATCCACAGTGGTGCCAGTGCACTCTCTGGAGTCACTGCACTGCATCCCCAGTGGCGCCAGTACACTCTCTGGAGACACTGCACTGCATCCCCACTGGTGCCAGTGCACTCTCTGGACTCACTGCACTGCATTCCCACTGGTGCCAGTGCACTCTCTGGAGTCACTGCACTGCATCCCCACTGGTGCCAGTGAACTGCCTGGACTCACTGCACTGCATCCCCACTGGTGCCAGTGCACTCTGTGGACTCACTGCACTGCATCCCCAGTAGTGCCAGTGCACTTTCTGCAGTCACTGCACTGCCTCCCTAGTGGTGCCAGTGCACTCTCTGGACTCACTGCACTGCATCCCCACTGGTGCCAGTGCACTCTCTAGAGTCACTGCACTCCAACGCCACTGGTGCCAGTGCACTCTCTAGAGTCACTGCACTGATCCGAAGTGGTACCACTGCACTCTCTGGACTCACTGCACTGCATCCCCACTGGTGCCAGTGCACTCTCTGGACTCACTGCACGGCATCCCCACTGGTGCCAGTGCAGTCTCTGTAGTCACTGCAGTGCATCCCCAGTGGTGCCAGTGCACTCTCTGGACTCACTGCACTGAATCCCCACTGGTGCCAGTGCACTCTCTGCACTCACTGCACTGCATCCCCAGTGGTGCCAGTGCACTCTCTGGACTCACTGCACTGCATCCCCACTGGTGCCAGTGCACTATAAGGACTCACTGCACTGCATCCCCAGTGGTGCCAGTGCACTCTCTGGACTCACTGCACTGCATCCCCACTGGTGCCAGTGCACTCTCTGCACTCACTGCACTGCATCCCCACTGGTGCCAGTGCACTCTCAGGACTCACTACACTGCATCCCCACTGGTGCCAGTGCACTCTCTAGAGTCACTGCACTCCAACCCAACTGGTGCCAGTGCACTCTCTAGAGTCACTGCACTGATCCGCAGTGGTGCCAGTGCACTCTCTGGACTCACTGCACTGCATCCCGACTGGTGCCAGTGCACTCTATGGAGTCACTGCACTGCATCCCCACTGCTGCCAGTGCACTCTCTGGACTCACTGCACTGCATCCCCAGTGGTGCCAGTGCACTCTCTGGAGTCACTGCACTGCATCCCCACTGGTGCCAGTGCACTCTCTGGACTCAATGCACTACATCCCCACTGGTGCCAATGCACTCTCTGGACTCACTGCAGTGAATCCCCGGTGGTGCCAGTGCACTCTCTGGACTGACTGCACTGCATACCCACTGGTGCCAGTGCAGTCTCTGTAGTCACTGCAGTGCATCCCCAGTGGTGCCAGTGCACTCTCTGGACTCACTGCACTGCATCCCCACTGGTGCCAGTGCACTCTCTGGACTCACTGCACTGCATCCCCAGTAGTGCCAGTGCACTTTCTGGAGTCACTGCACTGCATCCCTAGTGGTGCCAGTGCACTCTCTGGACTCACTGCACTGCATCCCCAGTGGTGCCAGTGCACTCTCTGGAGTCACTGCACTGCATCCCCAGTGGTGCCAGTGCACTCTCTGGACTCACTGCACTGCATCCCCACTGCTGCCAGTGCACTCTCTGGAGTCACTGCACTGCATCCCCACTGGTGCCAGTGAACTCTCTGGACTCACTGCACTCCATCCCCACTGGTGCCAGTGCACTCTCTGGACTCACTGCAGTGCATCCCCAGTGGTGCCAGTGCACTCTCTGGACTCACTGCACTGCATCCCCAGTGGTGCCAGTGCACTCTCTGGACTTACTGCACTGCATCCCCAGTGGTGCCAGTGCACTCTCTGGACTCACTGCAGTGCATCCCCTGTGGTGCCAGTGCACTCTCTGTACTCACTTCAGTGCATCCCCAGTGATGCCAGTGCACTCTCTGGACTCACTGCAGTGCATCCCCAGTGGTGCCAGTGCACTCTCTGTACTCACTGCACTGCATCCCCAGTAGTGCCAGTGCACTTTCTGCAGTCACTGCACTGCCTCCCTAGTGGTGCCAGTGCACTCTCTGGACTCACTGCACTGCATGAGCACTGGTGCCAGTGCACTCTCTAGAGTCACTGCACTCCAACGCCACTGGTGCCAGTGCACTCTCTAGAGTCACTGCACTGATCCGAAGTGGTACCACTGCACTCTCTGGACTCACTGCACTGCATCCCCACTGGTGCCAGTGCACTCTCTGGACTCACTGCACGGCATCCCCACTGGTGCCATTGTAGTCTCTGTAGTCACTGCAGTGCATCCCCAGTGGTGCCAGTGCACTCTCTGGACTCACTGCACTGCATCCCCACTGGTGCCAGTGCACTATAAGGACTCACTGCACTGCATCCCCAGTGGTGCCAGTGCACTCTCTGGACTCACTGCACTGCATCCCCACTGGTGCCAGTGCACTATAAGGACTCACTGCACTGCATCCCCAGTGGTGCCAGTGCACTCTCTGGACTCACTGCACTGCATCCCCACTGGTGCCAGTGCACTCTCTGCACTCACTGCACTGCATCCCCACTGGTGCCAGTGCACTCTCAGGACTCACTACACTGCATCCCCACTGGTGCCAGTGCACTCTCTAGAGTCACTGCACTCCAACCCCACTGGTGCCAGTGCACTCTCTAGAGTCACTGCACTGATCCGCAGTGGTGCCAGTGCACTCTCTGGACTCACTGCACTGCATCCCCACTGGTGCCAGTGCACTCTATGGAGTCACTGCACTGCATCCCCACTGCTGCCAGTGCACTCTCTGGACTCACTGCACTGCATCCCCAGTGGTGCCAGTGCACTCTCTGGAGTCACTGCACTGCATCCCCACTGGTGCCAGTGCACTCTCTGGACTCAATGCACTACATCCCCACTGGTGCTAATGCACTCTCTGGACTCACTGCACTGCATCCCCACTGGTGCCAGTGCACTCTCTGGACTGACTGCACTGCATCCCCACTGGTGCCAGTGCAGTCTCTGTAGTCACTGCAGTGCATCCCCAGTGGTGCCAGTGCACTCTCTGGACTCACTGCACTGCATCCCCACTGGTGCCAGTGCACTCTCTGGACTCACTGCACTGCATCCCCAGTAGTGCCAGTGCACTTTCTGGAGTCACTGCACTGCATCCCTAGTGGTGCCAGTGCACTCTCTGGACTCACTGCACTGCATCCCCAGTGGTGCCAGTGCACTCTCTGGAGTCACTGCACTGCATCCCCAGTGGTGCCAGTGCACTCTCTGGACTCACTGCACTGCATCCCCACTGCTGCCAGTGCACTCTCTGGAGTCACTGCACTGCATCCCCACTGGTGCCAGTGAACTCTCTGGACTCACTGCACTCCATCCCCACTGGTGCCAGTGCACTCTCTGGACTCACTGCAGTGCATCCCCAGTGGTGCCAGTGCACTCTCTGGACTCACTGCACTGCATCCCCACTGGTGCCAGTGCACTCTCTGGACTTACTGCACTGCATCCCCAGTGGTGCCAGTGCACTCTCTGGACTCACTGCAGTGCATCCCCTGTGGTGCCAGTGCACTCTCTGTACTCACTTCAGTGCATCCCCAGTGATGCCAGTGCACTCTCTGGACTCACTGCAGTGCATCCCCAGTGGTGCCAGTGCACTCTCTGTACTCACTGCACTGCATCCCCAGTGGTGCCAGTGCACTCTCTGTACTCACTGCACTGCATCCCCAGTGGAGCCAGAGCACTCTCTGGACTCACTGCATTGCATCCCCAGTGGTGCCAGTGCACTCTCTGGACTCACTGCACTGCATCCCCAGTGGTGCCAGTGCACTCTCTGGACTCACTGCACTGCATCACCAGTGGTGCCAGTGCACTCTCTGGACTAACTGCACTGCATCCCCTGTGGTGCCAGGGCACTCTCCGGACTCACTGCAGTGCATTCGCAGTGGTGCCAGTGCACTCTTTGGACTCACTGCACTGCATCCCCATTAGTGCCAGGTCATTCTCTGGACTCACTGCAGTGCATCCCCAGTGTTGACAGTGCACTCTCTGGACTCACTGCACTGCATCCCCAGTGGTGCCAGTGCACTCTCTGGACACACTGCAGTGTATCCCCAGTGGTGCAAGGGTACTCTCTTGACTAACTGCACTAAAACCCCAGTGGTGCCAGTGCACTCTCTGGACTCACAGCACTGCATCCCCAATGGTGCCACTGCACTCTCTGGACTCACTGCAGTGCATCCCCAGTGGTGCCAGTGCACTCTCTGCACTCACTGCACTGCATCCCCAGTGGTGCCAGTGCACTCTCTGCACTCACTGAACTGCATCTCCAGTGATGCCAGTGCACTCTCTGGACTCACTGCACTGCAGCCCCAGTGGTGCCAGTGCACTCTCTGGAGACACTGCAGTGCATCCCCAGTGGTGCCAGTGCACTCTCTGGAGTCACTGCTTTGCATCCCCACTGGTGCCATTGCACTCTCTGGACTGACTGCACTGCATCCCCACTGGTGCCAGTGCACTCTCTGCACTCACAGCACTGCATACCCACTGGTGCCAGTGCACTCTCTGGACTCACTGCACTGCATCCCCAGTGGTGCCAGTGCACTCTCTGGACTCACTGCACTGCATCCCCAGTGGTGCCAGTGCACTCTCTGGACTAACTGCACTGCATCCCCTGTGGTGCCAGGGCACTCTCCGGACTCACTGCAGTGCATTCGCAGTGGTGCCAGTGCACTCTTTGGACTCACTGCACTGCATCCCCATTAGTGCCAGGTCATTCTCTGGACTCACTGCAGTGCATCCCCAGTGTTGACAGTGCACTCTCTGGACTCACTGCACTGCATCCCCAGTGGTGCCAGTGCACTCTCTGGACACACTGCAGTGTATCCCCAGTGGTGCAAGGGCACTCTCTGGACTAACTGCACTAAAACCCCAGTGTTGCCAGTGCACTCTGGACTCACAGCACTGCATCCCCAATGGTGCCACTGCACTCTCTGGACTCACTACACTGCATCCCCACTGGTGCCAGTGCAGTCTCTGCAGTCACTGCAGTGCATCCCCAGTGGTGCCAGTGCACTCTTTGGACTCACTGCACTGCATCCCCACTGGTGCCAGTGCACTCTCTGGACTCACTGCACTGCATCCCCAGTAGTGCCAGTGCACTTTCTGGAGTCACTGCACTGCATCCCTAGTGGTGCCAGTGCACTCTCTGGACTCACTGCACTGCATCCCCAGTGGTGCCAGTGCACTCTCTGGACTCACTGCACTGCCTCACCAGTGGTGCCAGTGCACTCTCTGGACTCACTGCACTGCATCCCCACTGCTGCCAGTGCACTCTCTGGAGTCACTGCACTGCATCCCCACTGGTGCCAGTGAACTCTCTGGACTCACTGCACTCCATCCCCACTGGTGCCAGTGCACTCTCTGGACTCACTGCACTGCATCCCCACTGGTGCCAGTGCACTCTCTGGAATCACTGCACTGCATCCCCTGTGGTGCCAGTGCACTCTCTGGACTTAGTGCACTGCATCCCCAGTGGTGCCAGTGCACTCTCTGGACTCACTGCAGTGCATCCCCTGTGGTGCCAGTGCACTCTCTGGACTCACTGCACTGCATCCCCAGTGGTGCCAGTGCACTCTCTGGACTCACTGCACTGCATCCCCAGTGGTGCCAGTGCACTCTCTGGACTGACTGCAGTGCATCCCCAGTGGTGCCAGTGCACTCTCTGGACTCACTGCAGTGCATTCCCACTGGTGCCAATGCACTCTCTGGACTCACTGCACTGCATCACCAGTGGTGCCAGTGCACTCTCTGGCATCACTGCAGTGCATCCCCTGTGCTGCCATTGCACTCTCTGTACTCACTGCACTGCATCCCCAGTGGTGCCAGTGCACTCTCTGTACTCACTGCACTGCATCCCCAGTGGAGCCAGAGCACTCTCTGGACTCACTGCATTGCATCCCCAGTGGTGCCAGTGCACTCTCTGGACTCACTGCACTACATCCCCACTGGTGCCAGTGCACTCTCTGGACTCACTGCACTGCATCCCCAGTGGTGCCAGTGCACTCTCTGGACTAACTGCACTGCATCCCCTGTGGTGCCAGGGCACTCTCCGGACTCACTGCAGTGCATCCGCAGTCGTGCCAGTGCACTCTTTCGAGTCACTGCACTGCATCCCCATTAGTGCCAGGTCATTCTCTGGACTCACTGCAGTGCATCCCCGGTGGTGCCAGTGCACTCTCTGGACTCACTGCACTGCATCCCCACTGGTGCCAGTGCACTCTCTGGACACACTGCAGTGTATCCCCAGTGGTGCAAGGGCACTCTCTGGACTAACTGCACTAAAATCCCAGTGGTGCCAGTGAACTCTCTGGACTCACAGAACTGCATCCCCAATGGTGCCACTGCACTCTCTGCACTCACTGCACTGCATCCCCAGTGGTGCCAGTGCACTCTCTGCACTCACTGAACTGCATCCCCAGTGATGCCAGTGCACTCTCTGGACTCACTGCACTGCATCCCCAGTGGTGCCAGTGCACTCTCTGGAGACACTGCAGTGCATCCCCAGTGGTGCCAGTGCACTCTCTGGACTCACTGCTTTGCATCCCCACTGGTGCCATTGCACTCTCTGAACTGACTGCACTGCATCCCCACTTGTGCCAGTGCACTCTCTGCACTCACTGCACTGCATACCCACTGGTGCCAGTGCACTCTCTGGACTCACTGCACTGCAACCCCACTGGTGCCAGTGCACTCTCTGGACTCACTACACTGCATCCCCACTGGTGCCAGTGCACTCTCTGGACTCACTGCACTGCACCCCACTGGTGCCAGTCGACTCTCTGGAGTCACTGCACTGCATCCCCACTGGTGCCAGTGCACTCTCTGGACTCACTGCACTGCATCCCCAGTGGCGCCAGTACACTCTCTGGAGACACTGCACATCATCCCCACTGGTGCCAGTGCACTCTCTGGACTCACTGCACTGCATTCCCACTGGTGCCAGTGCACTCTCTGGAGTCACTGCACTGCATCCCCACTGGTGCCAGTGCACTCTGTGGACTCACTGCACTGCATCCCCAGTAGTGCCAGTGCACTTTCTGCAGTCACTGCACTGCCTCCCTAGTGGTGCCAGTGCACTCTCTGGACTCACTGCACTGCATCCCCACTGGTGCCAGTGCACTCTCTAGAGTCACTACACTCCAACCCCGCTGGTGCCAGTGCACTCTCTAGAGTCACTGCACTGATCCGAAGTGGTGCCAGTGCACTCTCTGGACTCACTGCACTGCATCCCCACTGGTACCAGTGCACTCTCTGGAGTCACTGCACTGCATCCCCACTGGTGCCAGTGCACTCTATGGAGTCACTGCACTGCATCCCCACTGGTGCCAGTGCACTCTCAGGACTCAATGCACTGCATCCCCAGTGGTGCCAGTGCAGTCTCTGGACTCACTGCACTGCATCCACACTGGTGCCAGTGCACTCTCTGGACTCACTGCACTACATCCCCACTGGTGCCAATGCACTCTCTGGACTCACTGCAGTGCATCCCCACTGGTGCCAGTGCACTCTCTGG
Source organism: Anser brachyrhynchus (assembly GCF_964034855.1). NCBI lineage: Eukaryota > Metazoa > Chordata > Aves > Anseriformes > Anatidae > Anser > Anser brachyrhynchus. The sequence goes on along the minus strand of NW_027663644.1, from coordinate 711,941 downwards.
ACTGACTGCACTGCATCCCCACTGGTGCCAGTGCACTCTCTGGACTCACTGCACTGCATCCCCACTGGTGCCAGTGCACTCTCTGGACTCACTGCACTGCAACCCCACTGGTGCCAGTGCACTCTCTGGACTCACTACACTGCATCCCCACTGGTGCCAGTGCACTCTCAGGACTCACTGCACTGCATCCCCAGTGGTGCCAGTGCACTCTCTGGACTCACTGCACTGCATCCCCAGTGGTGCCAGTGCACTCTCTGGACTCACTGCACTGCAACCCCACTGGTGCCAGTGCACTCTCTGGACTCACTACACTGCATCCCCACTGGTGCCAGTGCAGTCTCTGGAGTCACTGCAGTGCATCCCCAGTGGTGCCAGTGCACTCTCTGGACTCACTGCACTGCATCCCCACTGGTGCCAGTGCACTCTCTGGACTCACTGCACTGCATCCCCAGTAGTGCCAGTGCACTTTCTGGAGTCACTGCACTGCATCCCTAGTGGTGCCAGTGCACTCTCTGGACTCACTGCACTGCAACCCCACTGGTGCCAGTGCACTCTCTGGACTCACTACACTGCATCCCCACTGGTGCCAGTGCACTCTCTGGACTCACTGCACTGCACCCCACTGGTGCCAGTCGACTCTCTGGACTCACTGCACTGCATCCCCACTGGTGCCAGTGCACTCTCTGGACTCACTGCACTGCATCCCCAGTGGCGCCAGTACACTCTCTGGAGACACTGCACTGCATCCCCACTGGTGCCAGTGCACTCTCTGGACTCACTGCACTGCATTCCCACTGGTGCCAGTGCACTCTCTGGAGTCACTGCACTGCATCCCCACTGGTGCCAGTGAGCTGCCTGGACTCACTGCACTGCATCCCCACTGGTGCCAGTGCACTCTGTGGACTCACTGCACTGCATCCCCAGTAGTGCCAGTGCACTTTCTGCAGTCACTGCACTGCCTCCCTAGTGGTGCCAGTGCACTCTCTGGACTCACTGCACTGCATCCCCACTGGTGCCAGTGCACTCTCTAGAGTCACTACACTCCAACCCCACTGGTGCCAGTGCACTCTCTAGAGTCACTGCACTGATCCGAAGTGGTGCCAGTGCACTCTCTGGACTCACTGCACTGCATCCCCACTGGTACCAGTGCACTCTCTGGAGTCACTGCACTGCATCCCCAGTGGTGCCAGTGCACTCTATGGAGTCACTGCACTGCATCCCCACTGGTGCCAGTGCACTCTCAGGACTCACTGCACTGCATCCCCAGTGGTGCCAGTGCAGTCTCTGGACTCACTGCACTGCATCCCCACTGGTGCCAGTGCACTCTCTGGACTCACTGCACTACATCCCCACTGGTGCCAATGCACTCTCTGGACTCACTGCAGTGCATCCCCACTGGTGCCAGTGCACTCTCTGGACTGACTGCACTGCATCCCCACTGGTGCCAGTGCACTCTCTGGACTCACTGCACTGCATCCCCACTGGTGCCAGTGCACTCTCTGGACTCACTGCACTGCAACCCCACTGGTGCCAGTGCACTCTCTGGCATCACTACACTGCATCCCCACTGGTGCCAGTGCACTCTCAGGACTCACTGCACTGCATCCCCAGTGGTGCCAGTGCACTCTCTGGACTCACTGCACTGCATCCCCACTGGTGCCAGTGCACTCTCTGGAGTCACTGCACTGCATCCCCAGTGGCGCCAGTACACTCTCTGGAGACACTGCACTGCATCCCCACTGGTGCCAGTGCACTCTCTGGACTCACTGCACTGCATTCCCACTGGTGCCAGTGCACTCTCTGGAGTCACTGCACTGCATCCCCACTGGTGCCAGTGAGCTGCCTGGACTCACTGCACTGCATCCCCACTGGTGCCAGTGCACTCTGTGGACTCACTGCACTGCATCCCCAGTAGTGCCAGTGCACTTTCTGCAGTCACTGCACTGCCTCCCTAGTGGTGCCAGTGCACTCTCTGGACTCACTGCACTGCATCCCCACTGGTGCCAGTGCACTCTCTAGAGTCACTACACTCCAACCCCACTGGTGCCAGTGCACTCTCTAGAGTCACTGCACTGATCCGAAGTGGTGCCAGTGCACTCTCTGGACTCACTGCACTGCATCCCCACTGGTACCAGTGCACTCTCTGGAGTCACTGCACTGCATCCCCACTGGTGCCAGTGCACTCTATGGAGTCACTGCACTGCATCCCCACTGGTGCCACTGCACTCTCAGGACTCACTGCACTGCATCCCCAGGGGTGCCAGTGCAGTCTCTGGACTCACTGCACTGCATCCCCACTGGTGCCAATGCACTCTCTGGACTCACTGCACTACATCCCCACTGGTGCCAATGCACTCTCTGGACTCACTGCAGTGCATCCCCACTGGTGCCAGTGCACTCTCTGGACTGACTGCACTGCATCCCCACTGGTGCCAGTGCACTCTCTGGACTCACTGCACTGCATCCCCACTGGTGCCAGTGCACTCTCTGGACTCACTGCACTGCAACCCCACTGGTGCTAGTGCACTCTCTGGACTCACTACACTGCATCCCCACTGGTGCCAGTGCACTCTCAGGACTCACTGCACTGCATCCCCAGTGGTGCCAGTGCACTCTCTGGACTCACTGCACTGCATCCTCACTGGTTCCAGTGCACTCTCTGGACTCACTGCACTGCAACCCCAGTGGTGCCAGTGCACTCTCTGGACTCACTACACTGCATCCCCACTGGTGCCAGTGCAGTCTCTGGAGTCACTGCAGTGCATCCCCAGTGGGTGCCAGTGCACTCTCTAGAGTCACTACACTCCAACCCCACTGGTGCCAGTGCACTCTCTAGAGTCACTGCACTGATCCGAAGTGGTGCCAGTGCACTCTCTGGACTCACTGCACTGCATCCCCACTGGTACCAGTGCACTCTCTGGAGTCACTGCACTGCATCCCCACTGGTGCCAGTGCACTCTATGGAGTCACTGCACTGCATCCCCACTGGTGCCAGTGCACTCTCAGGACTCACTGCACTGCATCCCCAGTGGTGCCAGTGCAGTCTCTGGACTCACTGCACTGCATCCCCACTGGTGCCAGTGCACTCTCTGGACTCACTGCACTACATCCCCACTGGTGCCAATGCACTCTCTGGACTCACTGCAGTGCATCCCCACTGGTGCCAGTGCACTCTCTGGACTGACTGCACTGCATCCCCACTGGTGCCAGTGCACTCTCTGGACTCACTGCACTGCATCCCCACTGGTGCCAGTGCACTCTCTGGACTCACTGCACTGCATCCCCAGTGGTGCCAGTGCACTCTCTGGAATCACTGCACTGCATCCCCTGTGGTGCCAGTGCACTCTCTGGACTTACTGCACTGCATCCCCAGTGGTGCCAGTGCACTCTCTGGACTCACTGCAGTGCATCCCCTGTGGTGCCAGTGCACTCTCTGGACTCACTGCAGTGCATCCCCAGTGGTGCCAGTGCACTCTCTGGACTCATTGCACTGCATCCCCAGTGGTGCCAGTGCACTCTCTGGACTCACTGCAGTGCATTCCCAGTGGTACCAATGCACTCTCTGGACTCACTGCACTGCATCCCCAGTGGTGCCAGTGCACTCTCTGGAATCACTGCAGTGCATCCCCTGTGCTGCCATTGCACTCTCAGGACTCACTGCACTGCATCCCCAGTGGTGCCAGTGCACTCTCTGGACTCACTGCACTGCATCCCCAGTGGTGCCAGTGCACTCTCTGGACTCACTGCACTGCATCCCCAGGGGTGCCAGTGCACTCTCTGGACTAACTGCACTGCATCCCCTGTGGTGCCAGGGCACTCTCCTGGACTCACTGCAGTGCATTCGCAGTGGTGCCAGTGCACTCTTTCGAGTCACTGCACTGCATCCCCATTAGTGCCAGGTTATTCTCTGGACTCACTGCAGTGCATCCCCAGTGTTGACAGTGCACTCTCTGGACTCACAGCAGTGCAACCCCAGTGGTGCCAGTGCACTCTCTGGACACACTGCAGTGTATCCCCAGTGGTGCAAGGGCACTCTCTGGACTAACTGCACTAAAACCCCAGTGGTGCCAGTGCACTCTCTGGACTCACAGCACTGCATCCCCAATGGTGCCACTGCACTCTCTGCACTCACTGAACTGCATCCCCAGTGGTGCCAGTGCACTCTCTGCACTCATTGAACTGCATCCCCAGTGATGCCAGTGCACTCTCTGGACTCACTGCACTGCAGCCCCAGTGGTGCCAGTGCACTCTCTGGAGACACTGCAGTGCATCCCCAGTGGTGCCAGTGCACTCTCTGGAGTCACTGCTTTGCATCCCCACTGGTGCCAGTGCACTCTCTGGACTGACTGCACTGCATTCCCACTGGTGCCAGTGCACTCTCTGCCCTCACAGCACTGCATAACCACTGGTGCCAGTGCACTCTCTGGAGTCACTGCACTGCATCCCCACTGGTGCCAGTGCACTCTCTGGACTCACTGCACTGCAACCCCACTGGTGCCAGTGCACTCTCTGGACTCACTACACTGCATCCCCACTGGTGCCAGTGCAGTCTCTGCAGTCACTGCAGTGCATCCCCAGTGGTGCCAGTGCACTCTTTGGACTCACTGAACTGCATCCCCACTGGTGCCAGTGCACTCTCTGGACTCACTGCACTGCATCCCCAGTAGTGCCAGTGCACTTTCTGGAGTCACTGCACTGCATCCCTACTGGTGCCAGTGCACTCTCTGGACTCACTGCACTGCACCCCACTGGTGCCAGTCGACTCTCTGGAGTCACTGCACTGCATCCCCACTGGTGCCAGTGCACTCTCTGGACTCACTGCACTGCATCCCCAGTGGCGCCAGTACACTCTCTGGAGACACTGCACATCATCCCCACTGGTGCCAGTGCACTCTCTGGACTCACTGCACTGCATTCCCACTGGTGCCAGTGCACTCTCTGGAGTCACTGCACTGCATCCCCACTGGTGCCAGTGCACTCTCTGGAGTCAGTGCACTGCATCCCCACTGGTGCCAGTGCACTCTGTGGACTCACTGCACTGCATCCCCAGTAGTGCCAGTGCACTTTCTGCAGTCACTGCACTGCCTCCCTAGTGGTGCCAGTGCACTCTCTGGACTCACTGCACTGCATCCCCACTGGTGCCAGTGCACTCTCTAGAGTCACTACACTCCAACCCCACTGGTGCCAGTGCACTCTCTAGAGTCACTGCACTGATCCGAAGTGGTGCCAGTGCACTCTCTGGACTCACTGCACTGCATCCCCACTGGTACCAGTGCACTCTCTGGAGTCACTGCACTGCATCCCCACTGGTGACAGTGCACTCTCTGGAGTCACTGCACTGCATCCCCACTGGTGCCAGTGCACTCTCAGGACTCACTGCACTGCATCCCCAGTGGTGCCAGTGCAGTCTCTGGACTCACTGCACTGCATCCCCACTGGTGCCAGTGCACTCTCTGGACTCACTGCACTACATCCCCACTGGTGCCAATGCACTCTCTGGACTCACTGCAGTGCATCCCCACTGGTGCCAGTGCACTCTCTGGACTCACTGCACTGCATCCCCACTGGTGCCAGTGCACTCTCTGGACTCACTGCACTGCATCCCCACTGGTGCCAGTGCACTCTCTGGACTCACTGCACTGCAACCCCACTGGTGCCAGTGCACTCTCTGGACTCACTACACTGCATCCCCACTGGTGCCAGTGCACTCTCAGGACTCACTGCACTGCATCCCCAGTGGTGCCAGTGCACTCTCTGGACTCACTGCACTGCATCCCCACTGGTGCCAGTGCACTCTCTGGACTCACTGCACTGCAACCCCACTGGTGCCAGTGCACTCTCTGGACTCACTACACTGCATCCCCACTGGTGCCAGTGCAGTCTGTGGAGTCACTGCAGTGCATCCGCAGTGGTGCCAGTGCACTCTCTGGACTCACTGCACTGCATCCCCACTGGTGCCAGTGCACTCTCTGGACTCACTGCACTGCATCCCCAGTAGTGCCAGTGCACTTTCTGGAGTCACTGCACTGCATCCCTAGTGGTGCCAGTGCACTCTCTGGACTCACTGCACTGCAACCCCACTGGTGCCAGTGCACTCTCTGGACTCACTACACTGCATCCCCACTGGTGCCAGTGCACTCTCTGGACTCACTGCACTGCACCCCACTGGTGCCAGTCGACTCTCTGGACTCACTGCACTGCATCCCCACTGGTGCCAGTGCACTCTCTGGAGTCACTGCACTGCATCCCCAGTGGCGCCAGTACACTCTCTGGAGACACTGCACTGCATCCCCACTGGTGCCAGTGCACTCTCTGGACTCACTGCACTGCATTCCCACTGGTGCCAGTGCACTATCTGGAGTCACTGCACTGCATCCCCACTGGTGCCAGTGAGCTGCCTGGACTCACTGCACTGCATCCCCACTGGTGCCAGTGCACTCTGTGGACTCACTGCACTGCATCCCCAGTAGTGCCAGTGCACTTTCTGCAGTCACTGCACTGCCTCCCTAGTGGTGCCAGTGCACTCTCTGGACTCACTGCACTGCATCCCCACTGGTGCCAGTGCACTCTCTAGAGTCACTACACTCCAACCCCACTGGTGCCAGTGCACTCTCTAGAGTCACTGCACTGATCCGAAGTGGTGCCAGTGCACTCTCTGGACTCACTGCACTGCATCCCCACTGGTACCAGTGCACTCTCTGGAGTCACTGCACTGCATCCCCACTGGTGCCAGTGCACTCTATGGAGTCACTGCACTGCATCCCCACTGGTGCCACTGCACTCTCAGGACTCACTGCACTGCATCCCCAGTGGTGCCAGTGCAGTCTCTGGACTCACTGCACTGCATCCCCACTGGTGCCAGTGCACTCTCTGGACTCACTGCACTACATCCCCACTGGTGCCAATGCACTCTCTGGACTCACTGCAGTGCATCCCCACTGGTGCCAGTGCACTCTCTGGACTGACTGCACTGCATCCCCACTGGTGCCAGTGCACTCTCTGGACTCACTGCACTGCATCCCCACTGGTGCCAGTGCACTCTCTGGACTCACTGCACTGCAACCCCACTGGTGCTAGTGCACTCTCAGGACTCACTACACTGCATCCCCACTGGTGCCAGTGCACTCTCAGGACTCACTGCACTGCATCCCCAGTGGTGCCAGTGCACTCTCTGGACTCACTGCACTGCATCCTCACTGGTGCCAGTGCACTCTCTGGACTCACTGCACTGCAACCCCACTGGTGCCAGTGCACTCTCTGGACTCACTACACTGCATCCCCATTGGTGCCAGTGCAGTCTCTGGAGTCACTGCAGTGCATCCCCAGTGGGTGCCAGTGCACTCTCTAGAGTCACTACACTCCAACCCCACTGGTGCCAGTGCACTCTCTAGAGTCACTGCACTGATCCGAAGTGGTGCCAGTGCACTCTCTGGACTCACTGCACTGCATCCCCACTGGTACCAGTGCACTCTCTGGAGTCACTGCACTGCATCCCCACTGGTGCCAGTGCACTCTATGGAGTCACTGCACTGCATCCCCACTGGTGCCAGTGCACTCTCAGGACTCACTGCACTGCATCCCCAGTGGTGCCAGTGCAGTCTCTGGACTCACTGCACTGCATCCCCACTGGTGCCAGTGCACTCTCTGGACTCACTGCACTACATCCCCACTGGTGCCAATGCACTCTCTGGACTCACTGCAGTGCATCCCCACTGGTGCCAGTGCACTCTCTGGACTGATTGCACTGCATCCCCACTGGTGCCAGTGCACTCTCTGGACTCACTGCACTGCATCCCCACTGGTGCCAGTGCACTCTCTGGACTCACTGCACTGCAACCCCACTGGTGCCAGTGCACTCTCTGGACTCACTACACTGCATCCCCACTGGTGCCAGTGCACTCTCAGGACTCACTGCACTGCATCCCCAGTGGTGCCAGTGCACTCTCTGGACTCACTGCAGTGCATCCCCACTGGTGCCAGTGCACTCTCTGGACTCACTGCACTGCAACCCCACTGGTGCCAGTGCACTCTCTAGAGTCACTACACTGCATCCCCACTGGTGCCAGTGCAGTCTCTGGAGTCACTGCAGTGCATCCCCAGTGGTGCCAGTGCACTCTCTGGACTCACTGCACTGCATCCCCACTGGTGCCAGTGCACTCTCTGGACTCACTGCACTGCATCCCCAGTAGTGCCAGTGCACTTTCTGGAGTCACTGCACTGCATCCCTAGTGGTGCCAGTGCACTCTCTGGACTCACTGCACTGCATCCCCAGTGGTGCCAGTGCACTCTCTGGAGTCACTGCACTGCATCCCCACTGGTGCCAGTGCACTCCCTGGACTCACTGCACTGCATCCCCACTGCTGCCAGTGCACTCTCTGGAGTCACTGCACTGCATCCCCACTGGTGCCAGTGAACTCTCTGGACTCACTGCACTCCATCCCCACTGGTGCCAGTGCACTCCCTGGACTCACTGCACTGCATCCCCAGTGGTGCCAGTGCACTCTATGGAATCACTGCACTGCATCCCCTGTGGTGCCAGTGCACTCTCTGGACTTACTGCACTGCATCCCCAGTGGTGCCAGTGCACTCTCTGGACTCACTGCAGTGCATCCCCTGTGGTGCCAGTGCACTCTCTGGAGTCACTGCTTTGCATCCCCATTGGTGCCAGTGCACTCTCTGGACTCACTGCAGTGCATTCCCAGTGGTACCAATGCACTCTCTGGACTCACTGCACTGCATCACCAGTGGTGCCAGTGCACTCTCTGGAATCACTGCAGTGCATCCCCTGTGCTGCCATTGCACTCTCTGTACTCACTGCACTGCATCCCCAGTGGTGCCAGTGCACTCTCTGGACTCACTGCACTGCATCCCCAGTGGAGCCAGAGCACTCTCTGGACTCACTGCATTGCATCCCCAGTGGTGCCAGTGCACTCTCTGGACTTACTGCACTGCATCCCCAGTGGTGCCAGTGCACTCTCTGGACTCACTGCAGTGCATCCCCTGTGGTGCCAGTGCACTCTCTGGACTCACTTCAGTGCATCCCCAGTGGTGCCAGTGCACTCTCTGGACTCACTGCAGTGCATCCCCAGTGGTGCCAGTGCACTCTCTGTACTCATTGCACTGCATCCCCAGTGGTGCCAGTGCACTCTCTGGACTCACTGCAGTGCATTCCCAGTGGTACCAATGCACTCTCTGGACTCACTGCACTGCATCACCAGTGGTGCCAGTGCACTCTCTGGAATCACTGCACTGCATCCCCACTGGTGCCAGTGCACTCTCTGGACTCACTGCACTGCATCCCCAGTAATGCCAGTGCACTTTCTGCAGTCACTGCACTGCATCCCTAGTGGTGCCAGTGCACTCTCTGGACTCACTGCACTGCATCCCCAGTGGTGCCAGTGCACTCTCTGGAGTCACTGTACTGCATCCCCACTGGTGCCAGTGCACTCTCTGGACTCACTGCACTGCATCCCCAGTGGTGCCAGTGCAGTCTCTGGACTCACTGCACTGCATCCCCACTGGTGCCAGTGCACTCTCTGGACTCAATGCACTACATCCCCACTGGTGCCAATGCACTCTCTGGACTCACTGCAGTGCATCCCCACTGGTGCCAGTGCACTCTCTGGACTGACTGCACTGCATCCCCACTGGTGCCAGTGCACTCTCTGGACTCACTGCACTGCATCCCCACTGGTGCCAGTGCACTCTAAGGACTCACTGCACTGCAACCCCACTGGTGCCAGTGCACTCTCTGGACTCACTACACTGCATCCCCAGTGGTGCCAGTGCACTCTCAGGACTCACTGCACTGCATCCCCAGTGGTGCCAGTGCACTCTCTGGACTCACTGCACTGCATCCCCACTGGTGCCAGTGCACTCTCTGGACTCACTGCACTGCATCTGCAGTAGTGCCAGTGCACTCTCTGGAGTCACTGCACTGCATCCCCACTGGTGCCACTGCACTCGCTGGAGTCACTGCACTGCATCCCCACTGGTGCCAGTGCACTCTCTGGAGTCACTGCACTGCATCCCCAGTGGTGCCAGTGCACTCTCTGGACTCACTGCACTGCATCCCCACTGGTGCCAGTGCACTCTCTGGACTCACTGCACTGCATCCCCACTGGTTCCAGTGCACTCTCTGGACTCACTACACTGCATCCCCACTGGTGCCAGTGCAGTCTCTGGAGTCACTGCAGTGCATCCCCAGTGGTGCCAGTGCACTCTCTGGACTCACTGCACTGCATCCCCACTGGTGCCAGTGCACTCTCTGGACTCACTGCACTGCATCCCCAGTAATGCCAGTGCACTTTCTGCAGTCACTGCACTGCATCCCTAGTGGTGCCAGTGCACTCTCTGGACTCACTGCACTGCATCCCCAGTGGTGCCAGTGCACTCTCTGGAGTCACTGCACTGCATCCCCAGTGGTGCCAGAGCACTCTCTGGACTCACTGCACTGCATCCCCACTGCTGCCAGTGCACTCTCTGGAGTCACTGCACTGCATTCCCACTGGTGCCAGTGCACTCTCTGGACTCACTGCACTGCATCCCCACTGGTGCCAGTGCACTCTCTGGACTCACTGCACTGCATCCCCAGTGGTGCCAGTGCACTCTCTGGAATCACTGCACTGCATCCCCTGTGGTGCCAGTGCACTCTCTGGACTTACTGCACTGCATCCCCAGTGGTGCCAGTGCACTCTCTGGACTCACTGCAGTGCATCCCCTGTGGTGCCAGTGCACTCTCTGGACTCACTGCAGTGCATCCCCAGTGGTGCCAGTGCACTCTCTGGACTCATTGCACTGCATCCCCAGTGGTGCCAGTGCACTCTCTGGACTCACTGCAGTGCATTCCCAGTGGTACCAATGCACTCTCTGGACTCACTGCACTGCATCCCCAGTGGTGCCAGTGCACTCTCTGGAATCACTGCAGTGCATCCCCTGTGCTGCCATTGCACTCTCAGGACTCACTGCACTGCATCCCCAGTGGTGCCAGTGCACTCTCTGGACTCACTGCACTGCATCCCCAGTGGTGCCAGTGCACTCTCTGGACTCACTGCACTGCATCCCCAGGGGTGCCAGTGCACTCTCTGGACTAACTGCACTGCATCCCCTGTGGTGCCAGGGCACTCTCCTGGACTCACTGCAGTGCATTCGCAGTGGTGCCAGTGCACTCTTTCGAGTCACTGCACTGCATCCCCATTAGTGCCAGGTTATTCTCTGGACTCACTGCAGTGCATCCCCAGTGTTGACAGTGCACTCTCTGGACTCACAGCAGTGCAACCCCAGTGGTGCCAGTGCACTCTCTGGACACACTGCAGTGTATCCCCAGTGGTGCAAGGGCACTCTCTGGACTAACTGCACTAAAACCCCAGTGGTGCCAGTGCACTCTCTGGACTCACAGCACTGCATCCCCAATGGTGCCACTGCACTCTCTGCACTCACTGAACTGCATCCCCAGTGGTGCCAGTGCACTCTCTGCACTCATTGAACTGCATCCCCAGTGATGCCAGTGCACTCTCTGGACTCACTGCACTGCAGCCCCAGTGGTGCCAGTGCACTCTCTGGAGACACTGCAGTGCATCCCCAGTGGTGCCAGTGCACTCTCTGGAGTCACTGCTTTGCATCCCCACTGGTGCCAGTGCACTCTCTGGACTGACTGCACTGCATTCCCACTGGTGCCAGTGCACTCTCTGCCCTCACAGCACTGCATAACCACTGGTGCCAGTGCACTCTCTGGAGTCACTGCACTGCATCCCCACTGGTGCCAGTGCACTCTCTGGACTCACTGCACTGCAACCCCACTGGTGCCAGTGCACTCTCTGGACTCACTACACTGCATCCCCACTGGTGCCAGTGCAGTCTCTGCAGTCACTGCAGTGCATCCCCAGTGGTGCCAGTGCACTCTTTGGACTCACTGAACTGCATCCCCACTGGTGCCAGTGCACTCTCTGGACTCACTGCACTGCATCCCCAGTAGTGCCAGTGCACTTTCTGGAGTCACTGCACTGCATCCCTACTGGTGCCAGTGCACTCTCTGGACTCACTGCACTGCATCCCCAGTGGTGCCAGTGCACTCTCTGGACTCACTGCACTGCAACCCCACTGGTGCCAGTGCACTCTCTGGACTCACTGCACTGCATCCCCACTGGTGCCAGTGAACTCTCTGGACTCACTGCACTCCATCCCCACTGGTGCCAGTGCACTCTCTGGACTCACTGCACTGCATCCCCACTGGTGCCAGTGCACTTTCTGGAATCACTGCAGTGCATCCCCTGTGGTGCCAGTGCACTCTCTGGTCTTACTGCACTGCATCCCCAGTGGTGCCAGTGAACTCTCTGGACTCACTGCAGTGTATCCCCTGTGGTGCCAGTGCACTCTCTGGACTCACTGCAGTGCATCCCCAGTGGTGCCAGTGCACTCTCTGGACTCACTGCACACCATCCCCAGTGGTGCCAGTGCACTTTCTGGACTCACTGCACTGCATCCCCAGTGCTGACCGTGCACTCTCTGGACTCACTGCAGTGCATCCCCTGTGCTGCCAGTGCACTCTCTGGACTCACTGCAGTGCATCCCCAGTGGTGCCAGTGCACTCTCTGGACTCACTGCACTGCATCCCCAGTGGTGCAAGTGCACTCTCTGGTCTCACTGCAGTGCATTCCCAGTGGTGCCAATGCACTCTCTGGACTCACTGCACTGCATCACCAGTGGTGCCAGTGCACTCTCTGGAATCACTGCAGTGCATCCCCTGTGCTGCCATTGCACTCTCTGTACTCACTGCACTGCATCCCCAGTGGTGCCAGTGCACTCTCTGTACTCACTGCACTGCATCCCCAGTGGAGCCAGAGCACTCTCTGGACTCACTGCATTGCATCCCCAGTGGTGCCAGTGCACTCTCTGGACTCACTGCACTGCATCCCCACTGGTGCCAGTGCACTCTCTGGACTCACTGCACTGCATCCCCAGTGGTGCCAGTGCACTCTCTGGACTAACTGCACTGCATCCCCTGTGGTGCCAGGGCACTCTCCGGACTCACTGCAGTGCATCCGCAGTGGTGCCAGTGCACTCTTTCGAATCACTGCACTGCATCCCCATTAGTGCCAGGTCATTCTCTGGACTCACTGCAGTGCATCCCCAGTGTTGACAGTGCACTCTCTGGACTCACTGCACTGCATCCCCAGTGGTGCCAGTGCACTCTCTGGACACACTGCAGTGTATCCCCAGTGGTGCAAGGGCACTCTCTGGACTAACTGCACTGCATCCCCAGTGGTGCCAGTGCACTCTCTGGATTCACAACACTGCATCCCCAATGGTGCCACTGCACTCTCTGGACTCACTGCAGTGCATCCCCAGTCGTGCCAGTTCACTCTCTGCACTCACTGCACTGCATCCCCAGTGGTGCCAGTGCACTCTCTGGAGACACTGCACTGCATCCCCAGTGATGCCAGTGCACTCTCTGGACTCACTGCTTTGCATCCCCACTGGTGCCATTGCACTCTCTGAACTGACTGCACTGCATCCCCACTGGTGCCAGTGCACTCTCTGCACTCACTGCACTGCATACCCACTGGTGCCAGTGCACTCTCTGGACTCACTGCACTGCATCCCCAGTAGTGCCAGTGCACTTTCTGGACTCACTGCACTGCATCCCCAGTGGTGCCAGTGCACTCTCTGGACTCACTGCACTGCATCCCCAGTAGTGCCAGTGCACTTTCTGGAGTCACTGCACCGCATCCCAAGTGGTGCCAGTGCACTCTCTGGACTCACTGCACTGCATCCCCAGTGGTGCCAGTGCATTCTCTGGACTCACTGCACTGCATCCCCACTGGTGCCAGTGCACTCTCTGGACTCACTGCAGTGAATCCCCGGTGGTGCCAGTGCACTCTCTGGACTCACTGCACTGCATCCCCAGTGGTGCCAGTGCACTCTCTGGACTCACTGCACTGCATCCCCACTGGTGCCAGTGCACTCTCTGGACTCACTGCACTGCATCCCCACTGGTGCCAATGCACTCTCTGGACTCACTGCACTGCATCCCCACTGGTGCCAGTGCACTATAAGGACTCACTGCACTGCATGCCCACTGGTGCCAGTGCACTCTCTGGACTCACTGCACTGCATCCCCACTGGTGCCAGTGCACTCTCAGGACTCACTACACTGCATCCCCACTGGTGCCAGTGCACTCTCTAGAGTCACTGCACTCCAACCCCACTGGTGCCAGTGCACTCTCTAGAGTCACTGCACTTATCCGCAGTGGTGCCAGTGCACTCTCTCGACTCACTGCACTGCATCCCCAGTAGTGCCAGTGCACTCTCTGGACTCACTGCAGTGCATCCCCTGTGGGGCCAGTGCACTCTCTGGACTCACTGCAGTGCATCCCCAGTGGTGCCAGTGCACTCTCTGGACTCACTGCACTGCATCCCCACTGGTGCCAGTGCAATCTCTGGACTCACTGCACTGCATCACGACTTGTGCCAGTGCACTCTCTGGACTCACTGCACTGCATCCCCACTGGTGTCAGTGCACTCTCTGGACTCACTGCACTGCATCCCCAGTGGTGCCAGGGCACTCTCTGGACTCACTGCACTGCATCCCCACTGGTGCCAATGCACTCTCTGGAGTCACTGCAGTGCATCCCCACTGGTGCCAGTGCACTCTCTGGAGTCACTGCACTGCATCCCCACTGGTGCCAGTGCACGGTCTGGACTCACTGCAGTGCATCCCCAGTGGTGCCAGTGCACTCTCTGGAGTCACTGCACTGCATCCCCAGTGGTGCCAGTGCACTCTCTGGACTCACAGCAGTGCATCCCCACTGGTGCCAGTGCACTCTCTGGACTCACTGCACTGCATCCCCTGTGGTGCCAGTGCACTCTCTGGACTCACTGCACTGCATCCCCACTGGTGCCAGTGCACTCTCTGGACTAACTGCACTGCATCTCCTGTGGTGCCAGTGCACTCTCGGGACTCACTGCACTGCATCCCCAGTGGTGCCAGTGCACTCTCTGGACTCACTGCACTGCATCCCCACTGGTGCCAGTGCACTCTCTGGACTCACTGCACTGCATCCCCTGTGGTGCCAGTGCACTCTCTGGAGTCACTGCACTGCATCCCCAGTGGTGCCAGTGCACTCTCTCGACTAACTGCACTGCATCCCCTGTGGTGCCAGGGCACTCTCCGGACTCACTGCACTGCATCCGCAGTGGTGCCAGTGCACTCTTTCGAGTCACTGCACTGCATCCCCATTAGTGCCAGGTCATTCTCTGGACTCACTGCAGTGCATCCCCAGTGTTGACAGTGCACTCTCTGTACTCACTGCACTGCATCCCCAGTGGTGCCAGTGCACTCTCTGGACACACTGCAGTGTATCCCCAGTGGTGCAAGGGCACTCTCTGGACTAACTGCACTAAAACCCCAGTGGTGCCAGTGCACTCTCTGGACTCACTGCACTGCATGCCCAATGGTGCCACTGCACTCTCTGGACTCACTGCAGTGCATCCCCAGTGGTGCCAGTGCACTCTCTGCACTCACTGCACTGCATCCCCAGTGGTGCCAGTGCACTCTCTGCACTCACTGAACTGCATCCCCAGTGATGCCAGTGCACTCTCTGGACTCACTGCACTGCATCCCCACTGGTGCCAGTGCACTCTCTGCACTCACTGCACTGCATACCCACTGGTGCCAGTGCACTCTCTGGACTCACTGCACTGCAACCCCACTGGTGCCAGTGCACTCTCTGGACTCACTACACTGCATCCCCACTGGTGCCAGTGCACTCTCTGGACTCACTGCACTGCACCTCCACTGGTGCCAGTCGACTCTCTGGACTCACTGCACTGCATCCCCAGTAGTGCCAGTGCACTTTCTGGAGTCACTGCACTGCATCCCAAGTGGTGCCAGTGCACTCTCTGGACTCACTGCACTGCATCCCCAGTGGTGCCAGTGCACTTTCTGGAGTCACTGCACTGCATCCCTAGTGGTGCCAGTGAACTCTCTGGACTCACTGCACTGCATCCCCAGTGGTGCCAGTGCACTCTCTGGACTCACTGCACTGCATCCCCACTGGTGCCAGTGCACTCTCTGGAGTCACTGCACTGCATCCCCACTCGTGCCAATGCACTCTCTGGACTCACTGCACTGCATCCCCACTGGTGCCAGTGCACTATAAGGACTCACTGCACTGCATGCCCACTGGTGCCAGTGCACTCTCTGCACTCACTGCACTGCATCCCCACTGGTGCCAGTGCACTCTCAGGACTCACTACACTGCATCCCCACTGGTGTCAGTGCACTCTCTAGAGTCACTGCACTCCAACCCCACTGGTGCCAGTGCACTCTCTAGAGTCACTGCACTGATCCGCAGTGGTGCCAGTGCACTCTCTCGACTCACAGCACTGCATCCCCAGTAGTGCCAGTGGACTCTCTGTACTCACTGCAGTGCATCCCCTATGGGGCCAGTGCACTCTCTGGACTCACTGCACTGCATCCCCACTGGTGCAACTGCACTCTCTGGACTCACTGCACTGCATCCCCAGTGGTGCCAGTGCACTCTCTGGACTCACTGCACTGCATCCCGACTGGTGCCAGTGCACTCTCTGGACTCACTGCACTGCATGCGCACTGGTGCCAGTGCACTCTCTGGACTCACTGCACTGCATCCCCACTGCTACCAGTGCACTCTCTGGACTCACTGCACTGCATCCCCACTGGTGCCAGTGCACTCTCTGGACTCACTGCACTGCATCCCCACTGGTGCCAGTGCACTCTCTGGACTCACTGCACTGCATCCCCACTGGTGCCAGTGCACTCTCTGGGCTCACTGCACTGCATCCCCAGTGGTGCCAGTACACTCTCTGGAGACACTGCACTGCATCCCCACTGGTGCCAGTGCACTCTCTGGACTCACTGCACTGCATCCCCACTGGTGCCAGTGCACTATAAGGACTCACTGCACTGCATCCCCAGTAGTGCCAGTACACTTTCTGGAGTCACTGCACTGCCTCCCTAGTGGTGCCAGTGCACTCTCTGGACTCACGACACTGCATCCCCACTGGTGCCAGTGCACTCTCTAGAGTCACTGCACTCGAACCCCACTGGTGCCAGTGCACTCTCTAGAGTCACTGCACTGATCCGCAGTGGTGCCAGTGCACTCTCTGGAGTCACTGCACTGCATCCCCACTGGTGCCAGTGCACTCTCTGGACTCACTGCACGGCATCCCCACTGATGCCAGTGCACTCTCTGGAGTCACTGCAGTGCATCCCCAGTGGTGCCAGTGTACTCTCTGGACTCACTGCACTGAATCCCCTGTGGTGCCAGTGCACTCTCTGGAGTCACTGCACTGCATCCCCAGTAGTGCCAGTGCACTCTCTGGACTCACTGCACTGCATCCCCACTGGTGCCAGTGCACTATAGGGACTCACTGCACTGCATACCCACTGGTGCCAGTGCACTCTCTGGACTCACTGCACTGCATCCCCAGTGGTGCCAGTGCACTCTCTGGAGACACTGCACTGCATCCCCACTGGTACCTGTGCACTCCCTAGAGTCACTGCACTCCAACCCCACTGGTGCCAGTGCACTCTCTAGAGTCACTGCACTGATCCGCAGTGGTGCCAGTGCACTCTCTGGACTCACTGCTTTGCATCCCCACTGGTACCAGTGCACTCTCTGGACTCACTGCACTACATCCCCACTGGTGCCAGTGCACTATCTGGAGTCACTGCAGTGCATCCCCACTGGTGCCAGTGCACTCTCTGGAGTCACTGCAATGCATCCCCAGTGGTGCCAGTGCACTCTCTGGAGTCACTACACTGCAACCACACTGGTGCCAGTGCACTCTCAGGAGTCACTGCACTGCATCCCCAGTGATGCCGGTGCACTCTCTGAACTCACTGCACTGCATCCCCAGTGTTGCCAGTGCACTCTCTGGACTCACTGCACTGCATCCCCAGTGGTGCCACGGCACTCTCTGGACTCACTGCTTTGCATCCCCACTGGTACCTTTGCACTCTCTGGAGTCACTGCACTGCAACCCCACTGGTGCCAGTGCACTCTCTGGACTCACTACACTGCATCTCCACTGGTGCCAGTGAAATCTCTGGACTCACTGCACTGCATCTCCACTGGTGCCAGTGCACTCTCTGGACTCACTGCACTGCATCCCCAGTAGTGCCAGTGCACTTTCTGGAGTCACTGCACCGCATCCCAAGTGGTGCCAGTGAACTCTCTGGACTCACTGCACTGCATCCCCAGTGGTGCCAGTGCACTCTCTGGACTCACTGCAGTGCATCCCCACTGGTGCCAGTGAACTCTCTGGACTCACTGCACTGCATCCCCAGTGGTGCCAGTGCACTCTCTGGACTAACTGCACTGCATCCCCATTGGTGCCTGTGCACTCTCTGGACTCACTGCACTGCATCCCCAGTAGTGCCAGTGCACTTTCTGGAGTCACTGCACTGCATCCCTAGTGGTGCCAGTGAACTCTCTGGACTCACTGCACTGAATCCCCGGTGGTGCCAGTGCACTCTCTGGACTCACTGCACTGCAACCCCACTGGTGCCAGTGCACTCTCTGGAGTCACTGCACTGCATCCCCAGTGGTGCCAGTGCACTCTCTGCACTCACTGCACTGCATCCCCACTGGTGCCAGTGCACTCTAAGGACTCACTACACTGCACTGCATCCCCAGTGGTGCCAGTGCACTCTCTGGACTCACTGTACTGCATCCCCACTAGTGCCAGTGCACTCTCTGGACTCACTGCAGTGCATCCCCAGTAGTGCCAGTGCACTTTCTGGAGTCACTGCACTGCATCCCTAGTGGTGCCAGTGAACTCTCTGGACTCACTGCACTGCATCCCCAATGGTGCCAGTGCACTCTCTGCACTCACTGCACTGCATCCCCAGTGGTGCCACTGCACTCTCTGGACTCACTGCAATGCATCCCCACTGGTGCCAGTGCACTCTAAGGACTCACTGCACTGCACTGCATCCCCAGTGGTGCCAGTGAACTCTCTGGAGTCACTGCACTGCATCCCCAGTGGTGCCAGTGCACTCTCTGGTCTCCCTGCACTGCATCCCCAGTGGTGCAAGTGCACTCTCTGGACTCACTGCACTGCATCCCCACTGGTGCCAGTGCACTCTCTGGACTCACTGCACTGCATCCCCAGTGGTGCCAGTGCACTCTCTGGACTCACTGCACTGCATCCCCACTGGTGCAACTGCACTCTCTGGACTCACTGCACTTCATTCCCACTGGTGCCAGTGCACTCTCTGCACTCACTGCACTGCATCCCCACTGGTGCCAGTGCACTCTCTGGACTCACTGCACTACATCCCCACTGGTGCCAGTGCACTCTCTAGAGTCACTGCACTCCAACCCCAATGGTGCCAGTGCACTCTATGGAGTCACTGCACTGCATCCCCAGTGGTGCCAGTGCACTCTCTGGACTCACTGCACTGCATCCCCACTGGTGCCAGTGCACTCTCTGGAGTCACTGCACTGCATCCCCACTGGTGCCAGTGCACTCTCTGGACTCACTGCACTGCATCCCCACTGGTGCCAGTGCACTCTCTGGACTCACTGCACTGCATGCCCACTGGTGCCAGTGCACTCTCTGGACTCACTGCTATGCATCCCCACTGGTGCCAGTGCACTCTCTGGAGTCACTGCACTGCATCCCCACTGGTGCCAGTGCACTCTCTGGACTCACTGCACTGCATCCCCAGTAGTGCCAGTGCACTTTCTGGAGTCACTGCACTGCATCCCCAGTGGTGCCAGTGAACTCTCTGGACTCACTGCACTGCATCCCCACTGGTGCCAGTGCACTCTCTGGACTCACTGCACTGCATGCCCACTGGTGCCAGTGCACTCTCAGGACTCACTACACTGCATCCCCACTGGTGCCAGTGCACTCTCTAGAGTCACTGCACTCCAACCCCACTGGCGCCAGTGCACTCTCTAGAGTCACTGCACTGATCCGCAGTGGTGCCAGTGCACTCTCTCGACTCACTGCACTGCATCCCCAGTAGTGCCAGTGGACTCTCTGGACTCACTGCAGTGCATCCCCTGTGGGGCCAGTGCACTCTCTGGGCTCACTGCACTGCATCCCCACTGGTGCCAGTGCACTCTCTGGACTCACTGCACTGCATGCCCACTGGTGCCAGTGCACTCTCAGGACTCACTACACTGCATCCCCACTGGTGCCAGTGCACTCTCTAGAGTCACTGCACTCCAACCCCACTGGCGCCAGTGCACTCTCTAGAGTCACTGCACTGCATCCCCAGTGGTGCCAGTGCACTCTCTGGACTCACTGCACTGCATCCCCACTGGTGCCAGTGCACTCTCTGGACTCACTGCACTGCAACCCCACTGGTGCCAGTGCACTCTCTGGACTCACTGCACTGCATCCCCACTGGTGCCAGTGCACTCTCTGGAGTCACTGCACTGCATCCCCACTGGTGCCACTATACTCTCTGGAGACACTGCACTGCATCCCCACTGGTGCCAGTGAACTGCCTGGACTCACTGCACTGCATCCCCACTGGTGCCAGTGAACTGCCTGGACTCACTGCACTGCATCCCCACTGGTGCCAGTGCACTCTCTGGATTCACTGCACTGCAACCCCACTGGTGCCAGTGAACTCTCTGGACTCACTGCAGTGCATCCCCTGTGGGGCCAGTGCACTCTCTGGGCTCACTGCACTGCATCCGCAGTGGTGCCAGTGCAATCTCTGGACTCACTGCACTGCATCACGACTTGTGCCAGTGCACTCTCTGGACTCACTGCACTGCATCCCCAGTGGTGCCAGTGCACTCTCTGGACTCACTGCACTGCATCCCCAGTGGTGCCAGTGCACTCTCTGGAGTCACTGCACTGCATCCCCACTGGTGCCAATGCACTCTCTGGAGTCACTGCACTGCATCCCCACTGGTGCCAGTGCACTCTCTGGAGTCACTGCACTGCATCCCCACTGGTGCCAGTGCACGGTCTGGACTCACTGCAGTGCATCCCCACTGGTGCCAGTGCACTCTCTGGAGTCACTGCACTGCATCCCCAGTGGTGCCAGTGCACTCTCTGGACTCACTGCAGTGCATCCCCACTGGTGCCAGTGCACTCTCTGGACTCACTGCACTGCATCCCCTGTGGTGCCAGTGCATTCTCTGGACTTACTGCACTGCATCCCCAGTTTTTCCAATGCACTCTCTGGACTAACTGCACTGCATCCCCTGTGGTGCCAGGGCACTCTCCGGACTCACTGCACTGCATCCCCACTGGTGCCAGTGCACTCTCTGCACTCACTGCACTGCATCCCCAGTGGTGCCAGTGCACTCTCTGCACTCACTGAACTGCATCCCCAGTGATGCCAGTGCACTCTCTGGACTCACTGCACTGCATCCCCAGTGGTGCCAGTGCACTCTCTGGACTCACTGCTTTGCATCCCCACTGGTGCCATTGCACTCTCTGGACTGACTGCACTGCATCCCCACTGGTGCCAGTGCACTCTCTGCACTCACTGCACTGCATACCCACTGGTGCCAGTGCACTCTCTGGACTCACTGCACTGCAACCCCACTGGTGCCAGTGCACTCTCTGGACTCACTACACTGCATCCCCACTGGTGCCAGTGCACTCTCTGGACTCACTGCACTGCATCCCCACTGGTGCCAGTACACTCTCTGGACTCACTGCAGTGAATCCCCGGTGGTGCCAGTGCACTCTCTGGACTCACTGCACTGCATCCCCAGTGGTGCCAGTGCACTCTCTGGACTCACTGCACTGCATCCCCAGTGGTGCCAGTGCACTCTCTGGACTCACTGCACTGCATTCCCACTGGTGCCAGTGCACTCTCTGGACTCACTGCACTGCATCCTAAGTAGTTCCAGTGCACTTTCTGGAGTCACTGCACTGCATCCCTAGTGGTGCCAGTGAACTCTCTGGACTCACTGCACTGCATCCCCAGTGGTGCCAGTGCACTCTCTGGACTCACTGCACTGCATCCCCACTGGTGCCAGTGCACTCTCTGGAGTCACTGCACTGCATCCCCACTGGTGCCAATGCACTCTCTGGACTCACTGCACTGCATCCCCACTGGTGCCAGTGCACTATAAGGACTCACTGCACTGCATGCCCACTGGTGCCAGTGCACTCTCTGCACTCACTGCACTGCATCCCCACTGGTGCCAGTGCACTCTCAGGACTCACTACACTGCATCCCCACTGGTGTCAGTGCACTCTCTAGAGTCACTGCACTCCAACCCCACTGGTGCCAGTGCACTCTCTAGAGTCACTGCACTGATCCGCAGTGGTGCCAGTGCACTCTCTCGACTCACAGCACTGCATCCCCAGTAGTGCCAGTGGACTCTCTGTACTCACTGCAGTGCATCCCCTGTGGGGCCAGTGCACTCTCTGGACTCACTGCACTGCATCCCCAGTGGTGCCAGTGCACTCTCTGGACTCACTGCACTGCATCCCCAGTGGTGCCAGTGCACTCTCTGGACTCACTGCACTGCATCCCGACTGGTGCCAGTGCACTCTCTGGACTCACTGCACTGCATCCCCACTGGTGCCAGTGCACTCTCTGGACTCACTGCACTGCATCCCCACTGGTGCCAGTGCACTCTCTGGAGTCACTGCACTGCATCCCCACTGGTGCCAATGCACTCTCTGGAGTCACTGCAGTGCATCCCCACTGGTGCCAGTGCACTCTCTAGAGTCACTGCACTGCATCCCCACTGGTGCCAGTGCACGGTCTGGACTCACTGCAGTGCATCCCCAGTGGTGCCAGTGCACTCTCTGGAGTCACTGCACTGCATCCCCAGTGGTGCCAGTGCACTCTCTGGACTCACTGCACTGCATCCCCAGTGGGGCCAGTGCACTCTCTGGACTCACTGCACTGCATCCCCAGTGGTGCCAATGCACTCTCTGGACTCACTGCACTGCAGCCCCACTGCTGCCAGTGCACTCTCTGGACTCACTGCACTGCATCCCCACTGGTGCCAGTGCACTCTCTGGACTCACTGCACTGCAACCCCAGTGGTGCCAGTGCACTCTCTGGACTCACTGCACTGCATCCCCAGTGGTGCCAGTGCACTCTCTGGGCTCACTGCACTGCATCCCCAGTGGTGCCAGTACACTCTCTGGAGAGACTGCACTGCATCCCCACTGGTGCCAGTGCACTCTCTGGACTCACTGCACTGCATCCCCACTGGTGCCAGTGCACTCTCTGGAATCACTGCACTGCATCCCCAGTAGTGCCAGTGCACTTTCTGGAGTCACTGCACTGCCTCCCTAGTGGTGCCAGTGCACTCTCTGGACTCACTACACTGCATCCCCACTGGTGCCAGTGCACTCTCTAGAGTCACTGCACTCCAACCCCACTGGTGCCAGTGCACTCTCTAGAGTCACTGCACTGATCCGCAGTGGTGCCAGTGCACTCTCTCGACTCACAGCACTGCATCCCCAGTAGTGCCAGTGGACTCTCTGTACTCACTGCAGTGCATCCCCTGTGGGGCCAGTGCACTCTCTGGACTCACTGCACTGCATCCCCAGTGGTGCCAGTGCACTCTCTGGACTCACTGCACTGCATCCCCAGTGGTGCCAGTTCACTCTCTTAACTCACTGCACTGCATCCCCAGTGGTGCCAGTGCACTCTCTGGACTCACTGCACTGCATCCCCACTGCTGCCAGTGCACTCTCTGGACTCACTGCACTGCATCCCCAGTGGTGCCAGTGCACTCTCTGGACTCACTGCACTGCATCCCCACTGGTGCCAATGCACTCTCTGGACTCACTGCAGTGCATCCCCACTGGTGCCAGTGCACTCTCTGGAGTCACTGCATTGCATCCCCACTGGTGCCAGTGCACGGTCTGGACTCACTGCAGTGCATCCCCACTGGTGCCAGTGCACTCTCTGGAGTCACTGCACTGCATCCCCAGTGGTGCCAGTGCACTCTCTGGACTCACTGCACTGCATCCCCAGTGGGGCGAGTGCACTCTCTGGACTCACTGCACTGCATCCCCACTGGTGCCAATGCACTCTCTGGACTCACTGCACTGCAGCCCCACTGGTGCCAGTGCACTCTCTGGACTCACTGCACTGCATCCCCACTGGTGCCAGTACACTCTACACTCTCTGGAGACACTGCACTGCATCCCCACTGGTGCCACTGCACTCTCAGGACTCACTGCACTGCATCCCCACTGGTGCCAGTGCACTCTCTGGACTCACTGCAGTGCATCCCCAGTAGTGCCAGTGCACTTTCTGGAGTCACTGCACTGCATCCCTAGTGGTGCCAGTGAACTCTCTGGACTCACTGCACTGCATCCCCAATGGTGCCAGTGCACTCTCTGGACTCACTGCACTGCATCCCCAGTGGTGCCACTGCACTCTCTGGAGTCACTGCAATGCATCCCCACTGGTGCCAGTGCACTCTAAGGACTCACTGCACTGCACTGCATCCCCAGTGGTGCCAGTGAACTCTCTGGAGTCACTGCACTGCATCCCCAGTGGTGCCAGTGCACTCTCTGGTCTCACTGCACTGCATCCCCAGTGGTGCCAGTGCACTCTCTGGACTCACTGCACTGCATCCCCACTGGTGCCAGTGCACTCTCTGGACTCACTGCACTGCATCCCCAGTGGTGCCAGTGCACTCTCTGGACTCACTGCACTGCATCCCCACTGGTGCAACTGCACTCTCTGGACTCACTAAACTGCATCCCCACTGGTGCCAGTGCACTCTCTGGACTCACTGCACTGCATCCCCACTGGTGCCAGTGCACTCTCTCGAGTCACTGCACTGCATCCCCACTGGTGCCAGTGCACTCTCTGCACTCACTGCACTGCATCCCCAGTGGTGACAGTGCACTCTCTGGACTCACTGCACTGCGTCCCCAGTGGTGCCAGTGCACTCTCTAGAGTCACTGCACTCCAACCCCACTGGTGCCAGTGCACTCTCTAGAGTCACTACACTGCATCCCCACTGCTACCACTCTCTGGACTCACTGCACTGCATCCCCAGTGGTGCCAGTGCACTCTCTGGACTCACTGCACTGCATCCCCACTGGTGCCAGTGCACTCTCTGGACTCACTGCACTGCATCCCCACTGCTGCCAATGCACTCTCTAGACTCACTGCACTGCAACCCCACTGGTGCCCGTGCATTCTCTGGACTCACTACACTGCATCTCCAGTGGTGCCAGTGCACTCTCTGGACTCACTGCACTGCATCCCCACTGGTGCCAGTGCACTCTCTGGACTCACTAAACTGCATCCCCACTGGTGCCAGTGCACTCTCTGGAGTCACTGCACTGCATCCCCAGAAGTGCCAGTGCACTCTCTGGAGTCACTGCACTGCATCCCCAGTGGTGCCAGTGCACTCTCTGGACTCACTGCACTGCATCCCCACTGGTGCCAGTGCACTCTCTGGACTCACTGCACTGCATACCCACTGGTGCCAGTGCACTCTCTGGAGTCACTGCACTGCATCCCCACTGGTGCCAGTGAACTCTCTGGACTCACTGCACTGCATCCCCACTGGTGCCAGTGCACTCTCTGGACTCACTGCACTGCATCCCCAGTGGTGACAGTGCACTCTCTGGACTCACTGCACTGCATCCCCACTGCTGCCAGTGCACTCTCTGGACTCACTGCACTGCATCCCCAGTGGTGCCAGTGCACTCTCTGGAGTCACTGCACTGCATCCCCACTGGTGCCAATGCACTCTCTGGAGTCACTGCAGTGCATCCCCACTGGTGCCTGTGCACTCTCTGGAGTCACTGCACTGCATCCCCACTGCTACCAGTGCACTGTCTGGACTCACTGCAGTGCATCACCACTGGTGCCAGTGCACTCTCTGGAGTCACTGCACTGCATCCCCACTGGTGCCAGTGCACTCTCTGGAGTCACTGCACTGCATCCCCACTGGTGCCAGTGCACTCTCTGGAGTCACTGCACTGCATCCCCAGTGGTGCCAGTGCACTCTCTGGACTCACTGCACTGCATCCCCACTGGTGCCAGTGCACTCTCTGGAGTCACTGCTTTGCATCCCCACTGGTGCCAATGCACTCTCTGGACTCACTGCACTGCAGCCCCACTGCTGCCAGTGCACTCTCTGGAGTCACTGCACTGCATCCCTAGTGGTGCCAGTGAACTCTCTGGACTCACTGCACTGAATCCCCGGTGGTGCCAGTGCACTCTCTGGACTTACTGCACTGCATCCCCACTGGTGCCAGTGCACTCTCTGGAGTCACTGCACTGCATCCCCAGTAGTTCCAGTGCACTTTCTGGAGTCACTGCACTACATCCCTAGTGGTGCCAGTGAACTCTCTGGACTCACTGCACTGAATCCCCGGTGGTGCCAGTGCACTCTCTGGACTCACTGCACTGCATCCCCACTGGTGCCAGTGCACTCTCTGGACTCACTGCACTGCATCCCCACTGGTGCCAGTGCACTATAAGGACTCACTGCACTGCATGCCCACTGGTGCCAGTGCACTCTCTAGAGTCACTGCACTCCAACCCCACTGGTGCCAGTTCACTCTCTAGAGTCACTGCACTGATCCGCAGTGGTGCCAGTGCACTCTCTGGACTCACTGCACTGCATCCCCACTGGTACCAGTGCACTCTCTGGACTCACTGCACTGCATCCCCAGTGGTGCCAGTGCACTCTCTGGACTCACTGAACTGCATCCCCAGTAGTGCCAGTGCACTTTCTGAACTCACTGCACTGCATCCCTAGTGGTGCCAGTGCACTCTCTGGAGTCACTGCACTGCATCCCCAGTGGTGACAGTGCACTCTCTGGACTCACTGCAGTGCATCCCCTGTGGTGCCAGTGCACTCTCTGGAGTCACTGCTTTGCATCCCCACTGGTGCCAGTGCATTCACTGGACTCACTGCACTGCATCTCCAGTGTTGCCAGTGCACTCTCTGGACTGACTACACTGCATCCCCACTGGTGCCAGTGCACTCTCTGGACTCACTGCACTGCATCCCCAGTGGTGCCAGTGCACTCTCTGGACTCACTGCACTGCATCCCCACTGGTGCCAGTGCACTCTCTGGACTCACTGCACTGCATGAGCACTGGTGCCAGTGCACTCTCTGGACTCACAGCACTGCATCCCCACTGGTGCCAGTGCACTCTCTGGACTCACTGCACTGCATCCCCAGTAGTGCCAGTGGATTCTCTGTACTCACTGCAGTGCATTCCCTGTGGTGCCAGTGCACTCTCTGGACTCACTGCAGTGCATCCCCAGTGGTGCCAGTGCACTCTCTGGACTCACTGCACTGCATCCCCAGTGGTGCCAGTGCACTCTCTGGACTCACTGCACTGCATCCCGACTGGTGCCAGTGCACTCTCTGGACTCACTGCACTGCATCCCCACTGCTGCCAGTGCACTCTCTGGAGTCACTGCACTGCATCTCCAGTGGTGCCAGAGCACTCTCTGGAGTCACTGCACTGCATCCCCACTGGTGCCAATGCACTCTCTGGAGTCACTGCAGTGCATCCCCACTGGCGCCAGTGCACTCTCTGGAGTCACTGCACTGCATCCCCAGTGGTGCCAGTGCACTCTCTGGACTCACTGCAGTGCATCCCCACTGGTGCCAGTGCACTCTCTGGAGTCACTGCACTGCATCCCCAGTGGTGCCACTGCACTCTCTGGACTCACTGCACTGCATCCCCACTGGTTCCAGTGCACTCTGTCAACTCACTGCACTGCATTCCCACTGGTGCCAGTGCACTCTCTGGAGTCACTGCACTGCATCCCCACTGGTGCCAGTGCACTCTCTGGACTCACTGCAGTGCATCCCCAGTGGTGCCACTGCACTCTCTGGACTCACTGCACTGCATCCCCACTGGTTCCAGTGCACTCTGTCAACTCACTGCACTGCATTCCCACTGGTGCCAGTGCACTCTCTGGACTCACTGCTTTGCATCCCCACTGGTGCCAGTGCACTCTCTGGAGTCACTGCAGTGCATCCCCACTAGTGCCAGTGCACTCTCTGGACTCACTGCACTGCATCCCCACTGGTGCCAGTGCACTCTCTGGAGTCACTGCACTGCATCCCCACTGGTGCCAGTGCACTCTCTGGAGTCACTGCACTGCATCCCCAGTGGTGCCACTGCACTCTCTGGACTCACTGCACTGCATCCCCACTGGTTCCAGTGCACTCTGTCAACTCACTGCACTGCATCCCCAGTAGTGCCAGTGCACTCTCTGGACTCACTGCACTGCATCCCTAGTGGTGCCAGTGCACTCTCTGGAGTCACTGCACTGCATCCCCACTGGTGCCAGTGCACTCTCTGCACTCACTGCACTGCATCCCCACTGGTGCCAGTGCACTCTCTGGACTCACTGCAGTGCATCCCCAGTGGTGCCAGTGCACTCTCTGGACTGACTGCACTGCATCCCCACTGGTGCCAGTGCACTCTCTGCACTCACTGCACTGCATCCCCACTGGTGCCAGTGCACTCTCTGGACTCACTGCACTGAATCCCCACTGGTGCCAGTGCACTCTCTAGAGTCACTGCACTCCAACCCCACTGGTGCCAGTGCACTCTATGGAGTCACTGCACTGATCCTCAGTGGAGTCAGTGCACTCTCTGGACTCACTGCACTGCATCCCCACTGGTGCCAGTGCACTCTCTGGAGTCACTGCAGTGCATCCCCACTGGTGCCAGTGCACTCTCTGGACTCACTGCACTGCATCCCCAGTGGTGCCAGTGCACTCTCTGGACTCACTGCACTGCATCCCCAGTGGTGCCAGTGCATTCTCCGGAGACACTGCAGTGCATCCCCAGTGGTGCTAGTGCACTCTCTGGACTCACTGCACTGCATTCCCACTGGTGCCAGTGCACTCTCTGGACTCACTGCACTGCATCCCCACTGGTGCCAGTGCACTCTCTGGACTGACTGCACTGCATCCCCACTGGTGTCAGTGCACTCTCTGGACTCACTGCACTGCCGACCCACTGGTGCCAGTGCACTCTCTGGCGTCACTGCACTGCAACACCACTGTTGCCAGTGCACTCTCTGGAGTCACTACACTGCATCCCCACTGGTGCCAGTGCACTCTCTGGACTCACTGCACTGCAGCCCCACTGCTGCCAGTGCACTCTCTGGACTCACTGCACTGCATCCCCAGTGGTGCCAGTGCACTCTCTGGACTCACTGCACTGCATCCCCACTGGTGCCAGTGAACTCTCTGGACTCACTGCACTGCATCCCCACTGGTGCCAGTGAACTCTCTGGACTCACTGCACTGCATCCCCAGTAGTGCCAGTGCACTTTCTGGAGTCATTGCACTGCATCCCTGGTGGTGCTAGTGAACACTCTGGACTCACTGCACTGCATCCCCACTGGTGACAGTGCACTCTCTGGACTCACTGCACGGCATCCCCACTGGTGCCAGTGCACTCTCTGGAGTCACTGCAGTGCATCCCCAGTGGTGCCAGTGCACTCTCTGGAGTCACTGCAGTGCATCCCCACTGGTGCCAGTGCACTCTCTGGACTCACTGCACTGCATCCCCACTGGTGCCAGTGCAATCTAAGGACTCACTGCACTGCATGCCCACTGGTGCCAGTGCACTCTCTGGACTCACTGCACTGCATCCCCACTGGTGCCAGTGCACTGTCTGGACTCACTGCAGTGCATCCCCACTGGTGCCAGTGCACTCTCTGGACTCACTGCACTGCATCCCCACTGGTGCCAGTGCACTCTCTGGAGTCACTGCACTGCATCCCCAGTGGTGCCAGTGCACTCTCTGGACTCACTGCACTGCATCCCCACTGGTGCCAGTGCACTCTCTGGACTCACTGCACTGCAACCCCACTGGTGCCAGTGCACTCTCTGGACTCACTGCACTGCATCCCCACTGGTGCCAGTGCACTCTCTGGAGTCACTGCACTGCATCCCCACTGGTGCCACTATACTCTCTGGAGACACTGCACTGCATCCCCACTGGTGCCAGTGAACTGCCTGGACTCACTGCACTGCATCCCCACTGGTGCCAGTGAACTGCCTGGACTCACTGCACTGCATCCCCACTGGTGCCAGTGCACTCTCTGGATTCACTGCACTGCAACCCCACTGGTGCCAGTGAACTCTCTGGACTCACTACACTGCATCCCCACTGGTGCCAGTGCACTCTCTGGAGTCACTGCACTGCATCCCCACTGGTGCCAGTGCACTATAAGGACTCACTGCACTGCATCCCCACTGGTGCCAGTGCACTCTGTGGACTCACTGCACTGCATCCCCAGTAGTGCCAGTGAACTCTCTGGACTCACTGCACTGCATCCCCACTGGTGCCAGTGCACTCTCTGGAGTCACTGGACTGCATCCCCACTGGTGCCAGTGAACTCTCTGGACTCACTGCACTGCATCCCCACTGCTACCAGTGCACTCCCTGGACTCACTGCCCTGCATCCCCACTGGTGCCAGTGCACTCTCTGGAGTCACTGCACTGCATCCCCAGTGGTGCCAGTGCACTCTCTGGACTCACTGCACTGCATCCCCAGTGGTGCCAGTGCACTCTCTGGAGTCACTGCACTGCATCCCCACTGGTGCCAGTGCACTCTCTGGACTCACTGCACTGCATCCCCAGTGGTGCCAATGCACTCTCTGGACTCACTGCACTGCATCCCCAGTGGTGCCAGTGCACTCTCTGGAGTCACTGCACTGCATCCCCACTGGTGCCAGTGCACTCTCTAGAGTCACTGCACTCCAACCCCACTGGTACCAGTGCACTCTCTGGACTCACTGCACTGCATCCCCACTGGTGCCAGTGCACTGTCTGGAGTCACTGCACTGCATCCCCACTGGTGCCAGTGCACTCTCTGGACTCACTGCACTGCATCCCCACTGGTGCCAGTGCACTTTCTGGAGTCACTGCACTGCATCCCTAGTGGTGCCAGTGAACTCTCTGGACTCACTGCACTGAATCCCCGGTGGTGCCAGTGCACTCTCTGGACTCACTGCACTGCATCCCCAGTGGTGCCAGTGCACTCTCTGGAGTCACTGCACTGCATTCCCACTGGTGCCAATGCACTCTCTGGACTCACTGCACTGCATCCCCACTGGTGCCAGTGCACTCTCTGGAGACACTGCAGTGCATCCCCACTGGTTCCAGTGCACTCTCTCAACTCACTGCACTGCATTCCCACTGGTGCCAGTGCACTCTCTGGACTCACTGCTTTGCATCCCCACTGGTGCCATTGCACTCTCTGGACTGACTGCACTGCATCCCCAGTGGTGCCAGTGCACTCTCTGGACTCACTGCACTGCAACCCCACTGGTGCCAGTGCACTCTCTGGACTCACTGCACTGCATCCCCACTGGTGCCAGTGAACTCTCTGGACTCACTGCACTGCATCCCCACTGGTGCCAATGCACTCTCTGGACTCACTGCACTGCAGCCCCACTGCTGCCAGTGCACTCTCTGGACTCACTGCACTGCATCCCCACTGGTGCCAGTGCACTCTCTGGACTCACTGCACTGCATCCCCACTGGTGCCAGTGAACTCTCTGGACTCACTGCACTGCATCCCCACTGGTGCCAGTGAACTCTCTGGACTCACTGCACTGCATCCCCAGTAGTGCCAGTGCACTTTCTGGAGTCACTGCACTGCATCCCTGGTGGTGCTAGTGAACTCTCTGCACTCACTGCACTGCATCCCCACTGGTGACAGTGCACTCTCTGGACTCACTGCACGGCATCCCCACTGGTGCCAGTGCACTCTCTGGAGTCACTGCAGTGCATCCCCAGTGGTGCCAGTGCACTCTCTGGAGTCACTGCACTCGAACCCCACTGGTGCCAGTGCACTCTCTGGACTCACTGCACTGCATCCCCACTGGTGCCAGTGCAATCTAAGGACTCACTGCACTGCATGCCCCACTGGTGCCAGTGCACTCTCTGGACTCACTGCACTGCATCCCCACTGGTGCCAGTGCACTCTCTGGACTCACTGCAGTGCATCCCCACTGGTGCCAGTGCACTCTCTGGACTCACTGCACTGCATCCCCACTGGTGCCAGTGCACTCTCTGGAGTCACTGCACTGCATCCCCAGTGGTGCCAGTGCACTCTCTGGACTCACTGCACTGCATCCCCACTGGTGCCAGTGCACTCTCTGGACTCACTGCACTGCAACCCCACTGGTGCCAGTGCACTCTCTGGACTCACTGCACTGCATCCCCACTGGTGCCAGTGCACTCTCTGGAGTCACTGCACTGCATCCCCACTGGTGCCACTATACTCTCTGGAGACACTGCACTGCATCCCCACTGGTGCCAGTGAACTGCCTGGACTCACTGCACTGCATCCCCACTGGTGCCAGTGAACTGCCTGGACTCACTGCACTGCATCCCCACTGGTGCCAGTGCACTCTCTGGATTCACTGCACTGCAACCCCACTGGTGCCAGTGAACTCTCTGGACTCACTACACTGCATCCCCACTGGTGCCAGTGCACTCTCTGGAGTCACTGCACTGCATCCCCACTGGTGCCAGTGCACTATAAGGACTCACTGCACTGCATCCCCACTGGTGCCAGTGCACTCTCTGGACTCACTGCACTGCATCCCCAGTAGTGCCAGTGAACTCTCTGGACTCACTGCACTGCATCCCCACTGGTGCCAGTGCACTCTCTGGAGTCACTGGACTGCATCCCCACTGGTGCCAGTGAACTCTCTGGACTCATTGCACTGCATCCCCACTGCTACCAGTGCACTCCCTGGACTCACTGCCCTGCATCCCCACTGGTGCCAGTGCACTCTCTGGACTCACTGCACTGCATACCCACTGCTGCCAGTGCACTCTCTGGAGTCACTGCACTGCATCCCCAGTGGTGCCAGTGCACTCTCTGGACTCACTGCACTGCATCCCCAGTGGTGCCAGTGCACTCTCTGGAGTCACTGCACTGCATCCCTACTGGTGCCAGTGCACTCTCTGGACTAACTGCACTGCATCCCCAGTGGTGCCAATGCACTCTCTGGACTCACTGCACTGCATCACCAGTGGTGCCAGTGCACTCTCTGGAGTCACTGCAGTGCATCCCCACTGGTGCCAGTGCACTCTCTAGAGTCACTGCACTCCAACCCCACTGGTACCAGTGCACTCTCTGGACTAACTGCACTGCATCCCCACTGGTGCCAGTGCACTGTCTGGAGTCACTGCACTGCATCCCCACTGGTGTCAGTGCACTCTCTGGACTCACTGCACTGCATCCCCACTGGTGCCAGTGCACTCTCTAGACTCACTGCACTGCATCCCCACTGCTGCCAGTGCACTCTCTGGAGTCACTGCACTGCATCCCCACTGCTGCCAGTGCACTCTCTGGACTCACTGCACTGCATCCCCAGTGGTGCCAGTGCACTCTCTGGAGTCACTGCACTGCATTCCCACTGGTGCCAATGCACTCTCTGGACTCACTGCACTGCATCCCCACTGGTGCCAGTACACTCTCTGGAGACACTGCAGTGCATCCCCACTGGTTCCAGTGCACTCTCTCAACTCACTGCACTGCATTCCCACTGGTGCCAGTGCACTCTCTGGACTCACTGCTTTGCATCCCCACTGGTGCCATTGCACTCTCTGGACTGACTGCACTGCATCCCCACTGGTGCCAGTGCACTCTCTGGACTCACTGCACTGCAACCCCACTGGTGCCAGTGCACTCTCTGGACTCACTGCACTGCATCCCCACTGGTGCCAGTGAACTCTCTGGACTCACTGCACTGCATCCCCACTGGTGCCAGTGCACTCTCTGGACTCATTGCACTGCATCCCCAGTGGTGCCAGTGCACTCTCTGGAGTCACTGCACTCCATCCCCATTGCTGCCAGTGCACTCTCTGGACTCACTGCACTGCATCCCCACTGGTGCCAGTGCACTCTCTGGACTCACTGCACTGCAACCCCACTGGTGCCAGTGCACTCTCTGGACTCACTGCACTGCATCCCCACTGGTGCCAGTGCACTCTCTGGACTCACTGCACTGCATCCCCAGTGGTGCCAGTGCACTCTCTGGACTCACTGCACTGCATCCCCACTGGTGCCAGTGCACTCTCTGGACTCAATGCACTGCATCCCCACTGGTGCCAGTGCACTCTCTGGACTCACTGCACTGCATCCCCAGTAGTGCCAGTGTACTCTCTGGACTCACTGCACTGCATCCCCACTGGTGCCAGTGCACTCTCTGGACTCACTGCACTGCAACCCCACTGGTGCCAGTGCACTCTCTGGACTCACTGCACTGCATCCCCAGTGGTGCCAGTGCACTCTCTGGACTCACTGCACTGCAACCCCACTGGTGCCAGTGCACTCTCTGGACTCACTGCACTGCATCCCCACTGGTGCCAGTGCACTCTCTGGACTCACTGCACTGCATCCCCACTGGTGCCAGTGCACTCTCTGGACTCACTGCACTGCATCCCCAGTAGTGCCAGTGTACTCTCTGGACTCACTGCACTGCATCCCCACTGGTGCCAGTGCACTCTCTGGACTCACTGCACTGCAACCCCACTGGTGCCAGTGCACTCTCTGGAGTCACTACACTGCATCCCTAGTGGTGCCAGTGCACTCTCTGGACTCACTGCACTGCATCCCCAGTGGTGCCAGTGCACTCTCTGGACTCACTGCACTCCATCCCCACTGGTGCCAGTGTACTCTCTGGAGTCACTGCACTGCATCCCCACTAGTGCCAGTGCACTCTCTGGACTCACTGCACTGCATCCCCACTGGTGCCAGTGCACTCTCTGCACTCACTGCACTGCATCCCCACTGGTGCCAGTGCACTCTCTAGAGTCACTGCACTCCAACCCCACTGGTACCAGTGCACTCTCTGGACTCACTGCACTGCATCCCCACTGCTGCCAGAGCACTCTCTGGAGTCACTGCACTGCATCCCTACTGGTGCCAGTGCACTCTCTGGACTCACTGCACTGCATCCCCAGTGGTGCCAGTGCACTCTCTAGACTCACTGCACTGCATCCCCACTGGTGCCAGTGCACTCTCTGGAGTCACTGCACTGCATCCCCAGTGGTGCCAGTGCACTCTATGGACTCACTGCACTGCATCCTCACTGGTGCCATTGCACTCTCTGGACTCACTGCACTGCATCCCCACTGGTGTCAATGCACTCTCTGGACTCACTGCACTGCATCCCCCGTGGTGCCAGTGCACTCTCTGGAGTCACTGCACTGCATCCCCACTGGTGCCAGTGCACTTTCTGGACTCACTGCAGTGCATCCCCACTGGTGCCAGTCCACTCTCTGGAGTCACTGCACTGCATCCCCACTGCTGCCAGTGCACTCTCTGGACTCACTGCACTGCAGCCCCACTGCTGCCAGTGCACTCTATGGACTCACTGCACTGCATCCCCAGTGGTGCCAGTGCACTCTCTGGACTCACTGCACTGCATCCCCAGTAGTGCCAGTGCACTTTCTGGAGTCACTGCACCGCATCCCAAGTGGTGCCAGTGAACTCTCTGGACTCACTGCACTGCATCCCCACTGGTGCCAGTGCACTCTCTGGACTCACTGCACTGCATCCCCAGTGGTGCCAGTGCACTCTCTGGACTCACTGCACTGCATCCCCACTGGTGCAAGTGCACTCTCTGGAGTCACTGCAGTGCATCCCCAGTGGTGCCAGTGCACTCTTCGGACCCACTGCACTGCATCCCAACTGGTGCCAGTGCACTCTCTGGACTCACTGCACTGCATCCCCACTGGTGCCAGTGCACTCTCTGGGCTCACTGCACTGCAACCCCACTGCTGCCAGTGCACTCTCTGGAGTCACTGCACTGCATGCCCACTGGTGCCAGTGCACTCTCTGGACTCACTGCACTGCAACCCCACTGGTGCCAGTGCACTCTCTGGACTCACTGCACTGCATCCCCACTGGTGCCAGTGCACTCTCTGGGCTCACTGCAGTGCATCCCCAGTGGTGCCAGTATACTCTCTGAAGACACTGCACTGCATCCCCACTGGTGCCAGTGAACTGCCTGGACTCACTGCACTGCATCCCCACTGGTGCCAGTGCACTCTCTGGACTCACTGCACTGCATCCCCAGTGGTGCCAGTGCACTCTCTGGAGTCACTGCACTGCATCCCCACTGGTGCCAGTGCACTCTCTGGACTCACTACACTGCAACCCCACTGGTGCCAGTGAACTCTCTGGACTCACTACACTGCATCCCCACTGGTGCCAGTGCACTCTCTGGACTCACTGCACTGCATCCCCACTGGTGCCAGTGCACTCTCTGGAGTCACTGCACTGCATCCCCACTGGTGCCAGTGCACTCTCTGGACTCACTGCACTGCATCCCCACTGGTGCCAGTGCACTCTCTGGAGTCACTGCACTGCATCCCCACTGGTGCCAATGCACTCTCTGGAGTCACTGCAGTGCATCCCCACTGGTGCCCGTGCACTCTCTGCAGTCACTGCACTGCATCCCCAGTGGTGCCCGTGAACTCTCTGGACTCACTGCACTGCATCCCCAGTGGTTCCAGTGCACTCTCTGGACTCACTGCACTGCATCCCCAGTGGTGCCAGTGCACTCTCTGGACTCACTGCACTGCATCCCCACTGCTGCCAGTGCACTCTCTGCACTCACTGCACTGCATCCCCACTGGTGACAGTGCACTCTCTAGAGTCACTGCACTGATCCGCAGTGGTGCCAGTGCACTCTCTACAGTCACTGCACTCCAACCCCACTGGTGCCAGTGCATTCTCTAGAGTCACTGCACTGATCCGCAGTGGTGCCAGTGCACTCTCTGAACTCACTGCACTGCATCTCCACTGGTACCAGTGCACTCTCTGGACTCACTGCACTGCATCCCCACTGGTGCCAATGCACTCTCTGGACTCACTGCAGTGCATCCCCACTGGTGCCAGTGCACTCTCTGGAGTCACTGCACTGCATCCCCAGTGGTGCCAGTGAACTCTCTGGACTCACTGCACTGCATCCCCACTGGTGCCAGTGCACTCTCTGGACTCACTGCACTGCATCCCCAGTGGTGCCAGTGCACTCTCTGGACTCACTGCACTGCATCCCCACTGGTGCCAGTGCACTCTCTGGACTCACTGCACTGCATCCCCACTGCTGCCAGAGCACTCTCTGGAGTCACTGCACTGCATCCCCACTGGTGCCAGTGCACTTTCTGGACTCACTGCACTGCATCCCCACTGGTGCCAGTGCACTCTCTAGACTCACTGCACTGCATCCCCACTGGTGCCAGTGCACTCTCTGGAGTCACTGCACTGCATCCCCACTGGTGCCAGTGCACTCTCTGGACTCACTGCACTGCATCCCCACTGCTGCCAGTGCACTCTCTGGAGTCACTGCACGGCATCCCCACTGGTGCCAGTGCACTCTCTGGACTCACTGCACTGCATCCCCAGTGGTGCCAGTGCACTCTCTGGAGACACTGCAGTGCATCCCCACTGGTTCCAGTGCACTCTCTGGACTCACTGCACTGCATTCCCACTGGTGCCAGTGCACTCTCTGGAGTCACTGCTTTGCATCCCCACTGGTGCCACTGCACTCTCTGGACTGACTGCACTGCATCCCCACTGGTGCCAGTGCACTCTCTGGACTCACTGCACTGCAACCCCACTGGTGCCAGTGCACTCTCTGGACTCACTGCACTGCATCCCCACTGGTGCCAGTGAACTCTCTGGACTCACTGCACTGCATCCCCACTGGTGCCAGTGCACTCTCTGGAGTCACTGCACTGCATCCCCAGTGGTGCCAGTGCACTCTCTGGACTCACTGCACTGCATCTCCACTGCTGCCAGTGCACTCTCTGGACTCACTGCACTGTATTCCCACTGGTGCCAGTGCACTCTCTGGACTCACTGCACTGCAACCCCACTGGTGCCAGTGCACTCTCTGGACTCACTACACTGCATCCCCACTGTTGTCAGTGCACTCTCTGGACTCACTGCACTGCATTCCCACTGGTGCCAGTGCACTCTCTGGACTCACTGCACTGCAACCCCACTGGTGCCAGTGCACTCTCTGGACTCACTGCACTGCATCCCCAGTGGTGCCAGTGCACTCTCTGGACTGACTGCACTGCATCCCCACTGGTGCCAGTGCACTCTCTGGACTCACTGCACTGCATACCCAGTAGTGCCAGTGCACTTTATGGAGTCACTACACTGCATCCCTAGTGGAGCCAGTGCACTCTCTGGACTCACTGCACTGCATCCCCACTGGTGCCAGTGCACTCTCTGGACTCACTGCACTGCATCCCCACTGGTGCCAGTGCAGTCTATGGAGTCACTGCACTGCATCCCCAGTGGTGCCAGTGCACTGTCTGGACTCACTGCAGTGCATCCCCACTGGTGCCAGTGCACTCTCTGGAGTCACTGCACTGCATCCCCACTGGTGCCAGTGAACTCTCTGGACTCACTGCACTGCATTCCCACTGGTGCCAGTGCACTCTCTGGACTCACTGCACTGCATCCCCAGTAGTGCCAGTGCACTTTCTGGACTCACTGCACTGCATCCCTAGTGGTGCCAGTGCACTCTCTGGACTCACTGCACTGCATCCCCACTGGTGACAGTGCACTCTCTGGACTCACTGCACTGCATCCCCACTGGTGCCAGTGAACTCTCTGGACTCACTGCACTGCATCCCCAGTGGTGCCAGTGGACTCTCTGGACTCACTGCAGTGCATCCCCAGTGGTGCCAGTGCACTGTCTGGACTCACTGCAGTGCATCCCGACTGGTGCCAGTGCACTCTCTGGAGTCACTGCACTGCATTCCCACTGGTGCCAGTGCACTCTCAGGACTCACTGCACTGCATCCCCACTGGTGCCAGTGCACTCTCTGGACTCACTGCAATGCATCCCCAGTGGTGCCAGTGCACTCTCTGGAGTCACTGCACTGCAACCCCACTGGTGCCAGTGCACTCTCTGGAGTCACTGCACTGCATCCCCAGTGATGCCAGTGCACTCTCTGGACTCACTGCACTGCATCCCCACTGGTGCCAGTGCACTCTCTGGAGACACTGCAGTGCATCCCCAGTGGTGCCAGTGCACTCTCTGGAGTCACTGCTTTGCATCCCCACTGGTGCCATTGCACTCTCTGGACTGACTGCACTGCATCCCCACTGGTGCCAGTGCACTCTCTGCACTCACTGCACTGCATACCCACTGGTGCCAGTGCACTCTCTGGACTCACTGCACTGCAACCCCACTGGTGCCAGTGCACTCTCTGGACTCACTACACTGCATCCCCAGTGGTGCCAGTGCACTCTCTGGACTCACTGCACTGCATCTCCACTGGTGC
Source organism: Anser brachyrhynchus (assembly GCF_964034855.1). Lineage (NCBI taxonomy): Eukaryota > Metazoa > Chordata > Aves > Anseriformes > Anatidae > Anser > Anser brachyrhynchus. The sequence continues at coordinate 672,652 of NW_027663644.1, read as the reverse complement.
CAGTGCACTCTCTGGACTCACTGCACTGCATCCCCAGTAGTGCCAGTGCACTTTCTGGACTCACTGCAGTGCATCCCCACTGGTGCCAGTGCACTCTCTGGACTCACTGCACTGCATCCCCACTGGTGCCAGTGCACTCTCTGGAGTCACTGCACTGCATCCCCAGTGGTGCCAGTGCACTCTCTGGACTCACTGCACTGCATCCCCACTGCTGCCAGTGCACTCTCTGGAGTCACTGCACTGCATCCCCACTGGTGCCAGTGCACTCTCTGGAGTCACTGCACTGCATCCCCACTGGTGACAGTGCACTCTCTGGACTCACTGCACTGCATCCCCACTGGTGCCAGTGAACTCTCTGGACTCACTGCACTGCATCCCCAGTGGTGCCAGTGCACTCTCTGGACTCACTGCAGTGCATCCCCAGTGGTGCCAGTGCACTGTCTGGACTCACTGCACTGCATCCCGACTGGTGCCAGTGCACTCTCTGGAGTCACTGCACTGCATCCCCACTGGTGCCAGTGCACTCTCAGGACTCACTGCACTGCATCCCCACTGGTGCCAGTGCACTCTCTGGACTCACTGCAATGCATTCCCAGTGGTGCCAGTGCACTCTCTGGAGTCACTGCACTGCAACCCCAGTGGTGCCAGTGCACTCTCTGGAGTCACTGCACTGCATCCCCAGTGATGCCAGTGCACTCTCTGGACTCACTGCACTGCATCCCCACTGGTGCCAGTGCACTCTCTGGAGACACTGCAGTGCATCTCCAGTGGTGCCAGTGCACTCTCTGGAGTCACTGCTTTGCATCCCCACTGGTGCCATTGCACTCTCTGGACTGACTGCACTGCATCCCCACTGGTGCCAGTGCACTCTCTGCACTCACTGCACTGCATACCCACTGGTGCCAGTGCACTCTCTGGAGTCACTGCACTGCAACCCCACTGGTGCCAGTGCACTCTCTGGACTCACTACACTGCATCCCAAGTGGTGCCAGTGCACTCTCTGGACTCACTGCACTGCATCTCCACTGGTGCCAGTGCACTCTCTGGACTCACTGCACTGCATCCCCAGTAGTGCCAGTGCACTTTCTGGACTCACTGCAGTGCATCCCCACTGGTGCCAGTGAACTCTCTGGACTCACTGCACTGCATTCCCAGTGGTGCCAGTGCACTCTCTGGACTCACTGCACTGCATCCTCTCTGGTGCCAGTGCACTTTCTGGAGTCACTGCACTGCATCCCCACTGGTGCCAGTGCACTCTCTGGACTCACTGCACTACATCCCCACTGGTGCCAGTGCACTCTCTGGACTCACTGCACTGCATTCCCACTGGTGCCAGTGCACTCTCTGGACTCACTGCACTGCATCCCCACTGGTGCCAGTGCACTCTCTGGACTCACTGCACTGCATCCCCACTGGTGCCAGTGCACTTTCTGGAGTCACTGCACTGCATCCCTAGAGGTGCCAGTGAACTCTCTGGAGTCACTGCACTGAATCCCCGGTGGTGCCAGTGCACTCTCTGGACTCACTGCACTGCATCCCCACTGGTGCCAGTGCACTCTCGGGACTCACTGCACTGCATCCCCACTGGTGCCAGTGCACTCTCTGCACTCACTGCACTGCATCCCCAGTGGTGCCAGTGCACTCTCTGGACTCACTGCACTGCATTCCCACTGGTGCCAGTGCACTCTCTGGACTCACTGCTTTGCATCCCCACTGGTGCCAGTGCAGTCTCTGCAGTCACTGCACTGCATCCCCACTGGTGCCAGTGCACTCTCTGGACTCACTGCACTACATCCCCACTGGTGCCAGTGCACTCTCTGGACTCACTGCTTTGCATCCCCACTGGTGCCAGTGCACTCTCTGGAGTCACTGCTTTGCATCCCCACTGGTGCCAGTGCACTCTCTGGACTCACTGCACTACATCCCCACTGGTGCCAGTGCACTCTCTGGACTCACTGCACTGCATTCCCAGTGGTGCCAGTGCACTCTCTGGACTCACTGCACTGCATCTCCACTGGTGCCAGTGCACTTTCTGGAGTCACTGCACTGCATCCCTAGTGGTGCCAGTGAACTCTCTGGACTCACTGCACTGAATCCCCGGTGGTGCCAGTGCACTCTCTGGACTCACTGCACTGCATCCCCAGTGGTGCCAGTGCACTCTCTGGAGTCACTGCAGTGCATCCCCACTGGTGCCAGTGCACTCTCTGGACTCACTGCACTGCATCCCCACTGGTGCCAGTGCACTCTAAGGACTCACTACACTGCACTGCATCCCCAATGGTGCCAGTGAACTCTCTGGACTCACTGCACTGCATCCCCAGTGGTGCCAGTGAACTCTCTGGACTCACTGCACTGCATCCCCAGTGGTGCCAGTGCACTCTCTGGACTCACTGCACTGCATCCCCACTGGTGCCAGTGCACTCTCTGGACTCACTGCACTACATCCCCACTGGTGCCAGTGCACTCTCTGGACTCACTGCACTGCATCCCCACTGGTGCCAGTGCACTCTCTGGAGTCACTGCTTTGCATCCCCACTGGTGCCAGTGCACTCTCTGGACTCACTGCACTACATCCCCACTGGTGCCAGTGCACTCTCTGGACTCACTGCACTGCATCCCCACTGGTGCCAGTGCACTCTCTGGACTCACTGCACTGCATCCCCACTGCTGCCAGAGCACTCTCTGGAGTCACTGCACTGCATCCCCACTGGTGCCAGTGCACTCTCTGGACTCACTGCACTGCATCACCACTGCTGCCAGTGCACTCTCTAGACTCACTGCACTGCATCCCCACTGGTGCCAGTGCACTCTCTGGACTCACTGCACTGCAACCCCACTGGTGCCAGTGCACTCTCTGGACTCACTGCACTGCATCCCCACTGGTGCCATTGCACTCTCCGGACTCACTGCAGTGCATCCCCACTGGTGCCAGTGCACTCTCTGGACTCACTGCACTGCATCCCCAGTGGTGCCAGTGCACTCTATGGAGACACTGCAGTGCATCCCCAGTGGTGCCAGTGCACTCTCTGGTGTCACTGCTTTGCATCCCCACTGGTGCCAGTGCACTCTCTGGACTCACTGCACTGCATCCCCACTGGTGCCAGTGCACTCTCTGGACTCACTGCACTGCATCCCCAGTAGTGCCAGTGCACTTTCTGGAGTCACTTCACTGCATCCCTAGTGGTGCCAGTGCACTCTCTGGAGTCACTGCACTGCATCCCCAGTGGTGCCAGTGCACTCTCTGGACTCACTGCACTGCCTCCCCACTGGTGCCAGTGCACTCTCCGGAGTCACTGCTCTGCATCCCCACTGGTGCCAGTGCACTCTCTGGACTCACTGCAGTGCATCCCCACTGGTGCCAGTGCACTCCCTGGACTCACTGCACTGCATCCCCAGTGGTGCCAGTGCACTCTCTGGACTCACTGCACTGCATCCCCACTGGTGCCAGTGCACTCTCTGGACTCACTGCACTGCATCCCCAGTGGTGCCAGTGCACTCTCTGGACTCACTGCACTGCATCCCCACTGGTGCCAGTGCACTCTCTGGAGTCACTGCACGACATCCCCACTGGTGCCAGTGCACTCTCTGCACTCACTGCAATGCATCCCCACTGGTGCCAGTGCACTCTCTGGACTCACTGCACTGCAAACCCACTGGTGCCAGTGCACTCTCTGGAGTCACTGCACTGCATCCCCAGTGATGCCAGTGCACTCTCTGGACTCACTGCACTGCATCCCCAGTGGTGCCAGTGCACTCTATGGAGACACTGCAGTGCATCCCCAGTGGTGCCAGTGCACTCTCTGGTGTCACTGCTTTGCATCCCCACTGGTGCCAGTGCACTCTCTGGACTGACTGCACTGCATCCCCACTGGTGCCAGTGCACTCTCTGGACTCACTGCACTGCATCCCCAAGAGTGCCAGTGCACTTTCTGGAGTCACTGCACTGCATCCCTAGTGGTGCCAGTGCACTCTCTGGACTCACTGCACTGAATCCCCGGTGGTGCCAGTGCACTCTCTGGACTCACTGCACTGCATCCCCAGTGGTGCCAGTGCACTCTCTGGACTCACTGCACTGCATCCCCAGTGGTGCCAGTGCACTCTCTGGGCTCACTGCACTGCATCCCCACTGGTGCCAGTGGACTCTCTGGACTCACTGCACTGCATCCCCACTGGTGCCAGTGCACTCTCTGGAGTCACTGCACTTCATCCCCAGTGGTGCCAGTGCACTCTCTGGTCTCACTGCACTGCATCCCCACTGCTGCCAGTGCACTCTCTGGACTCACTGCACTGCATCCCCACTGGTGACAGTGCACTCTCTGGACTCACTGCACTGCAACCCCACTGGTGCCAGTGCACTCTCTGGACTCACTACACTGCATCCCCACTGGTGCCAGTGCACTCTCTGGACTCACTGCACTGCATCCCCAGTGGTGTCAGTGCACTGTCTGGACTCACTGCACTGCATCCCCACTGGTGCCAGTACACTCTAAGGACTCACTACACTGCACTGCATCCCCAGTGGTGCCAGTGAACTCTCTGGACTCACTGCACTGCATCCCCAGTGGTGACAGTGCACTCTCTGGACTCACTGCACTGCATCACCACTGGTGCCAGTGCACTCTCTGGACTCACTGCACTGCATCCCCACTGGTGCCAGTGCACTCTCTGGACTCACTGCACTACATCCCCACTGGTGCCAGTGCACTCTCTGCACTCACTGCACTGCATCCCCACTGGTGTCAGTGCACTCTCTGGAGTCACTGCTTTGCATACCCACTAGTGCCAGTGCACTCTCTGGACTCACTGCACTACATCCCCACTGGTGCCAGTGCACTCTCTGGACTCACTGCACTGCATCCCCACTGGTGCAACTGCACTCTCTGGACTCACTGCACTGCATCCCCACTGGTGCCAGTGCACTCTCTGGGCTCACTGCACTGCATCCCCACTGGTGCCAGTGGACTCTCTGGACTCACTGCACTGCATCCCCAGTGGTGCCAGTGCACTCTCTGGAGTCACTGCACTGCATCCCCACTGGTGCCAGTGCACTCTCTGGACTCACTGCACTGCATCCCCAGTGGTGCCAATGCACTCTCTGGACTCACTGCACTGCATCCCCACTGGTGCCAGTGCACTCTCTGGACTCACTGCACTGCATCCCCACTGGTGCCACTGCACTCTCTGGAGACACTGCAGTGCATCCCCACTGGTTCCAGTGCACTCTCTCAACTCACTGCACTGCATTCCCACTGGTGCGAGTGCACTCTCTGGACTCACTGCTTTGCATCCCCACTGGTGCCATTGCACTCTCTGGACTCACTGCACTGCATCCCCACTGGTGCCAGTGCACTCTCTGGAGTCACTGCTTTGCATCCCCACTGGTGCCAGTGCACTCTCTGGACTCACTGCACTACATCCCCAAAGGTGCCAGTGCACTCTCTGGACTCACTGCTTTGCATCCCCACTGGTGCCATTGCACTCTCTGGACTGACTGCACTGCATCCCCAGTGGTGCCAGTGCACTCTCTGGACTCACTGCACTGCATCCCCAGTGTTGCCAGTGCACTCTCTGGGCTCAATGCACTGCATCCCCACTGGTGCCAGTGGACTCTCTGGACACACTGCACTGCATCCCCACTGCTGCCAGTGCACTCTCTGGACTCACTGCACTGCATCCCCACTGGTTCCAGTGCACTCTGTCAACTCACTGCACTGCATTCCCACTGGTGCCAGTGCACTCTCTGGACTCAATACACTGCATCCCCACTGGTGCCAGTGCACTCTCTGGACTCACTGCACTGCATCCCCACTGGTGCCAGTGCACTCTCTGGACTCACTGCACTGCATCCCGACTGGTGCCAGTGCACTCTCTGGACTCACTGCACTGCATCTCCAGTAGTGCCAGTGCACTTTCTGGAGTCACTGCACTGCATCCCTAGTGGTGCCAGTGCACTCTCTGGACTCACTGCACTGCATCCCCAGTGGTGCCACGGCACTCTCTGGACTCACTGCACTGCATCCCCACTGGTGCCAGTGCACTCTCTGGAGTCACTGCACTGCATCCCCACTGGTGCCAGTGCACTCTCTGGACTCACTGCACTGCATCCCCACTGGTGCCAGTGCACTCTCTGGACTCACTGCACTGCATCCCCAGTGGTGCCAGTGAACTCTCTGGACTCACTGCACTGCATCCCCACTGGTGCCAGTGCACTCTCTGGACTCACTGCACTGCATCCCCAGTAGTGCCAGTGCACTTTCTGGACTCACTGCACTGCATCCCCACTGGTGCCAGTGAACTCTCTGGATTCACTGCACTGCATCCCCACTGGTGCCAGTGCACTCTCTGGACTCACTGCACTGCATCCCCACTGGTGCCAGTGAACTCTCTGGACTCACTGCACTGCATCCCCACTGGTGCCAGTGCACTCTCTGGACTCATTGCACTGCACGCCCACTGGTGCCAGTGCACTCTCGGGACTCACTGCACTGCATCCCCACTGGTGCCAGTGCACTCTCTGCACTCACTGCACTGCATCCCCACTGGTGCCAGTGCACTCTCTGGACTCACTGCACTGCATCCCCACTGGTGCCAGTGCACTCTCTAGAGTCACTACACTGAATCCCCACTGGTGCCAGTTCACTCTCTAGAGTCACTGCACTGATCCCCACTGGTGCCAGTGCACTCTCTGGACTCACTGCACTGCATCCCCACTGGTACCAGTGCACTCTCTGGACTCACTGCACTGCATCCCCACTGGTGCCAGTGCACTCTTTGGAGTCACTGCAAAGCATCCCCAGTGGTGCCAGTGCACTCTCTGGAGACACTGCAGTGCATCCCCACTGGTGCCAGTGCACTCTCTGGACTCACTACACTGCATCCCCACTGGTGCCAGTGCACTCTCTGGACTCACTGCACTGCATCCCCACTGGTGCCAGTGCACTCTCTGGACTCACTGCACTGCATCCCCAGTAGTGCCAGTGCACTTTCTGGAGTCACTGCACTGCATCCCTAGTGGTGCCAGTGAACTCTCTGGACTCACTGCACTGAATCCCCGGTGGTGCCAGTGCACTCTCTGGACTCACTGCACTGCATCCCCACTGGTGCCAGTGCACTCTAAGGACTCACTACACTGCACTGCATCCCCAGTGGTGCCAGTGAACTCTCTGGACTCACTGCACTGCATCCCCACTGGTGCCAGTGCACTCTCTGGACTCACTGCACTGCATCCCCACTGGTGCCAGTGCACTCTCTGGACTCACTGCACTGCATCCCCAGTAGTGCCAGTGCACTCTCTGGAGACACTGCACTGCATCCCCAGTGGTGCCAGTGCACTCTCTGGACTCACTGCACTGCATCCCCAGTGGTGCCAGTGCACTCTCTGGACTCACTGCACTGCATCCCCACTGCTGCCAGTGCACTCTCTGGACTCACTGCACTGCATCCCCACTGGTGCCAGTGCACTCTCTGGACTCACTGCACTGCATTCCCACTGGTGCCAGTGCACTCTCTGGACTCACTGCACTGAATCCCCACTGCTCACAGTGCACTCTCAGGAGTCACTGCACTCCAACCCCACTGGTGCCAGTGCACTCTATGGAGTCACTGCACTTATCCCCACTAGTGCCAGTGCACTCTCTGGACTCACTGCACTGCATCCCCACTGGTGCCAGTGCACTCTCTGGACTCACTGCACTGCATCCCCACTGGTGCCAGTGCACTCTCTGGACTCACTGCACTGCATCCCCACAGATGCCAGTGCACTCTCTGGACTCACTGCACTGCATCCCCACTGGTGCCAGTGCACTATCTGAACTCACTGCACTGCATTCCCATTGATACCAGTGTACTCTCCGGAGACACTGCAGTGCATCCCCAGTTGTTGCTAGTGCACTCTCTGGAGTCACTGCACTGCATTCCCACTGGTGCCAGTGCACTCTCTGGACTCACTGCTTTGCATCCCCACTGGTGCCAGTTCACTCTCTAGAGTCACTGCACTGATCCGCAGTGGTGCCAGTGCACTCTCTGGACTCACTGCACTGCATCCCCACTGGTACCAGTGCACTCTCTGGACTCACTGCACTGCATCCCCACTGGTGCCAGTGCACTCTCTGGAGTCACTGCACTGCATCCCCAGTGGTGCCAGTGCACTCTCTGGACTCACTGCACTGCATCCCCACTGGTGCCAGTGCATTCTCTGCACTCACTGCTCTGCATCCCCACTGGTGCCAGTGCACTTTCTGGAGTCACTGCACTGCATAACCACTGTTGACAGTGCACTCTCTGGACTCACTACACTGCATCCCCACTGGTGCCAATGCACTCTCTGGACTCACTGCACTGCATCCCCAGTGGTGCCAGTGCACTCTCTGGACTCACTGCACTGCATCCCCACTGGTGCCAGTACACTCTCTGGACTCACTGCACTGCATCCCCAGTAGTTCCAGTGCACTCTCTGGAGTCACTGCACTGCATCCCCACTGGTGCCAGTGCACTCTCTGGACTCACTGCACTGCATCCCCACTGGTGCCAGTGCACTATCTGGACTGACTGCACTGCATCCCCAGTGGTGCCAGTGCACTTTCTGGACTCACTGCACTGCATCCCCACTGGTGCCAGTGCACTCTCTGGGCTCACTACACTGCATCCCCACTGGTGCCAGTGGACTCTCTGGACTCACTGCACTGCATCCCCACTGGTGCCAATGCACTCTCTGGACTCACTGCACTGCATCCCCAGTGGTGCCAGTGCACTCTCTGGACTCACTGCACTGCATCCCCACTGGTGCCAGTGCACTCTCTAGAGTCGCTGCACTGCATCCCCACTGCTGCCAGTGCACTCTCTGGAGTCACTGCACTGCATCCCCAGTAGTGCCAGTGAACTCTCTGGACTCACTGCACTGCATCCCCAGTGGTGCCAGTGCACTCTCTGGACTCACTGCACTGCATCCCCAGTGGTGCCAGTGAACTCTCTGGACTCACTGCACTGCATCCCCAGTGGTGCCAGTGCACTCTCTGGACTCACTTCACTGCATCCCCAGTGGTGCCAGTGCACTCTCTGGAGTCACTGCACTGCATCCCCAGTGGTGCCAGTACACTCTCTGGACTCACTGCACTGCATCCCCAGTGGTGCCAGTGCACTCTCTGGACTCACTGCACTGCATCCCCACTGGTGCCAGTGCACTCTCTGGACTCACTGCTCTGCATCCCCACTGGTGCCAGTGCACTTTCTGGAGTCACTGCACTGCATAACCACTGTTGACAGTGCACTCTCTGGACTCACTACACTGCATCCCCACTGGTGCCAATGCACTCTGTGGACTCACTGCACTGCATCCCCAGTGGTGCCAGTGCACTCTCTGGACTCACTGCACTGCATCCCCACTGGTGCCAGTGCACTCTCTAGAGTCGCTGCACTGCATCCCCACTGGTGCCAGTGCACTTTCTGGAGTCACTGCACTGCATGCCAAGCGGTGCCAGTGAACTCTCTCAGGACTCACTGCACTGCATCCCCACGTGGTGCCAGTGCACTCTCTGGACTCACTGCACTGCATCCCCACTGGTGCCAGTGCACTCTCTGGACTCACTTCACTGCATCCCTACTGGTGCCAGTGCACTCTCTGGAGTCACTGCACTGCATCCCCACTGGTGCCAGTACACTCTCTGGACTCACTGCACTGCATCCCCACTGGTGCCAGTGCACTCTCTGGACTCACTGCACTGCATCCCCACTGGTGCCAATGCACTCTCTGGACTCACTGCACTGCATAACCACTGCTGCCAGTGCACTCTCTGGAGACACTCCAGTGCATCCGCACTGGTTCCAGTGCACTCTCTCAACTCACTGCACTGCATTCCCACTGGTGGCAGTGCACAATCTGGACTCACTGCACTGCATCCCCACTGGTGCCATTGCACTGTCTGGACTGACTGCACTGCATCCCCACTTGTGCCAGTGCACTCTCTGTACTCACTGCACTGCATCCCCACTGGTGCCAGTGCACTCTCTGGGCTCACTGAACTGCATCCCCACTAGTGCCAGTGGACTCTCTGGACTCACTGCACTGCATCCCCACTGGTGCCAGTGCACTCTCTGGAGTCACTGCACTGCATCCCCAGTGGTGCCAGTGCACTCTCTGGACTCACTGCACTGCATCCCCACTGCTGCCAGTGCACTCTCTGGACTCACTGCACTGCAACCCCACTGGTGCCAGTGCACTCTCTGGACTCACTGCACTGCAACCCCACTGGTGCCAGTGCACTCTCTGGACTCACTACACTGCATCCCCACTGGTGCCAGTGCACTCTCTGGACTCACTGCACTGCATCCCCAGTGGTGCCAGTGCACTCTCTGGACTCACTGCACTGCATCCCGACTGGTGCCAGTGCACTCTCTGGACTCACTGCACTGCATCTCCAGTAGTGCCAGTGCACTTTCTGGAGTCACTGCACTGCATCCCTAGTGGTGCCAGTGCACTCTCTGGACTCACTGCACTGCATCCCCAGTGGTGCCAATGCACTCTCTGGACTCACTGCACTGCATCCCCACTGGTGCCAGTGCACTCTCTGGAGTCACTGCACTGCATCCCCACTGGTGCCAGTGCACTGTCTGGACTCACTGCACTGCATCCCCACTGGTGCCAGTGCACTCTCTGGAGTCACTGCACTGCATCCCCACTGGTGCCAGTGAACTCTCTGGACTCACTGCACTGCATGCCCACTGGTGCCAGTGCACTCTCTGGACTCACTGCACTGCATCCCCAGTAGTGCCAGTGAACTCTCTGGACTCACTGCACTGCATCCCCACTGGTGCCAGTGCACTCTCTGGACTCATTGCACTGCACGCCCACTGGTGCCAGTGCACTCTCGGGACTCACTGCACTGCATCCCCACTGGTGCCAGTGCACTCTCTGGACTCACTGCACTGCATCCCCAGTGGTGCCAGTGCACTCTCTGGAGTCACTGCAATGCATCCCCAGTGGTGCCAGTGCACTCTCTGGAGACACTGCAGTGCATCCCCACTGGTGCCTGTGCACTCTCTGGACTCACTGCACTGCAACCCCACTGGTGCCAGTGCACTCTCTGGACTCACTACACTGCATCCCCACTGGTGCCAGTGCACACTCTGGACTCACTGCACTGCATCTCCACTGGTGCCAGTGCACTCTCTGGACTCACTGCACTGCATCCCCAGTAGTGCCAGTGCACTTTCTGGAGTCACTGCACTGCATCTCCAGTAGTGCCAGTGCACTTTCTGGAGTCACTGCACTGCATCCCTAGTGGTGCCAGTGCACTCTCTGGACTCACTGCACTGCATCCCCAGTGGTGCCACGGCACTCTCTGGACTCACTGCACTGCATCCCCACTGGTGCCAGTGCACTCTCTGGACTCACTGCACTGCATCCCCAGTGGTGCCAGTGCACTCTCTGGACTCACTGCAGTGCATCCCCACTGGTGCCAGTGCACTCTCTGGAGTCACTGCACTGCATCCCCACTGGTGCCAGTGCACTGTCTGGACTCACTGCACTGCATCCCCACTGGTGCCAGTGCACTCTCTGGAGTCACTGCACTGCATCCCCACTGGTGCCAGTGAACTCTCTGGACTCACTGCACTGCATGCCCACTGCTGCCAGTGCACTCTCTGGACTCACTGCACTGCATCCCCAGTAGTGCCAGTGACCTCTCTGGACTCACTGCACTGCATCCCCACTGGTGCCAGTGCACTCTCTGGACTCATTGCACTGCACGCCCACTGGTGCCAGTGCACTCTCGGGACTCACTGCACTGCATCCCCACTGGTGCCAGTGCACTCTCTGCACTCACTGCACTGCATCCCCACTGGTGCCAGTGCACTCTCTGGACTCACTGCACTGCATCCCCACTGGTGCCAGTGCACTCTCTAGAGTCACTGCACTGAATCCCCACTGGTGCCAGTTCACTCTCTAGAGTAACTGCACTGATCCGCAGTGGTGCCAGTGCACTCTCTGGACTCACTGCACTGCATCCCCACTGGTGCCAGTGCACTCTCTGGACTCACTGCACTGCATCCCCACTGGTGCCAGTGCACTCTCTGGACTCACTGCACTGCATCCCCAGTGGTGCCAGTGCACTCTCTGGAGACACTGCAGTGCATCCCCACTGGTGCCAGTGCACTCTCTGGACTCACTGCACTGCAACCCCACTGGTGCCAGTGCACTCTCTGGACTCACTACACTGCATCCCCACTGGTGCCAGTGCACTCTCTGGACTCACTGCACTGCATCTCCACTGGTGCCAGTGCACTCTCTGGACTCACTGCACTGCATCCCCAGTAGTGCCAGTGCACTTTCTGGAGTCACTGCACTGCATCTCCAGTAGTGCCAGTGCACTTTCTGAAGTCACTGCACTGCATCCCCACTGCTGCCAGTGCACTCTCTAGACTCACTGCACTGCATCCCCAGTGGTGCCACGGCACTCTCCGGACTCACTGCACTGCATCCCCACTGGTGCCAATGCACTCTCTGGAGTCACTGCACTGCATCCCCACTGGTGCCAGTGCACTCTCTGGAGTCACTGCACTGCATCCCCACTGGTTCCAGTGCACTGTCTGGACTCACTGCAGTGCATCCCCACTGGTGCCAGTGCACTCTCTGGAGTCACTGCACTGCATCCCCACTGGTGCCAGTGAACTCTCTGGACTCACTGCACTGCATGCCCACTGGTGCCAGTGCACTCTCTGGACTCACTGCACTGCATCCCCAGTAGTGCCAGTGAACTCTCTGGACTCACTGCACTGCATCCCCACTGGTGCCAGTGCACTCTCTGGACTCATTGCACTGCACGCCCACTGGTGCCAGTGCACTCTCGGGACTCACTGCACTGCATCCCCACTGGTGCCAGTGCACTCTCTGCACTCATTGCACTGCATCCCCACTGGTGCCAGTGCACTCTCTGGACTCACTGCACTGCATTCCCACTGGTGCCAGTGCACTCTCTAGAGTCACTGCACTGATCCGCAGTGGTGCTTGTTCACTCTCTGGACTCACTGCACTGCATCCCCACTGGTACCAGTGCACTCTCTGGACTCACTGCACTGCATCCCCACTGGTGCCAGTGCACTCTCTGGACTCACTGCACTGCATCCCCACTGGTGCCAATGCACTCTCTGGACTCACTGCACTGCATAACCACTGCTGCCAGTGCACTCTCTGGAGACACTGCAGTGCATCCGCACTGGTTCCAGTGCACTCTCTGCACTCACTGCACTGCATTCCCACTGGTGCCAGTGCACTCTCTGGACTCACTGCTTTGCATCCCCACTGGTGCCATTGCACTGTCTGGACTGACTGCACTGCATCCCCACTGGTGCCAGTGCACTCTCTGTACTCACTGCACTGCATCCCCACTGGTGCCAGTGCACTCTCTGGGCTCACTGAACTGCATCCCCACTGGTGCCAGTGCACTCTCTGGACTCACTGCACTGCATCCCCACTGGTGCCAGTGCACTCTCTGGAGTCACTGCACTGCATCCCCAGTGGTGCCAGTGCACTCTCTGGACTCACTGCACTGCATCCCCACAGATGCCAGTGCACTCTCTGGACTCACTGCACTGCATCTCCACTGGTGCCAGTGCACTCTCTGGACTCACTGCACTGCAACCCCACTGGTGCCAGTGCACTCTCTGGACTGACTGCACTGCATCCCCACCGGTGCCAGTGCACTCTCTGGACTCACTGCACTGCATCCCCAGTGGTGCCAGTGCACTCTCTGGACTCACTGCACTGCATCCCCACTGGTGCCAGTGCACTCTCTGGACTCACTGCACTGCATCTCCAGTAGTGCCAGTGCACTTTCTGGAGTCACTGCACTGCATCCCTAGTGGTGCCAGTGCACTCTCTGGACTCACTGCACTGCATCCCCAGTGGTGCCACGGCACTCTCTGGAGTCACTGCACTGCATCCCCACTGGTTCCAGTGCACTCTCTGGACTCACTGCACTGCATCCCCACTGCTGCCAGTGCACTCTCTGGACTCACTGCACTGTATTCCCACTGGTGCCAGTGCACTCTCTGGACTCACTGCACTGCAACCCCACTGGTGCCAGTGCACTCTCTGGACTCACTACACTGCATCCCCACTGCTGCCAGTGCACTCTCTGGACTCACTGCACTGCATTCCCACTGGTGCCAGTGCACTCTCTGGACTCACTGCACTGCAACCCCAGTGGTGCCAGTGCACTCTCTGGACTCACTGCACTGCATCCCCAGTGGTGCCAGTGCACTCTCTGGACTGACTGCACTGCATCCCCACTGGTGCCAGTGCACTCTCTGGACTCACTGCACGGCATCCCCACTGGTGCCAGTGCACTCTCTGGAGTCACTGCAGTGCATCCCCAGTGGTGCCAGTGCACTCTCTGGACTCACTGCACTGCATACCCACTGGTGTCAATGCACTCTCTGGAGTCACTGCACTGCATCCCTACTGGTGCCAGTGCACTCTCTGGACTCACTGCACTGCATCCCCACTGGTGCCAGTGCACTATAAGGACTCACTGCACTGCATCCCCAGTGGTGCCAGTGCACTCTCTGGACTCACTGCACTGCATCCCCACTGGTGCCAGTGCACTCTCTGCACTCACTGCACTGCATCCCCACTGGTGCCAGTGCACTCTCAGGACTCACTACACTGCATCCCCAGTGGTGCCAGTGCACTCTCTAGAGTCACTGCACTCCAACCCCACTGGTGCCAGTGCACTCTCTAGAGTCACTGCACTGATCCGCAGTGGTGCCAGTGCACTCTCTGGACTCACTGCACTGCATCCCCACTGGTGCCAGTGCACTCTCTGGACTGACTGCACTGCATCCCCACTGGTGCCAGTGCACTCTCTGGACTCACTGCACTGCAACCCCACCGGTGCCAGTGCACTCTCGGGACTCACTACACTGCATCCCCACTGCTGCCAGTGCACTCTCTGGACTCACTGCACTGCATCCCCAGTGGTGCCAGTGCACTCTCTGGAGTCACTGCACTGCATCCCCACTGGTGCCAGTGCACTCTCTGGACTCACTGCACTGCATCCCCAGTAGTGCCAGTGCACTTTCTGGAGTCACTGCACTGCATCCCTAGTGGTGCCAGTGCACTCTCTGGAGCCACTGCACTGCATCCCCACTGGTGCCAGTGCACTCTCTGGAGTCACTGCACTGCATCCCCAGTGGTGCCAGTGCACTCTCTGGACTCACTGCAGTGCATCCCCACTGGTGCCAGTGCACTCTCTGGACTCACTGCACTGCAACCCCACTGGTGCCAGTGCACTCTCTGGACTCACTACACTGCATCCCCACTGGTGCTAGTGCAGTCTCTGGACTCACTGCAGTGCATCCCCGGTGGTGCCAGTGCACTCTCTGGACTCACTGCACTGCATCCCCACTGGTGCCAGTGCACTCTCTGGACTCACTGCACTGCATCCCCAGTAGTGCCAGTGCACTTTCTGGAGTCACTGCACTGCATCCCTAGTGGTGCCAGTGCACTCTCTGGACTCACTGCACTGCATCCCCAGTGGTGCCAGTGCACTCTCTGGTCTCACTGCACTGCATCCCCAGTGGTGCCGGTGCACTGTCTGGACTCACTGCACTGCATCCCCACTACTGCCATTGCACTCTCTGGAGTCACTGCACTGCATCCCAACTGGTGCCAGTGAACTCTCTGGACTCACTGCACTGCAACCCCACTGGTGCCAGTGCACTCTCTGGACTCACTGCACTGCATCCCCAGTGGTGCCAGTGCACTCTCTGGACTCACTGCACTGCATCCCCTGTGGTGCCAGTGCACTCTCTGGACTCACTGCACTGCATCCCCACTGGTGCCAGTGCACTCTCTGTACTCACTGCACTGCATCCCCAGTGGAGCCAGAGCACTCTCTGGCCTCACTGCATTGCATCCCCAGTGGTGCCAGTGCACTCTCTGGACTCACTGCACTGCATCCCCACTGGTGCCAGTGCACTCTCTGGACTCACTGCAGTGCATTCCCAGTGGTACCAATACACTCTCTGGACTCACTGCACTGCATCACCAGTGGTGCCAGTGCACTCTCTGGAATCACTGCAGTGCATCCCCTGTGCTGCCATTGCACTCTCTGTACTCACTGCACTGCATCCCCAGTGGTGCCAGTGCACTCTCTGGACTCACTGCAGTGCATCCCCAGTGGTGCCAGTGCACTCTCTGGACTCATTGCACTGCATCCCCAGTGGTGCCAGTGCACTCTCTGGACTCACTGCAGTGCATTCCCAGTGGTATCAATGCACTCTCTGGACTCACTGCACTGCATCACCAGTGGTGCCAGTGCACTCTCTGGAATCACTGCAGTGCATCCCCAGTGGTGCCAGTGCACTCTTTGGACTCACTGCACTGCATCCCCATTAGTGCCAGGTCATTCTCTGGACTCACTGCAGTGCATCCCCAGTGTTGACAGTGTACTCTCTGGACTCACTGCACTGCATCCCCAGTGGTGCCAGTGCACTCTCTGGACACACTGCATTGTATCCCCAGTGGTGCAAGGGCACTCTCTGGACTAACTGCACTAAAACCCCAGTGGTGCCAGTGCACTCTCTGGACTCACAGCACTGCATCCCCAATGGTGCCACTGCACTCTCTGGACTCACTGCAGTGCATCCCCACTGGTGCCAGTGCACTCTCTGGAGTCACTGCACTGCATCCCCACTGGTGCCAGTGCACTGTCTGGACTCACTGCACTGCATCCCCACTGGTGCCAGTGCACTCTCTGGAGTCACTGCACTGCATCCCCACTGGTGCCAGTGAACTCTCTGGACTCACTGCACTGCATGCCCACTGCTGCCAGTGCACTCTCTGGACTCACTGCACTGCATCCCCAGTAGTGCCAGTGAACTCTCTGGACTCACTGCACTGCATCCCCACTGGTGCCAGTGCACTCTCTGGACTCATTGCACTGCACGCCCACTGGTGCCAGTGCACTCTCGGGACTCACTGCACTGCATCCCCACTGGTGCCAGTGCACTCTCTGCACTCACTGCACTGCATCCCCACTGGTGCCAGTGCACTCTCTGGACTCACTGCACTGCATCCCCACTGGTGCCAGTGCACTCTCTAGAGTCACTGCACTGAATCCCCACTGGTGCCAGTTCACTCTCTAGAGTCACTGCACTGATCCGCAGTGGTGCCAGTGCACTCTCTGGACTCACTGCACTGCATCCCCACTGGTACCAGTGCACTCTCTGGACTCACTGCACTGCATCCCCACTGGTGCCAGTGCACTCTCTGGACTCACTGCACTGCATCCCCAGTGGTGCCAGTGCACTCTCTGGAGACACTGCAGTGCATCCCCACTGGTGCCAGTGCACTCTCTGGACTCACTGCACTGCAACCCCACTGGTGCCAGTGCACTCTCTGGACTCACTACACTGCATCCCCACTGGTGCCAGTGCACTCTCTGGACTCACTGCACTGCATCTCCACTGGTGCCAGTGCACTCTCTGGACTCACTGCACTGCATCCCCAGTAGTGCCAGTGCACTTTCTGGAGTCACTGCACTGCATCTCCAGTAGTGCCAGTGCACTTTCTGAAGTCACTGCACTGCATCCCCACTGCTGCCAGTGCACTCTCTAGACTCACTGCACTGCATCCCCAGTGGTGCCACGGCACTCTCTGGACTCACTGCACTGCATGCCCACTGGTGCCAATGCACTCTCTGGAGTCACTGCACTGCATCCCCACTGGTGCCAGTGCACTCTCTGGAGTCACTGCACTGCATCCCCACTGGTTCCAGTGCACTGTCTGGACTCACTGCAGTGCATCCCCACTGGTGCCAGTGCACTCTCTGGAGTCACTGCACTGCATCCCCACTGGTGCCAGTGAACTCTCTGGACTCACTGCACTGCATGCCCACTGGTGCCAGTGCACTCTCTGGACTCACTGCACTGCATCCCCAGTAGTGCCAGTGAACTCTCTGGACTCACTGCACTGCATCCCCACTGGTGCCAGTGCACTCTCTGGACTCATTGCACTGCACGCCCACTGGTGCCAGTGCACTCTCGGGACTCACTGCACTGCATCCCCACTGGTGCCAGTGCACTCTCTGCACTCATTGCACTGCATCCCCACTGGTGCCAGTGCACTCTCTGGACTCACTGCACTGCATTCCCACTGGTGCCAGTGCACTCTCTAGAGTCACTGCACTGATCCGCAGTGGTGCCTGTTCACTCTCTGGACTCACTGCACTGCATCCCCACTGGTACCAGTGCACTCTCTGGACTCACTGCACTGCATCCCCACTGGTGCCAGTGCACTCTCTGGACTCACTGCACTGCATCCCCACTGGTGCCAATGCACTCTCTGGACTCACTGCACTGCATAACCACTGCTGCCAGTGCACTCTCTGGAGACACTGCAGTGCATCCGCACTGGTTTCAGTGCACTCTCTCAACTCACTGCACTGCATTCCCACTGGTGCCAGTGCACTCTCTGGACTCACTGCTTTGCATCCCCACTGGTGCCATTGCACTGTCTGGACTGACTGCACTGCATCCCCACTGGTGCCAGTGCACTCTCTGTACTCACTGCACTGCATCCCCACTGGTGCCAGTGCACTCTCTGGGCTCACTGAACTGCATCCCCACTGGTGCCAGTGCACTCTCTGGACTCACTGCACTGCATCCCCACTGGTGCCAGTGCACTCTCTGGAGTCACTGCACTGCATCCCCAGTGGTGCCAGTGCACTCTCTGGACTCACTGCACTGCATCCCCACAGATGCCAGTGCACTCTCTGGACTCACTGCACTGCATCTCCACTGGTGCCAGTGCACTCTCTGGACTCACTGCACTGCAACCCCACTGGTGCCAGTGCACTCTCTGGACTCACTACACTGCATCCCCACTGGTGCCAGTGCACTCTCTGGACTCACTGCACTGCATCCCCAGTGGTGCCAGTGCACTCTCTGGACTCACTGCACTGCATCCCCACTGGTGCCAGTGCACTCTCTGGACTCACTGCACTGCATCTCCAGTAGTGCCAGTGCACTTTCTGGAGTCACTGCACTGCATCCCTAGTGGTGCCAGTGCACTCTCTGGACTCACTGCACTGCATCCCCAGTGGTGCCACGGCACTCTCTGGACTCACTGCACTGCATCCCCACTGGTGCCAGCGCACTCTCTGGACTCACTGCACTGCATCCCCACTGCTGCCAGTGCACTCTCTGGACTCACTGCACTGTATTCCCACTGGTGCAAGTGCACTCTCTGGACTCACTGCACTGCAACCCCACTGGTGCCAGTGCACTCTCTGGACTCACTACACTGCATCCCCACTGCTGCCAGTGCACTCTCTGGACTCACTGCACTGCATTCCCACTGGTGCCAGTGCACTCTCTGGACTCACTGCACTGCAACCCCAGTGGTGCCAGTGCACTCTCTGGACTCACTGCACTGCATCCCCAGTGGTGCCAGTGCACTCTCTGGACTGACTGCACTGCATCCCCACTGGTGCCAGTGCACTCTCTGGACTCACTGCACGGCATCCCCACTGGTGCCAGTGCACTCTCTGGAGTCACTGCAGTGCATCCCCAGTGGTGCCAGTGCACTCTCTGGACTCACTGCACTGCATACCCACTGGTGTCAATGCACTCTCTGGAGTCACTGCACTGCATCCCTACTGGTGCCAGTGCACTCTCTGGACTCACTGCACTGCATCCCCACTGGTGCCAGTGCACTATAAGGACTCACTGCACTGCATCCCCAGTGGTGCCAGTGCACTCTCTGGACTCACTGCACTGCATCCCCACTGGTGCCAGTGCACTCTCTGCACTCACTGCACTGCATCCCCACTGGTGCCAGTGCACTCTCAGGACTCACTACACTGCATCCCCTCTGGTGCCAGTGCACTCTCTAGAGTCACTGCACTCCAACCCCACTGGTGCCAGTGCACTCTCTAGAGTCACTGCACTGATCCGCAGTGGTGCCAGTGCACTCTCTGGACTCACTGCACTGCATCCCCACTGGTACCAGTGCACTCTCTGGACTGACTGCACTGCATCCCCACTGGTGCCAGTGCACTCTCTGGACTCACTGCACTGCAACCCCACCGGTGCCAGTGCACTCTCGGGACTCACTACACTGCATCCCCACTGCTGCCAGTGCACTCTCTGGACTCACTGCACTGCATCCCCAGTGGTGCCAGTGCACTCTCTGGAGTCACTGCACTGCATCCCCACTGGTGCCAGTGCA
This sequence comes from Anser brachyrhynchus, assembly GCF_964034855.1. Taxonomy (NCBI): domain Eukaryota; kingdom Metazoa; phylum Chordata; class Aves; order Anseriformes; family Anatidae; genus Anser; species Anser brachyrhynchus. Next base: position 652,425 of record NW_027663644.1, on the reverse strand, counting down.
CTCTCTGGACTCACTGCACTGCATCCCCAGTAGTGCCAGTGCACTTTCTGGAGCCACTGCACTGCATCCCCACTGGTGCCAGTGCACTCTCTGGAGTCACTGCACTGCATCCCCAGTGGTGCCAGTGCACTCTCTGGACTCACTGCAGTGCATCCCCACTGGTGCCAGTGCACTCTCTGGACTCACTGCACTGCAACCCCACTGGTGCCAGTGCACTCTCTGGACTCACTACACTGCATCCCCACTGGTGCTAGTGCAGTCTCTGGACTCACTGCAGTGCATCCCCGGTGGTGCCAGTGCACTCTCTGGACTCACTGCACTGCATCCCCACTGGTGCCAGTGCACTCTCTGGACTCACTGCACTGCATCCCCAGTAGTTCCAGTGCACTTTCTGGAGTCACTGCACTGCATCCCTAGTGGTGCCAGTGCACTCTCTGGACTCACTGCACTGCATCCCCAGTGGTGCCAGTGCACTCTCTGGTCTCACTGCACTGCATCCCCAGTGGTGCCAGTGCACTCTCTGGACTCACTGCACTGCATCCCCACTACTGCCATTGCACTCTCTGGAGTCACTGCACTGCATCCCAACTGGTGCCAGTGAACTCTCTGGACTCACTGCACTGCAACCCCACTGGTGCCAGTGCACTCTCTGGACTCACTGCACTGCATCCCCAGTGGTGCCAGTGCACTCTCTGGACTCACTGCACTGCATCCCCTGTGGTGCCAGTGCACTCTCTGGACTCACTGCACTGCATCCCCACTGGTGCCAGTGCACTCTCTGTACTCACTGCACTGCATCCCCAGTGGAGCCAGAGCACTCTCTGGCCTCACTGCATTGCATCCCCAGTGGTGCCAGTGCACTCTCTGGACTCACTGCACTGCATCCCCACTGGTGCCAGTGCACTCTCTGGACTCACTGCAGTGCATTCCCAGTGGTACCAATGCACTCTCTGGACTCACTGCACTGCATCACCAGTGGTGCCAGTGCACTCTCTGGAATCACTGCAGTGCATCCCCTGTGCTGCCATTGCACTCTCTGTACTCACTGCACTGCATCCCCAGTGGTGCCAGTGCACTCTCTGGACTCACTGCAGTGCATCCCCAGTGGTGCCAGTGCACTCTCTGGACTCATTGCACTGCATCCCCAGTGGTGCCAGTGCACTCTCTGGACTCACTGCAGTGCATTCCCAGTGGTATCAATGCACTCTCTGGACTCACTGCACTGCATCACCAGTGGTGCCAGTGCACTCTCTGGAATCACTGCAGTGCATCCCCATTGGTGCCAGTGCACTCTTTGGACTCACTGCACTGCATCCCCATTAGTGCCAGGTCATTCTCTGGACTCACTGCAGTGCATCCCCAGTGTTGACAGTGTACTCTCTGGACTCACTGCACTGCATCCCCAGTGGTGCCAGTGCACTCTCTGGACACACTGCATTGTATCCCCAGTGGTGCAAGGGCACTCTCTGGACTAACTGCACTAAAACCCCAGTGGTGCCAGTGCACTCTCTGGACTCACAGCACTGCATCCCCAATGGTGCCACTGCACTCTCTGGACTCACTGCAGTGCATCCCCAGTGGTGCCAGTGCACTCTCTGCAGTCACTGCACTGCATCCCCAGTGGTGCCAGTGCACTCTCTGCACTCACTGAACTGCATCTCCAGTGATGCCAGTGCACTCTCTGGACTCACTGCACTGCAGCCCCAGTGGTGCCAGTGCACTCTCTGGAGACACTGCAGTGCATCCCCAGTGGTGCCAGTGCACTCTCTGGAGTCACTGCTTTGCATCCCCACTGGTGCCATTGCACTCTCTGGACTGACTGCACTGCATCCCCACTGGTGCCAGTGCACTCTCTGCACTCACAGCACTGCATACCCACTGGTGCCAGTGCACTCTCTGGACTCACTGCACTGCATCCCCAGTGGTGCCAGTGCACTCTCTGGACTCACTGCACTGCATCCCCAGTGGTGCCAGTGCACTCTCTGGACTAACTGCACTGCATCCCCTGTGGTGCCAGGGCACTCTCCGGACTCACTGCAGTGCATTCACAGTGGTGCCAGTGCACTCTTTGGACTCACTGCACTGCATCCCCATTAGTGCCAGGTCATTCTCTGGACTCACTGCAGTGCATCCCCAGTGTTGACAGTGCACTCTCTGGACTCACTGCACTGCATCCCCAGTGGTGCCAGTGCACTCTCTGGACACACTGCAGTGTATCCCCAGTGGTGCAAGGGCACTCTCTGGACTAACTGCACTAAAACCCCAGTGGTGCCAGTGCACTCTCTGGACTCACAGCACTGCATCCCCAATGGTGCCACTGCACTCTCTGGACTCACTAAACTGCATCCCCACTGGTGCCAGTGCAGTCTCTGCAGTCACTGCAGTGCATCCCCAGTGGTGCCAGTGCACTCTTTGGACTCACTGCACTGCATCCCCACTGGTGCCAGTGCACTCTCTGGACTCACTGCACTGCATCCCCAGTAGTGCCAGTGCACTTTCTGGAGTCACTGCACTGCATCCCTAGTGGTGCCAGTGCACTCTCTGGACTCACTGCACTGCATCCCCAGTGGTGCCAGTGCACTCTCTGGACTCACTGCACTGCATCACCAGTGGTGCCAGTGCACTCTCTGGACTCACTGCACTGCATCCCCACTGCTGCCAGTGCACTCTCTGGAGTCACTGCACTGCATCCCCACTGGTGCCAGTGAACTCTCTGGACTCACTGCACTCCATCCCCACTGGTGCCAGTGCGCTCTCTGGACTCACTGCACTGCATTCCCACTGGTGCCAGTGCACTCTCTGGAATCACTGCACTGCATCCCCTGTGGTGCCAGTGCACTCTCTGGACTTACTGCACTGCATCCCCAGTGGTGCCAGTGCACTCTCTGGACTCACTGCAGTGCATCCCCTGTGGTGCCAGTGCACTCTCTGGACTCACTGCACTGCATCCCCAGTGGTTCCAGTGCACTCTCTGGACTCACTGCACTGCATCCCCAGTGGTGCCAGTGCACTCTCTGGACTCACTGCACTGCATCCCCAGTGGTGCCAGTGCACTCTCTGGACTCACTGCAGTGCATTCCCACTGGTGCCAATGCACTCTCTGGACTCACTGCACTGCATCACCAGTGGTGCCAGTGCACTCTCTGGCTTCACTGTAGTGCATCCCCTGTGCTGCCATTGCACTCTCTGTACTCACTGCACTGCATCCCCAGTGGTGCCAGTGCACTCTCTGTACTCACTGCACTGCATCCCCAGTGGAGCCAGAGCACTCTCTGGACTCACTGCATTGCATCCCCAGTGGTGCCAGTGCACTCTCTGGACTCACTGCACTGCATCCCCAGTGGTGCCACTGCACTCTCTGGACTCACTGCACTGCATCCCCACTGGTGCCAGCGCACTCTCTGGACTAACTGCACTGCATCCCCTGTGGTGCCAGGGCACTCTCCGGACTCACTGCAGTGCATCCGCAGTCGTGCCAGTGCACTCTTTCGAGTCACTGCACTGCATCCCCAGTGGTGCCAGTGCACTCTCTGGACTCACTGCAGTGCATCCCCACTGGTGCCAGTGCACTCTCTGGACTCACTGCACTGCAACCCCACTGGTGCCAGTGCACTCTCTGGACTCACTACACTGCATCCCCACTGGTGCCAGTGCAGTCTCTGGACTCACTGCAGTGCATCCCCGGTGGTGCCAGTGCACTCTCTGGACTCACTGCACTGCATCCCCACTGGTGCCAGTGCACTCTCTGGACTCACTGCACTGCATCCCCAGTAGTGCCAGTGCACTTTCTGGAGTCACTGCACTGCATCCCTAGTGGTGCCAGTGCACTCTCTGGACTCACTGCACTGCATCCCCAGTGGTGCCAGTGCACTCTCTGGACTCACTGCACTGCATCCCCAGTGGTGCCAGTGCACTCTCTGGACTCACTGCACTGCATCCCCACTACTGCCATTGCACTCTCTGGAGTCACTGCACTGCATCTCCACTGGTGCCAGTGAACTCTCTGGACTCACTGCACTCCATCCCCAGTGGTGCCAGTGCACTCTCTGGACTCACTGCACTGCATCCCCAGTGGTGCCAGTGCACTCTCTGGACTCACTGCACTGCATCCCCTGTGGTGCCAGTGCACTCTCTGGACTCACTGCAGTGCATCCCCAGTGGTGCCAGTGCACTCTCTGGACTCATTGCACTGCATCCCCAGTGGTGCCAGTGCACTCTCTGGACTCACTGCAGTACATTCCCAGTGGTACCAATGCACTCTCTGGACTCACTGCACTGCATCACCAGTGGTGCCAGTGCACTCTCTGGAATCACTGCAGTGCATCCCCTGTGCTGCCATTGCACTCTCTATACTCACTGCACTGCATCCCCACTGGTGCCAGTGCACTCTCTGTACTCACTGCACTGCATCCCCAGTGGAGCCAGAGCACTCTCTGGACTCACTGCATTGCATCCCCAGTGGTGCCAGTGCACTCTCTGGACTCACTGCACTGCATCCCCACTGGTGCCAGTGCACTCTCTGGACTCACTGCAGTGCATTCCCAGTGGTACCAATGCACTCTCTGGACTCACTGCACTGCATCACCAGTGGTGCCAGTGCACTCTCTGGAATCACTGCAGTGCATCCCCAGTGGTGCCAGTGCACTCTCTGGAATCACTGCAGTGCATCCCCTGTGCTGCCATTGCACTCTCTGTACTCACTGCACTGCATCCCCAGTGGTGCCAGTGCACTCTCTGTACTCACTGCACTGCATCCCCAGTGGAGCCAGAGCACTCTCTGGACTCACTGCAGTGCATCCCCAGTGGTGCCAGTGCACTCTCTGGAGTCACTGCACTGCATCCCCAGTGGCGCCAGTACACTCTCTGGAGACACTGCACTGCATCCCCAGTGGTGCCAGTGCACTCTCTGGACTCACTGCACTGCATTCCCACTGGTGCCAGTGCACTCTCTGGAGTCACTGCACTGCATCCCCACTGGTGCCAGTGAACTGCCTGGACTCACTGCACTGCATCCCCACTGGTGCCAGTGCACTCTGTGGACTCACTGCACTGCATCCCCAGTAGTGCCAGTGCACTTTCTGCAGTCACTGCACTGCCTCCCTAGTGGTGCCAGTGCACTCTCTGCACTCACTGCACTGCATCCCCACTGGTGCCAGTGCACTCTCTAGAGTCACTGCACTCCAACCCCACTGGTGCCAGTGCACTCTCTAGAGTCACTGCACTGATCCGAAGTGGTACCACTGCACTCTCTGGACTCACTGCACTGCATCCCCACTGGTGCCAGTGCACTCTCTGGACTCACTGCACGGCATTCCCACTGGTGGCAGTGCACTCTCTGGAGTCACTGCAGTGCATCCCCAGTGGTGCCAGTGCACTCTCTGGACTCACTGCACTGCATCCCCACTGGTGCCAGTGCACTATAAGGACTCACTGCACTGCATCCCCAGTGGTGCCAGTGCACTCTCTGGACTCACTGTACTGCATCCCCACTGGTGCCAGTGCACTATAAGGACTCACTGCACTGCATCCCCAGTGGTGCCAGTGCACTCTCTGGACTCACTGCACTGCATCCCCAGTGGTGCCAGTGCACTCTCTGCACTCACTGCACTGCATCCCCACTGGTGCCAGTGCACTCTCAGGACTCACTACACTGCATCCCCACTGGTGCCAGTGCACTCTCTAGAGTCACTGCACTCCAACCCCACTGGTGCCAGTGCACTCTCTAGAGTCACTGCACTGATCCGCAGTGGTGCCAGTGCACTCTCTGGACTCACTGCACTGCATCCCCACTGGTGCCAGTGCACTCTATGGAGTCACTGCACTGCATCCCCACTGCTGCCAGTGCACTCTCTGGACTCACTGCACTGCATCCCCAGTGGTGCCAGTGCACTCTCTGGACTCACTGCACTGCATCCCCACTGGTGCCAGTGCACTCTCTGGACTCAATGCACTACATCCCCACTGGTGCCAATGCACTCTCTGGACTCACTGCACTGCATCCCCACTGGTGCCAGTGCACTCTCTGGACTGACTGCACTGCATCCCCACTGGTGCCAGTGCAGTCTCTGTAGTCACTGCAGTGCATCCCCAGTGGTGCCAGTGCACTCTCTGGACTCACTGCACTGCATCCCCAGTGGTGCCAGTGCACTCTCTGTACTCACTGCACTGCATCCCCAGTGGAGCCAGAGCACTCTCTGGACTCACTGCATTGCATCCCCAGTGGTGCCAGTGCACTCTCTGGACTCACTGCACTGCATCCCCAGTGGTGCCAGTGCACTCTCTGGACTCACTGCACTGCATCCCCACTGGTGCCAGTGCACTCTCTGGACTAACTGCACTGCATCCCCTGTGGTGCCAGGGCACTCTCCGGACTCACTGCAGTGCATCCGCAGTCGTGCCAGTGCACTCTTTCGAGTCACTGCACTGCATCCCCAGTGGTGCCAGTGCACTCTCTGGACTCACTGCAGTGCATCCCCACTGGTGCCAGTGCACTCTCTGGACTCACTGCACTGCAACCCCACTGGTGCCAGTGCACTCTCTGGACTCACTACACTGCATCCCCACTGGTGCCAGTGCAGTCTCTGGACTCACTGCAGTGCATCCCCGGTGGTGCCAGTGCACTCTCTGGACTCACTGCACTGCATCCCCACTGGTGCCAGTGCACTCTCTGGACTCACTGCACTGCATCCCCAGTAGTGCCAGTGCACTTTCTGGAGTCACTGCACTGCATCCCTAGTGGTGCCAGTGCACTCTCTGGACTCACTGCACTGCATCCCCAGTGGTGCCAGTGCACTCTCTGGACTCACTGCACTGCATCCCCAGTGGTGCCAGTGCACTCTCTGGACTCACTGCACTGCATCCCCACTACTGCCATTGCACTCTCTGGAGTCACTGCACTGCATCCCCACTGGTGCCAGTGAACTCTCTGGACTCACTGCACTCCATCCCCAGTGGTGCCAGTGCACTCTCTGGACTCACTGCACTGCATCCCCAGTGGTGCCAGTGCACTCTCTGGACTCACTGCACTGCATCCCCTGTGGTGCCAGTGCACTCTCTGGACTCACTTCAGTGCATCCCCAGTGGTGCCAGTGCACTCTCTGGACTCACTGCAGTGCATCCCCAGTGGTGCCAGTGCACTCTCTGGACTCATTGCACTGCATCCCCAGTGGTGCCAGTGCACTCTCTGGACTCACTGCAGTACATTCCCAGTGGTACCAATGCACTCTCTGGACTCACTGCACTGCATCACCAGTGGTGCCAGTGCACTCTCTGGAATCACTGCAGTGCATCCCCTGTGCTGCCATTGCACTCTCTATACTCACTGCACTGCATCCCCACTGGTGCCAGTGCACTCTCTGTACTCACTGCACTGCATCCCCAGTGGAGCCAGAGCACTCTCTGGACTCACTGCATTGCATCCCCAGTGGTGCCAGTGCACTCTCTGGACTCACTGCACTGCATCCCCACTGGTGCCAGTGCACTCTCTGGACTCACTGCAGTGCATTCCCAGTGGTACCAATGCACTCTCTGGACTCACTGCACTGCATCACCACTGGTGCCAGTGCACTCTCTGGAATCACTGCAGTGCATCCCCAGTGGTGCCAGTGCACTCTCTGGAATCACTGCAGTGCATCCCCTGTGCTGCCATTGCACTCTCTGGACTCACTGCACTGCATCCCCAGTGGTGCCAGTGCACTCTCTGTACTCACTGCACTGCATCCCCAGTGGAGCCAGAGCACTCTCTGGACTCACTGCAGTGCATCCCCAGTGGTGCCAGTGCACTCTCTGGAGTCACTGCACTGCATCCCCAGTGGCGCCAGTACACTCTCTGGAGACACTGCACTGCATCCCCACTGGTGCCAGTGCACTCTCTGGACTCACTGCACTGCATTCCCACTGGTGCCAGTGCACTCTCTGGAGTCACTGCACTGCATCCCCACTGGTGCCAGTGAACTGCCTGGACTCACTGCACTGCATCCCCACTGGTGCCAGTGCACTCTGTGGACTCACTGCACTGCATCCCCAGTAGTGCCAGTGCACTTTCTGCAGTCACTGCACTGCCTCCCTAGTGGTGCCAGTGCACTCTCTGCACTCACTGCACTGCATCCCCACTGGTGCCAGTGCACTCTCTAGAGTCACTGCACTCCAACCCCACTGGTGCCAGTGCACTCTCTAGAGTCACTGCACTGATCCGAAGTGGTACCACTGCACTCTCTGGACTCACTGCACTGCATCCCCACTGGTGCCAGTGCACTCTCTGGACTCACTGCACGGCATTCCCACTGGTGGCAGTGCACTCTCTGGAGTCACTGCAGTGCATCCCCAGTGGTGCCAGTGCACTCTCTGGACTCACTGCACTGCATCCCCACTGGTGCCAGTGCACTATAAGGACTCACTGCACTGCATCCCCAGTGGTGCCAGTGCACTCTCTGGACTCACTGCACTGCATCCCCACTGGTGCCAGTGCACTATAAGGACTCACTGCACTGCATCCCCAGTGGTGCCAGTGCACTCTCTGGACTCACTGCACTGCATCCCCACTGGTGCCAGTGCAGTCTCTGGACTCACTGCACTGCATCCCCACTGGTGCCAGTGCACTCTCAGGACTCACTACACTGCATCCCCACTGGTGCCAGTGCACTCTCTAGAGTCACTGCACTCCAACCCCACTGGTGCCAGTGCACTCTCTAGAGTCACTGCACTGATCCGCAGTGGTGCCAGTGCACTCTCTGGACTCACTGCACTGCATCCCCACTGGTGCCAGTGCACTCTCTGGAGTCACTGCACTGCATCCCCACTGGTGCCAGTGCACTCTCTGGACTCAATGCACTACATCCCCACTGGTGCCAATGCACTCTCTGGACTCACTGCACTGCATCCCCACTGGTGCCAGTGCACTCTCTGGACTGACTGCACTGCATCCCCACTGGTGCCAGTGCAGTCTCTGTAGTCACTGCAGTGCATCCCCAGTGGTGCCAGTGCACTCTCTGGACTCACTGCACTGCATCCCCACTGGTGCCAGTGCACTCTCTGGACTCACTGCACTGCATCCCCACTAGTGCCAGTGCACTTTCTGGAGTCACTGCACTGCATCCCTAGTGGTGCCAGTGCACTCTCTGGACTCACTGCACTGCATCCCCAGTGGTGCCAGTGCACTCTCTGGAGTCACTGCACTGCATCCCCAGTGGTGCCAGTGCACTCTCTGGACTCACTGCACTGCATCCCCATTGCTGCCTGTGCACTCTCTGGAGTCACTGCACTGCATCCCCACTGGTGCCAGTGAACTCTCTGGACTCACTGCACTCCATCCCCACTGGTGCCAGTGCACTCTCTGGACTCACTGCAGTGCATCCCCAGTGGTGCCAGTGCACTCTCTGGACTCACTGCACTGCATCCCCAGTGGTGCCAGTGCACTCTCTGGACTTACTGCACTGCATCCCCAGTGGTGCCAGTGCACTCTCTGGACTCACTGCAGTGCATCCCCTGTGGTGCCAGTGCACTCTCTGTACTCACTTCAGTGCATCCCCAGTGGTGCCAGTGCACTCTCTGGACTCACTGCAGTGCATCCCCAGTGGTGCCAGTGCACTCTCTGGACTCATTGCACTGCATCCCCAGTGGTGCCAGTGCACTCTCTGGACTCACTGCAGTGCATTCCCAGTGGTATCAATGCACTCTCTGGACTCACTGCACTGCATCACCAGTGGTGCCAGTGCACTCTCTGGAACCACTGCAGTGCATCCCCAGTGGTGCCAGTGCACTCTCTGTACTCACTGCACTGCATCCCCAGTGGTGCCAGTGCACTCTCTGTACTCACTGCACTGCATCCCCAGTGGAGCCAGAGCACTCTCTGGACTCACTGCATTGCATCCCCAGTGGTGCCAGTGCACTCTCTGGACTCACTGCACTGCATCCCCAGTGGTGCCAGTGCACTCTCTGGACTCACTGCACTGCATCCCCAGTGGTGCCAGTGCACTCTCTGGACTAACTGCACTGCATCCCCTGTGGTGCCAGGGCACTCTCCGGACTCACTGCAGTGCATTCGCAGTGGTGCCAGTGCACTCTTTGGACTCACTGCACTGCATCCCCATTAGTGCCAGGTCATTCTCTGGACTCACTGCAGTGCATCCCCAGTGTTGACAGTGCACTCTCTGGACTCACTGCACTGCATCCCCAGTGGTGCCAGTGCACTCTCTGGACACACTGCAGTGTATCCCCAGTGGTGCAAGGGCACTCTCTGGACTAACTGCACTAAAACCCCAGTGGTGCCAGTGCACTCTCTGGACTCACAGCACTGCATCCCCAATGGTGCCACTGCACTCTCTGGACTCACTGCAGTGCATCCCCAGTGGTGCCAGTGCACTCTCTGCACTCACTGCACTGCATCCCCAGTGGTGCCAGTGCACTCTCTGCACTCACTGAACTGCATCTCCAGTGATGCCAGTGCACTCTCTGGACTCACTGCACTGCAGCCCCAGTGGTGCCAGTGCACTCTCTGGAGACACTGCAGTGCATCCCCAGTGGTGCCAGTGCACTCTCTGGAGTCACTGCTTTGCATCCCCACTGGTGCCATTGCACTCTCTGGACTGACTGCACTGCATCCCCACTGGTGCCAGTGCACTCTCTGCACTCACAGCACTGCATACCCACTGGTGCCAGTGCACTCTCTGGACTCACTGCACTGCATCCCCAGTGGTGCCAGTGCACTCTCTGGACTCACTGCACTGCATCCCCAGTGGTGCCAGTGCACTCTCTGGACTAACTGCACTGCATCCCCTGTGCTGCCAGGGCACTCTCCGGACTCACTGCAGTGCATTCGCAGTGGTGCCAGTGCACTCTTTGGACTCACTGCACTGCATCCCCATTAGTGCCAGGTCATTCTCTGGACTCACTGCAGTGCATCCCCAGTGTTGACAGTGCACTCTCTGGACTCACTGCACTGCATCCCCAGTGGTGCCAGTGCACTCTCTGGACACACTGCAGTGTATCCCCAGTGGTGCAAGGGCACTCTCTGGACTAACTGCACTAAAACCCCAGTGGTGCCAGTGCACTCTCTGGACTCACAGCACTGCATCCCCAATGGTGCCACTGCACTCTCTGGACTCACTACACTGCATCCCCACTGGTGCCAGTGCAGTCTCTGCAGTCACTGCAGTGCATCCCCAGTGGTGCCAGTGCACTCTTTGGACTCACTGCACTGCATCCCCACTGGTGCCAGTGCACTCTCTGGACTCACTGCACTGCATCCCCAGTAGTGCCAGTGCACTTTCTGGAGTCACTGCACTGCATCCCTAGTGGTGCCAGTGCACTCTCTGGACTCACTGCACTGCATCCCCAGTGGTGCCAGTGCACTCTCTGGACTCACTGCACTGCATCACCAGTGGTGCCAGTGCACTCTCTGGACTCACTGCACTGCATCCCCACTGCTGCCAGTGCACTCTCTGGAGTCACTGCACTGCATCCCCACTGGTGCCAGTGAACTCTCTGGACTCACTGCACTCCATCCCCACTGGTGCCAGTGCACTCTCTGGACTCACTGCACTGCATCCCCACTGGTGCCAGTGCACTCCCTGGAATCACTGCACTGCATCCCCTGTGGTGCCAGTGCACTCTCTGGACTTACTGCACTGCATCCCCAGTGGTGCCAGTGCACTCTCTGGACTCACTGCAGTGCATCCCCTGTGGTGCCAGTGCACTCTCTGGACTCACTGCACTGCATCCCCAGTGGTGCCAGTGCACTCTCTGGACTCACTGCACTGCATCCCCAGTGGTGCCAGTGCACTCTCTGGACTCACTGCACTGCATCCCCAGTGGTGCCAGTGCACTCTCTGGACTCACTGCAGTGCATTCCCACTGGTGCCAATGCACTCTCTGGACTCACTGCACTGCATCACCAGTGGTGCCAGTGCACTCTCTGGCATCACTGCAGTGCATCCCCTGTGCTGCCATTGCACTCTCTGTACTCACTGCACTGCATCCCCAGTGGTGCCAGTGCACTCTCTGTACTCACTGCACTGCATCCCCAGTGGAGCCAGAGCACTCTCTGGACTCACTGCATTGCATCCCCAGTGGTGCCAGTGCACTCTCTGGACTCACTGCACTACATCCCCACTGGTGCCAGTGCACTCTCTGGACTCACTGCACTGCATCCCCAGTGGTGCCAGTGCACTCTCTGGACTAACTGCACTGCATCCCCTGTGGTGCCAGGGCACTCTCCGGACTCACTGCAGTGCATCCGCAGTCGTGCCAGTGCACTCTTTCGAGTCACTGCACTGCATCCCCATTAGTGCCAGGTCATTCTCTGGACTCACTGCAGTGCATCCCCAGTGTTGACAGTGCACTCTCTGGACTCACTGCACTGCATCCCCAGTGGTGCCAGTGCAGTCTCTGGACACACTGCAGTGTATCCCCAGTGGTGCAAGGGCACTCTCTGGACTAACTGCACTAAAACCCCAGTGGTGCCAGTGCACTCTCTGGACTCACAGCACTGCATCCCCAATGGTGCCACTGCACTCTCTGCCCTCACTGCACTGCATCCCCAGTGGTGCCAGAGCACTCTCTGGAATCACTGCAGTGCATTCCCAGTGGTACCAATGCACTCTCTGGACTCACTGCACTGCATCACCACTGGTGCCAGTGCACTCTCTGGAATCACTGCAGTGCATCCCCAGTGGTGCCAGTGCACTCTCTGGAATCACTGCAGTGCATCCCCTGTGCTGCCATTGCACTCTCTGGACTCACTGCACTGCATCCCCAGTGGTGCCAGTGCACTCTCTGTACTCACTGCACTGCATCCCCAGTGGAGCCAGAGCACTCTCTGGACTCACTGCAGTGCATCCCCAGTGGTGCCAGTGCACTCTCTGGAGTCACTGCACTGCATCCCCAGTGGCGCCAGTACACTCTCTGGAGACACTGCACTGCATCCCCACTGGTGCCAGTGCACTCTCTGGACTCACTGCACTGCATTCCCACTGGTGCCAGTGCACTCTCTGGAGTCACTGCACTGCATCCCCACTGGTGCCAGTGAACTGCCTGGACTCACTGCACTGCATCCCCACTGGTGCCAGTGCACTCTGTGGACTCACTGCACTGCATCCCCAGTAGTGCCAGTGCACTTTCTGCAGTCACTGCACTGCCTCCCTAGTGGTGCCAGTGCACTCTCTGCACTCACTGCACTGCATCCCCACTGGTGCCAGTGCACTCTCTAGAGTCACTGCACTCCAACCCCACTGGTGCCAGTGCACTCTCTAGAGTCACTGCACTGATCCGAAGTGGTACCACTGCACTCTCTGGACTCACTGCACTGCATCCCCACTGGTGCCAGTGCACTCTCTGGACTCACTGCACGGCATTCCCACTGGTGGCAGTGCACTCTCTGGAGTCACTGCAGTGCATCCCCAGTGGTGCCAGTGCACTCTCTGGACTCACTGCACTGCATCCCCACTGGTGCCAGTGCACTATAAGGACTCACTGCACTGCATCCCCAGTGGTGCCAGTGCACTCTCTGGACTCACTGCACTGCATCCCCACTGGTGCCAGTGCACTATAAGGACTCACTGCACTGCATCCCCAGTGGTGCCAGTGCACTCTCTGGACTCACTGCACTGCATCCCCACTGGTGCCAGTGCAGTCTCTGGACTCACTGCACTGCATCCCCACTGGTGCCAGTGCACTCTCAGGACTCACTACACTGCATCCCCACTGGTGCCAGTGCACTCTCTAGAGTCACTGCACTCCAACCCCACTGGTGCCAGTGCACTCTCTAGAGTCACTGCACTGATCCGCAGTGGTGCCAGTGCACTCTCTGGACTCACTGCACTGCATCCCCACTGGTGCCAGTGCACTCTCTGGAGTCACTGCACTGCATCCCCACTGGTGCCAGTGCACTCTCTGGACTCAATGCACTACATCCCCACTGGTGCCAATGCACTCTCTGGACTCACTGCACTGCATCCCCACTGGTGCCAGTGCACTCTCTGGACTGACTGCACTGCATCCCCACTGGTGCCAGTGCAGTCTCTGTAGTCACTGCAGTGCATCCCCAGTGGTGCCAGTGCACTCTCTGGACTCACTGCACTGCATCCCCACTGGTGCCAGTGCACTCTCTGGACTCACTGCACTGCATCCCCACTAGTGCCAGTGCACTTTCTGGAGTCACTGCACTGCATCCCTAGTGGTGCCAGTGCACTCTCTGGACTCACTGCACTGCATCCCCAGTGGTGCCAGTGCACTCTCTGGAGTCACTGCACTGCATCCCCAGTGGTGCCAGTGCACTCTCTGGACTCACTGCACTGCATCCCCATTGCTGCCTGTGCACTCTCTGGAGTCACTGCACTGCATCCCCACTGGTGCCAGTGAACTCTCTGGACTCACTGCACTCCATCCCCACTGGTGCCAGTGCACTCTCTGGACTCACTGCAGTGCATCCCCAGTGGTGCCAGTGCACTCTCTGGACTCACTGCACTGCATCCCCAGTGGTGCCAGTGCACTCTCTGGACTTACTGCACTGCATCCCCAGTGGTGCCAGTGCACTCTCTGGACTCACTGCAGTGCATCCCCTGTGGTGCCAGTGCACTCTCTGTACTCACTTCAGTGCATCCCCAGTGGTGCCAGTGCACTCTCTGGACTCACTGCAGTGCATCCCCAGTGGTGCCAGTGCACTCTCTGGACTCATTGCACTGCATCCCCAGTGGTGCCAGTGCACTCTCTGGACTCACTGCAGTGCATTCCCAGTGGTATCAATGCACTCTCTGGACTCACTGCACTGCATCACCAGTGGTGCCAGTGCACTCTCTGGAACCACTGCAGTGCATCCCCAGTGGTGCCAGTGCACTCTCTGTACTCACTGCACTGCATCCCCAGTGGTGCCAGTGCACTCTCTGTACTCACTGCACTGCATCCCCAGTGGAGCCAGAGCACTCTCTGGACTCACTGCATTGCATCCCCAGTGGTGCCAGTGCACTCTCTGGACTCACTGCACTGCATCCCCAGTGGTGCCAGTGCACTCTCTGGACTCACTGCACTGCATCCCCAGTGGTGCCAGTGCACTCTCTGGACTAACTGCACTGCATCCCCTGTGGTGCCAGGGCACTCTCCGGACTCACTGCAGTGCATTCGCAGTGGTGCCAGTGCACTCTTTGGACTCACTGCACTGCATCCCCATTAGTGCCAGGTCATTCTCTGGACTCACTGCAGTGCATCCCCAGTGTTGACAGTGCACTCTCTGGACTCACTGCACTGCATCCCCAGTGGTGCCAGTGCACTCTCTGGACACACTGCAGTGTATCCCCAGTGGTGCAAGGGCACTCTCTGGACTAACTGCACTAAAACCCCAGTGGTGCCAGTGCACTCTCTGGACTCACAGCACTGCATCCCCAATGGTGCCACTGCACTCTCTGGACTCACTGCAGTGCATCCCCAGTGGTGCCAGTGCACTCTCTGCACTCACTGCACTGCATCCCCAGTGGTGCCAGTGCACTCTCTGCACTCACTGAACTGCATCTCCAGTGATGCCAGTGCACTCTCTGGACTCACTGCACTGCAGCCCCAGTGGTGCCAGTGCACTCTCTGGAGACACTGCAGTGCATCCCCAGTGGTGCCAGTGCACTCTCTGGAGTCACTGCTTTGCATCCCCACTGGTGCCATTGCACTCTCTGGACTGACTGCACTGCATCCCCACTGGTGCCAGTGCACTCTCTGCACTCACAGCACTGCATACCCACTGGTGCCAGTGCACTCTCTGGACTCACTGCACTGCATCCCCAGTGGTGCCAGTGCACTCTCTGGACTCACTGCACTGCATCCCCAGTGGTGCCAGTGCACTCTCTGGACTAACTGCACTGCATCCCCTGTGCTGCCAGGGCACTCTCCGGACTCACTGCAGTGCATTCGCAGTGGTGCCAGTGCACTCTTTGGACTCACTGCACTGCATCCCCATTAGTGCCAGGTCATTCTCTGGACTCACTGCAGTGCATCCCCAGTGTTGACAGTGCACTCTCTGGACTCACTGCACTGCATCCCCAGTGGTGCCAGTGCACTCTCTGGACACACTGCAGTGTATCCCCAGTGGTGCAAGGGCACTCTCTGGACTAACTGCACTAAAACCCCAGTGGTGCCAGTGCACTCTCTGGACTCACAGCACTGCATCCCCAATGGTGCCACTGCACTCTCTGGACTCACTACACTGCATCCCCACTGGTGCCAGTGCAGTCTCTGCAGTCACTGCAGTGCATCCCCAGTGGTGCCAGTGCACTCTTTGGACTCACTGCACTGCATCCCCACTGGTGCCAGTGCACTCTCTGGACTCACTGCACTGCATCCCCAGTAGTGCCAGTGCACTTTCTGGAGTCACTGCACTGCATCCCTAGTGGTGCCAGTGCACTCTCTGGACTCACTGCACTGCATCCCCAGTGGTGCCAGTGCACTCTCTGGACTCACTGCACTGCATCACCAGTGGTGCCAGTGCACTCTCTGGACTCACTGCACTGCATCCCCACTGCTGCCAGTGCACTCTCTGGAGTCACTGCACTGCATCCCCACTGGTGCCAGTGAACTCTCTGGACTCACTGCACTCCATCCCCACTGGTGCCAGTGCACTCTCTGGACTCACTGCACTGCATCCCCACTGGTGCCAGTGCACTCCCTGGAATCACTGCACTGCATCCCCTGTGGTGCCAGTGCACTCTCTGGACTTACTGCACTGCATCCCCAGTGGTGCCAGTGCACTCTCTGGACTCACTGCAGTGCATCCCCTGTGGTGCCAGTGCACTCTCTGGACTCACTGCACTGCATCCCCAGTGGTGCCAGTGCACTCTCTGGACTCACTGCACTGCATCCCCAGTGGTGCCAGTGCACTCTCTGGACTCACTGCACTGCATCCCCAGTGGTGCCAGTGCACTCTCTGGACTCACTGCAGTGCATTCCCACTGGTGCCAATGCACTCTCTGGACTCACTGCACTGCATCACCAGTGGTGCCAGTGCACTCTCTGGCATCACTGCAGTGCATCCCCTGTGCTGCCATTGCACTCTCTGTACTCACTGCACTGCATCCCCAGTGGTGCCAGTGCACTCTCTGTACTCACTGCACTGCATCCCCAGTGGAGCCAGAGCACTCTCTGGACTCACTGCATTGCATCCCCAGTGGTGCCAGTGCACTCTCTGGACTCACTGCACTACATCCCCACTGGTGCCAGTGCACTCTCTGGACTCACTGCACTGCATCCCCAGTGGTGCCAGTGCACTCTCTGGACTAACTGCACTGCATCCCCTGTGGTGCCAGGGCACTCTCCGGACTCACTGCAGTGCATCCGCAGTCGTGCCAGTGCACTCTTTCGAGTCACTGCACTGCATCCCCATTAGTGCCAGGTCATTCTCTGGACTCACTGCAGTGCATCCCCAGTGTTGACAGTGCACTCTCTGGACTCACTGCACTGCATCCCCAGTGGTGCCAGTGCAGTCTCTGGACACACTGCAGTGTATCCCCAGTGGTGCAAGGGCACTCTCTGGACTAACTGCACTAAAACCCCAGTGGTGCCAGTGCACTCTCTGGACTCACAGCACTGCATCCCCAATGGTGCCACTGCACTCTCTGCCCTCACTGCACTGCATCCCCAGTGGTGCCAGTGCACTCTCTGCACTCACTGAAATGCATCCCCAGTGATGCCAGTGCACTCTCTGGAGTCACTGCACTGCATCCCCAGTGGTGCCAGTGCACTCTCTGGAGACACTGCAGTGCATCCCCAGTGCGGCCAGTGCACTCTCTGGAGTCACTGCTTTGCATCCCCACTGGTGCCATTGCACTCTCTGAACTGACTGCACTGCATCCCCTGTGGTGCCAGTGCACTCTCTGCACTCACTGCACTGCATACCCACTGGTGCCAGTGCACTCTCTGGACTCACTGCACTGCAACCCCACTGGTGCCAGTGCACTCTCTGGACTCACTACACTGCATCCCCACTGGTGCCAGTGCACTCTCTGGACTCACTGCACTGCACCCCACTGGTGCCAGTCGACTCTCTGGAGTCACTGCACTGCATCCCCACTGGTGCCAGTGCACTCTCTGGACTCACTGCACTGCATCCCCAGTGGCGCCAGTACACTCTCTGGAGACACTGCACATCATCCCCACTGGTGCCAGTGCACTCTCTGGACTCACTGCACTGCATTCCCACTGGTGCCAGTGCACTCTCTGGAGTCACTGCACTGCATCCCCACTGGTGCCAGTGCACTCTCTGGAGTCAGTGCACTGCATCCCCACTGGTGCCAGTGCACTCTGTGGACTCACTGCACTGCATCCCCTGTAGTGCCAGTGCACTTTCTGCAGTCACTGCACTGCCTCCCTAGTGGTGCCAGTGCACTCTCT
The DNA here is from genome assembly GCF_964034855.1 of Anser brachyrhynchus. Classification (NCBI taxonomy): domain Eukaryota; kingdom Metazoa; phylum Chordata; class Aves; order Anseriformes; family Anatidae; genus Anser; species Anser brachyrhynchus. Next base: position 634,065 of record NW_027663644.1, on the reverse strand, counting down.
GGACTCACTGCACTGCATCCCCACTGGTGCCAGTGCACTCTCTAGAGTCACTACACTCCAACCCCACTGGTGCCAGTGCACTCTCTAGAGTCACTGCACTGATCCGAAGTGGTGCCAGTGCACTCTCTGGACTCACTGCACTGCATCCCCACTGGTACCAGTGCACTCTCTGGAGTCACTGCACTGCATCCCCACTGGTGCCAGTGCACTCTATGGAGTCACTGCACTGCATCCCCACTGGTGCCAGTGCACTCTCAGGACTCACTGCACTGCATCCCCAGTGGTGCCAGTGCACTCTCTGGACTCACTGCACTGCATCCCCACTGGTGCCAGTGCACTCTCTGGACTCACTGCACTACATCCCCACTGGTGCCAATGCACTCTCTGGACTCACTGCACTGAATCCCCGGTGGTGCCAGTGCACTCTCTGGACTTACTGCACTGCATCCCCACTGGTGCCAGTGCACTCTCTGGACTCACTGCACTGCATCCCCAGTGGTGCCAGTGCACTCTCTGGACTCACTGCACTGCAACCCCACTGGTGCCAGTGCACTCTCTGGACTCACTACACTGCATCCCCACTGGTGCCAGTGCACTCTCAGGACTCACTGCACTGCATCCCCAGTGGTGCCAGTGCACTCTCTGGACTCACTGCACTGCATCCCCACTGGTGCCAGTGCACTCTCTGGACTCACTGCACTGCAACCCCAGTGGTGCCAGTGCACTCTCTGGACTCACTACACTGCATCCCCACTGGTGCCAGTGCAGTCTCTGGAGTCACTGCAGTGCATCCCCAGTGGTGCCAGTGCACTCTCTGGACTCACTGCACTGCATCCCCACTGGTGCCAGTGCACTCTCTGGACTCACTGCACTGCATCCCCAGTAGTGCCAGTGCACTTTCTGGAGTCACTGCACTGCATCCCTAGTGGTGCCAGTGCACTCTCTGGACTCACTGCACTGCAACCCCAGTGGTGCCAGTGCACTCTCTGGAGTCACTGCACTGCATCCCCACTGGTGCCCGTGCACTCTCTGGACTCACTGCACTGCATCCCCACTGCTGCCAGTGCACTCTCTGGAGTCACTGCACTGCATCCCCACTGGTGCCAGTGAACTCTCTGGACTCACTGCACTCCATCCCCACTGGTGCCAGTGCACTCCCTGGACTCACTGCACTGCATCCCCAGTGGTGCCAGTGCACTCTATGGAATCACTGCACTGCATCCCCTGTGGTGCCAGTGCACTCTCTGGACTTACTGCACTGCATCCCCAGTGGTGCCAGTGCACTCTCTGGACTCACTGCAGTGCATCCCCTGTGGTGCCAGTGCACTCTCTGGACTCACTTCAGTGCATCCCCATTGTTGCCAGTGCACTCTCTGGACTCACTGCAGTGCATTCCCAGTGGTACCAATGCACTCTCTGGACTCACTGCACTGCATCACCAGTGGTGCCAGTGCACTCTCTGGAATCACTGCAGTGCATCCCCTGTGCTGCCATTGCACTCTCTGTACTCACTGCACTGCATCCCCAGTGGTGCCAGTGCACTCTCTGGACTCACTACACTGCATCCCCACTGGTGCCAGTGCACTCTCTGGACTCACTGCACTGCACCCCACTGGTGCCAGTCGACTCTCTGGAGTCACTGCACTGCATCCCCACTGGTGCCAGTGCACTCTCTGGACTCACTGCACTGCATCCCCAGTGGCGCCAGTACACTCTCTGGAGACACTGCACATCATCCCCACTGGTGCCAGTGCACTCTCTGGACTCACTGCACTGCATTCCCACTGGTGCCAGTGCACTCTCTGGAGTCACTGCACTGCATCCCCACTGGTGCCAGTGCACTCTCTGGAGTCAGTGCACTGCATCCCCACTGGTGCCAGTGCACTCTGTGGACTCACTGCACTGCATCCCCACTGGTGCCAGTGCACTCTCGGGACTCACTGCACTGCATCCTCACTGGTGCCAGTGCACTCTCGGGACTCACTGCACTGCAACCCCACTGGTGCCAGTGCACTCTCTGGACTCACTACACTGCATCCCCACTGGTGCCAGTGCAGTCTCTGGAGTCACTGCAGTGCATCCCCAGTGGGTGCCAGTGCACTCTCTAGAGTCACTACACTCCAACCACACTGGTGCCAGTGCACTCTCTAGAGTCACTGCACTGATCCGAAGTGGTGCCAGTGCACTCTCTGGACTCACTGCACTGCATCCCCACTGGTACCAGTGCACTCTCTGGAGTCACTGCACTGCATCCCCACTGATGCCAGTGCACTCTATGGAGTCACTGCACTGCATCCCCACTGGTGCCAGTGCACTCTCAGGACTCACTGCACTGCATCCCCAGTGGTGCCAGTGCAGTCTCTGGACTCACTGCACTGCATCCCCACTGGTGCCAGTGCACTCTCTGGACTCACTGCACTACATCCCCACTGGTGCCAATGCACTCTCTGGACTCACTGCAGTGCATCCCCACTGGTGCCAGTGCACTCTCTGGACTGACTGCACTGCATCCCCACTGGTGCCAGTGCACTCTCTGGACTCACTGCACTGCATCCCCACTGGTGCCAGTGCACTCTCTGGACTCACTGCACTGCAACCCCACTGGTGCCAGTGCACTCTCTGGACTTACTACACTGCATCCCCACTGGTGCCAGTGCACTCTCAGGACTCACTGCACTGCATCCCCAGTGGTGCCAGTGCACTCTCTGGACTCACTGCAGTGCATCCCCACTGGTGCCAGTGCACTCTCTGGACTCACTGCACTGCAACCCCACTGGTGCCAGTGCACTCTCTGGACTCACTGCAGTGCATTCCCAGTGGTATCAATGCACTCTCTGGACTCACTGCACTGCATCACCAGTGGTGCCAGTGCACTCTCTGGAATCACTGCAGTGCATCCCCAGTGGTGCCAGTGCACTCTCTGTACTCACTGCACTGCATCCCCAGTGGTGCCAGTGCACTCTCTGTACTCACTGCACTGCATCCCCAGTGGAGCCAGAGCACTCTCTGGACTCACTGCATTGCATCCCCAGTGGTGCCAGTGCACTCTCTGGACTCACTGCACTGCATCCCCAGTGGTGCCAGTGCACTCTCTGGACTCACTGCACTGCATCCCCAGTGGTGCCAGTGCACTCTCTGGACTAACTGCACTGCATCCCCTGTGGAGCCAGGGCACTCTCCGGACTCACTGCAGTGCATTCGCAGTGGTGCCAGTGCACTCTTTGGACTCACTGCACTGCATCCCCATTAGTGCCAGGTCATTCTCTGGACTCACTGCAGTGCATCCCCAGTGTTGACAGTGCACTCTCTGGACTCACTGCACTGCATCCCCAGTGGTGCCAGTGCACTCTCTGGACACACTGCAGTGTATCCCCAGTGGTGCAAGGGCACTCTCTGGACTAACTGCACTAAAACCCCAGTGGTGCCAGTGCACTCTCTGGACTCACAGCACTGCATCCCCAATGGTGCCACTGCACTCTCTGGACTCACTGCAGTGCATCCCCAGTGGTGCCAGTGCACTCTCTGCACTCACTGCACTGCATCCCCAGTGGTGCCAGTGCACTCTCTGCACTCACTGAACTGCATCTCCAGTGATGCCAGTGCACTCTCTGGACTCACTGCACTGCAGCCCCAGTGGTGCCAGTGCACTCTCTGGAGACACTGCAGTGCATCCCCAGTGGTGCCAGTGCACTCTCTGGAGTCACTGCTTTGCATCCCCACTGGTGCCATTGCACTCTCTGGACTGACTGCACTGCATCCCCACTGGTGCCAGTGCACTCTCTGCACTCACAGCACTGCATACCCACTGGTGCCAGTGCACTCTCTGGACTCACTGCACTGCATCCCCAGTGGTGCCAGTGCACTCTCTGGACTCACTGCACTGCATCCCCAGTGGTGCCAGTGCACTCTCTGGACTAACTGCACTGCATCCCCTGTGGTGCCAGGGCACTCTCCGGACTCACTGCAGTGCATTCGCAGTGGTGCCAGTGCACTCTTTGGACTCACTGCACTGCATCCCCATTAGTGCCAGGTCATTCTCTGGACTCACTGCAGTGCATCCCCAGTGTTGACAGTGCACTCTCTGGACTCACTGCACTGCATCCCCAGTGGTGCCAGTGCACTCTCTGGACACACTGCAGTGTATCCCCAGTGGTGCAAGGGCACTCTCTGGACTAACTGCACTAAAACCCCAGTGGTGCCAGTGCACTCTCTGGACTCACAGCACTGCATCCCCAATGGTGCCAGTGCACTCTCTGGACTCACTACACTGCATCCCCACTGGTGCCAGTGCAGTCTCTGCAGTCACTGCAGTGCATCCCCAGTGGTGCCAGTGCACTCTTTGGACTCACTGCACTGCATCCCCACTGGTGCCAGTGCACTCTCTGGACTCACTGCACTGCATCCCCAGTAGTGCCAGTGCACTTTCTGGAGTCACTGCACTGCATCCCTAGTGGTGCCAGTGCACTCTCTGGACTCACTGCACTGCATCCCCAGTGGTGCCAGTGCACTCTCTGGACTCACTGCACTGCATCACCAGTGGTGCCAGTGCACTCTCTGGACTCACTGCACTGCATCCCCACTGCTGCCAGTGCACTCTCTGGAGTCACTGCACTGCATCCCCACTGGTGCCAGTGAACTCTCTGGACTCACTGCACTCCATCCCCACTGGTGCCAGTGCACTCTCTGGACTCACTGCACTGCATCCCCACTGGTGCCAGTGCACTCTCTGGAATCACTGCACTGCATCCCCTGTGGTGCCAGTGCACTCTCTGGACTTACTGCACTGCATCCCCAGTGGTGCCAGTGCACTCTCTGGACTCACTGCAGTGCATCCCCTGTGGTGCCAGTGCACTCTCTGGACTCACTGCACTGCATCCCCAGTGGTGCCAGTGCACTCTCTGGACTCACTGCACTGCATCCCCAGTGGTGCCAGTGCACTCTCTGGACTCACTGCACTGCATCCCCAGTGGTGCCAGTGCACTCTCTGGACTCACTGCAGTGCATTCCCACTGGTGCCAATGCACTCTCTGGACTCACTGCACTGCATCACCAGTGGTGCCAGTGCACTCTCTGGCATCACTGCAGTGCATCCCCTGTGCTGCCATTGCACTCTCTGTACTCACTGCACTGCATCCCCAGTGGTGCCAGTGCACTCTCTGTACTCACTGCACTGCATCCCCAGTGGAGCCAGAGCACTCTCTGGACTCACTGCATTGCATCCCCAGTGGTGCCAGTGCACTCTCTGGACTCACTGCACTACATCCCCACTGGTGCCAGTGCACTCTCTGGACTCACTGCACTGCATCCCCAGTGGTGCCAGTGCACTCTCTGGACTAACTGCACTGCATCCCCTGTGGTGCCAGGGCACTCTCCGGACTCACTGCAGTGCATCCGCAGTCGTGCCAGTGCACTCTTTCGAGTCACTGCACTGCATCCCCATTAGTGCCAGGTCATTCTCTGGACTCACTGCAGTGCATCCCCAGTGTTGACAGTGCACTCTCTGGACTCACTGCACTGCATCCCCAGTGGTGCCAGTGCAGTCTCTGGACACACTGCAGTGTATCCCCAGTGGTGCAAGGGCACTCTCTGGACTAACTGCACTAAAACCCCAGTGGTGCCAGTGCACTCTCTGGACTCACAGCACTGCATCCCCAATGGTGCCACTGCACTCTCTGCCCTCACTGCACTGCATCCCCAGTGGTGCCAGTGCACTCTCTGCACTCACTGAAATGCATCCCCAGTGATGCCAGTGCACTCTCTGGACTCACTGCACTGCATCCCCAGTGGTGCCAGTGCACTCTCTGGAGACACTGCAGTGCATCCCCAGTGGTGCCAGTGCACTCTCTGGAGTCACTGCTTTGCATCCCCACTGGTGCCATTGCACTCTCTGAACTGACTGCACTGCATCCCCTGTGGTGCCAGTGCACTCTCTGCACTCACTGCACTGCATACCCACTGGTGCCAGTGCACTCTCTGGACTCACTGCACTGCAACCCCACTGGTGCCAGTGCACTCTCTGGACTCACTACACTGCATCCCCACTGGTGCCAGTGCACTCTCTGGACTCACTGCACTGCACCCCACTGGTGCCAGTCGACTCTCTGGAGTCACTGCACTGCATCCCCACTGGTGCCAGTGCACTCTCTGGACTCACTGCACTGCATCCCCAGTGGCGCCAGTACACTCTCTGGAGACACTGCACATCATCCCCACTGGTGCCAGTGCACTCTCTGGACTCACTGCACTGCATTCCCACTGGTGCCAGTGCACTCTCTGGAGTCACTGCACTGCATCCCCACTGGTGCCAGTGCACTCTCTGGAGTCAGTGCACTGCATCCCCACTGGTGCCAGTGCACTCTGTGGACTCACTGCACTGCATCCCCTGTAGTGCCAGTGCACTTTCTGCAGTCACTGCACTGCCTCCCTAGTGGTGCCAGTGCACTCTCTGGACTCACTGCACTGCATCCCCACTGGTGCCAGTGCACTCTCTAGAGTCACTACACTCCAACCCCACTGGTGCCAGTGCACTCTCTAGAGTCACTGCACTGATCCGAAGTGGTGCCAGTGCACTCTCTGGACTCACTGCACTGCATCCCCACTGGTACCAGTGCACTCTCTGGAGTCACTGCACTGCATCCCCACTGGTGCCAGTGCACTCTATGGAGTCACTGCACTGCATCCCCACTGGTGCCAGTGCACTCTCAGGACTCACTGCACTGCATCCCCAGTGGTGCCAGTGCAGTCTCTGGACTCACTGCACTGCATCCCCACTGGTGCCAGTGCACTCTCTGGACACACTGCAGTGTATCCCCAGTGGTGCAAGGGCACTCTCTGGACTAACTGCACTAAAACCCCAGTGGTGCCAGTGCACTCTCTGGACTCACAGCACTGCATCCCCAATGGTGCCACTGCACTCTCTGGACTCACTGCAGTGCATCCCCAGTGGTGCCAGTGCACTCTCTGCACTCACTGCACTGCATCCCCAGTGGTGCCAGTGCACTCTCTGCACTCACTGAACTGCATCTCCAGTGATGCCAGTGCACTCTCTGGACTCACTGCACTGCAGCCCCAGTGGTGCCAGTGCACTCTCTGGAGACACTGCAGTGCATCCCCAGTGGTGCCAGTGCACTCTCTGGAGTCACTGCTTTGCATCCCCACTGGTGCCATTGCACTCTCTGGACTGACTGCACTGCATCCCCACTGGTGCCAGTGCACTCTCTGCACTCACAGCACTGCATACCCACTGGTGCCAGTGCACTCTCTGGACTCACTGCACTGCATCCCCAGTGGTGCCAGTGCACTCTCTGGACTCACTGCACTGCATCCCCAGTGGTGCCAGTGCACTCTCTGGACTAACTGCACTGCATCCCCTGTGGTGCCAGGGCACTCTCCGGACTCACTGCAGTGCATTCGCAGTGGTGCCAGTGCACTCTTTGGACTCACTGCACTGCATCCCCATTAGTGCCAGGTCATTCTCTGGACTCACTGCAGTGCATCCCCAGTGTTGACAGTGCACTCTCTGGACTCACTGCACTGCATCCCCAGTGGTGCCAGTGCACTCTCTGGACACACTGCAGTGTATCCCCAGTGGTGCAAGGGCACTCTCTGGACTAACTGCACTAAAACCCCAGTGGTGCCAGTGCACTCTCTGGACTCACAGCACTGCATCCCCAATGGTGCCACTGCACTCTCTGGACTCACTACACTGCATCCCCACTGGTGCCAGTGCAGTCTCTGCAGTCACTGCAGTGCATCCCCAGTGGTGCCAGTGCACTCTTTGGACTCACTGCACTGCATCCCCACTGGTGCCAGTGCACTCTCTGGACTCACTGCACTGCATCCCCAGTAGTGCCAGTGCACTTTCTGGAGTCACTGCACTGCATCCCTAGTGGTGCCAGTGCACTCTCTGGACTCACTGCACTGCATCCCCAGTGGTGCCAGTGCACTCTCTGGACTCACTGCACTGCATCACCAGTGGTGCCAGTGCACTCTCTGGACTCACTGCACTGCATCCCCACTGCTGCCAGTGCACTCTCTGGAGTCACTGCACTGCATCCCCACTGGTGCCAGTGAACTCTCTGGACTCACTGCACTCCATCCCCACTGGTGCCAGTGCACTCTCTGGACTCACTGCACTGCATCCCCACTGGTGCCAGTGCACTCTCTGGAATCACTGCACTGCATCCCCTGTGGTGCCAGTGCACTCTCTGGACTTACTGCACTGCATCCCCAGTGGTGCCAGTGCACTCTCTGGACTCACTGCAGTGCATCCCCTGTGGTGCCAGTGCACTCTCTGGACTCACTGCACTGCATCCCCAGTGCTGCCAGTGCACTCTCTGGACTCACTGCACTGCATCCCCAGTGGTGCCAGTGCACTCTCTGGACTCACTGCACTGCATCCCCAGTGGTGCCAGTGCACTCTCTGGACTCACTGCAGTGCATTCCCACTGGTGCCAATGCACTCTCTGGACTGACTGCACTGCATCACCAGTGGTGCCAGTGCACTCTCTGGCATCACTGCAGTGCATCCCCTGTGCTGCCATTGCACTCTCTGTACTCACTGCACTGCATCCCCAGTGGTGCCAGTGCACTCTCTGTACTCACTGCACTGCATCCCCAGTGGAGCCAGAGCACTCTCTGGACTCACTGCATTGCATCCCCAGTGGTGCCAGTGCACTCTCTGGACTCACTGCACTACATCCCCACTGGTGCCAGTGCACTCTCTGGACTCACTGCACTGCATCCCCAGTGGTGCCAGTGCACTCTCTGGACTAACTGCACTGCATCCCCTGTGGTGCCAGGGCACTCTCCGGACTCACTGCAGTGCATCCGCAGTCGTGCCAGTGCACTCTTTCGAGTCACTGCACTGCATCCCCATTAGTGCCAGGTCATTCTCTGGACTCACTGCAGTGCATCCCCAGTGTTGACAGTGCACTCTCTGGACTCACTGCACTGCATCCCCAGTGGTGCCAGTGCAGTCTCTGGACACACTGCAGTGTATCCCCAGTGGTGCAAGGGCACTCTCTGGACTAACTGCACTAAAACCCCAGTGGTGCCAGTGCACTCTCTGGACTCACAGCACTGCATCCCCAATGGTGCCACTGCACTCTCTGCCCTCACTGCACTGCATCCCCAGTGGTGCCAGTGCACTCTCTGCACTCACTGAAATGCATCCCCAGTGATGCCAGTGCACTCTCTGGACTCACTGCACTGCATCCCCAGTGGTGCCAGTGCACTCTCTGGAGACACTGCAGTGCATCCCCAGTGGTGCCAGTGCACTCTCTGGAGTCACTGCTTTGCATCCCCACTGGTGCCATTGCACTCTCTGAACTGACTGCACTGCATCCCCTGTGGTGCCAGTGCACTCTCTGCACTCACTGCACTGCATACCCACTGGTGCCAGTGCACTCTCTGGACTCACTGCACTGCAACGCCACTGGTGCCAGTGCACTCTCTGGACTCACTACACTGCATCCCCACTGGTGCCAGTGCACTCTCTGGACTCACTGCACTGCACCCCACTGGTGCCAGTCGACTCTCTGGAGTCACTGCACTGCATCCCCACTGGTGCCAGTGCACTCTCTGGACTCACTGCACTGCATCCCCAGTGGCGCCAGTACACTCTCTGGAGACACTGCACATCATCCCCACTGGTGCCAGTGCACTCTCTGGACTCACTGCACTGCATTCCCACTGGTGCCAGTGCACTCTCTGGAGTCACTGCACTGCATCCCCACTGGTGCCAGTGCACTCTCTGGAGTCACTGCACTGCATCCCCACTGGTGCCAGTGCACTCTGTGGACTCACTGCACTGCATCCCCTGTAGTGCCAGTGCACTTTCTGCAGTCACTGCACTGCCTCCCTAGTGGTGCCAGTGCACTCTCTGGACTCACTGCACTGCATCCCCACTGGTGCCAGTGCACTCTCTAGAGTCACTACACTCCAACCCCACTGGTGCCAGTGCACTCTCTAGAGTCACTGCACTGATCCGAAGTGGTGCCAGTGCACTCTCTGGACTCACTGCACTGCATCCCCACTGGTACCAGTGCACTCTCTGGAGTCACTGCACTGCATCCCCACTGGTGCCAGTGCACTCTATGGAGTCACTGCACTGCATCCCCACTGGTGCCAGTGCACTCTCAGGACTCACTGCACTGCATCCCCAGTGGTGCCAGTGCAGTCTCTGGACTCACTGCACTGCATCCCCACTGGTGCCAGTGCACTCTCTGGACTCACTGCACTACATCCCCACTGGTGCCAATGCACTCTCTGGACTCACTGCACTGAATCCCCGGTGGTGCCAGTGCACTCTCTGGACTTACTGCACTGCATCCCCACTGGTGCCAGTGCACTCTCTGGACTCACTGCACTGCATCCCCAGTGGTGCCAGTGCACTCTCTGGACTCACTGCACTGCAACCCCACTGGTGCCAGTGCACTCTCTGGACTCACTACACTGCATCCCCACTGGTGCCAGTGCACTCTCAGGACTCACTGCACTGCATCCCCAGTGGTGCCAGTGCACTCTCTGGACTCACTGCACTGCATCCCCACTGGTGCCAGTGCACTCTCTGGACTCACTGCACTGCAACCCCACTGGTGCCAGTGCACTCTCTGGACTCACTACACTGCATCCCCACTGGTGCCAGTGCAGTCTCTGGAGTCACTGCAGTGCATCCCCAGTGGTGCCAGTGCACTCTCTGGACTCACTGCACTGCATCCCCACTGGTGCCAGTGCACTCTCTGGACTCACTGCACTGCAACCCCACTGGTGCCAGTGCACTCTCTGGACTCACTGCACTGCACCCCACTGGTGCCAGTCGACTCTCTGGACTCACTGCACTGCATCCCCACTGGTGCCAGTGCACTCTCTGGAGTCACTGCACTGCATCCCCAGTGGCGCCAGTACACTCTCTGGAGACACTGCACTGCATCCCCACTGGTGCCAGTGCACTCTCTGGACTCACTGCACTGCATTCCCAGTGGTGCCAGTGCACTCTCTGGAGTCACTGCACTGCATCCCCACTGGTGCCAGTGAGCTGCCTGGACTCACTGCACTGCATCCCCACTGGTGCCAGTGCACTCTGTGGACTCACTGCACTGCATCCCCAGTAGTGCCAGTGCACTTTCTGCAGTCACTGCACTGCCTCCCTAGTGGTGCCAGTGCACTCTCTGGACTCACTGCACTGCATCCCCACTGGTGCCAGTGCACTCTCTAGAGTCACTACACTCCAACCCCACTGGTGCCAGTGCACTCTCTAGAGTCACTGCACTGATCCGTAGTGGTGCCAGTGCACTCTCTGGACTCACTGCACTGCATCCCCACTGGTACCAGTGCACTCTCTGGAGTCACTGCACTGCATCCCCACTGGTGCCAGTGCACTCTATGGAGTCACTGCACTGCATCCCCACTGGTGCCACTGCACTCTCAGGACTCACTGCACTGCATCCCCAGTGGTGCCAGTGCAGTCTCTGGACTCACTGCACTGCATCCCCACTGGTGCCAGTGCACTCTCTGGACTCACTGCACTACATCCCCACTGGTGCCAATGCACTCTCTGGACTCACTGCAGTGCATCCCCACTGGTGCCAGTGCACTCTCTGGACTGACTGCACTGCATCCCCACTGGTGCCAGTGCACTCTCTGGACTCACTGCACTGCATCCCCACTGGTGCCAGTGCACTCTCTGGACTCACTGCACTGCAACCCCACTGGTGCTAGTGCACTCTCTGGACTCACTACACTGCATCTCCACTGGTGCCAGTGCACTCTCAGGACTCACTGCACTGCATCCCCAGTGGTGCCAGTGCACTCTCTGGACTCACTGCACTGCAACCCCACTGGTGCCAGTGCACTCTCTGGACTCACTACACTGCATCCCCACTGGTGCCAGTGCAGTCTCTGGAGTCACTGCAGTGCATCCCCAGTGGGTGCCAGTGCACTCTCTAGAGTCACTACACTCCAACCCCACTGGTGCCAGTGCACTCTCTAGAGTCACTGCACTGATCCGAAGTGGTGCCAGTGCACTCTCTGGACTCACTGCACTGCATCCCCACTGGTACCAGTGCACTCTCTGGAGTCACTGCACTGCATCCCCACTGGTGCCAGTGCACTCTATGGAGTCACTGCACTGCATCCCCACTGGTGCCAGTGCACTCTCAGGACTCACTGCACTGCATCCCCAGTGGTGCCAGTGCAGTCTCTGGACTCACTGCACTGCATCCCCACTGGTGCCAGTGCACTCTCTGGACTCACTGCACTACATCCCCACTGGTGCCAATGCACTCTCTGGACTCACTGCAGTGCATCCCCACTGGTGCCAGTGCACTCTCTGGACTGACTGCACTGCATCCCCACTGGTGCCAGTGCACTCTCTGGACTCACTGCACTGCATCCCCACTGGTGCCAGTGCACTCTCTGGACTCACTGCACTGCAACCCCACTGGTGCCAGTGCACTCTCTGGACTCACTACACTGCATCCCCACTGGTGCCAGTGCACTCTCAGGACTCACTGCACTGCATCCCTAGTGGTGCCAGTGCACTCTCTGGACTCACTGCAGTGCATCCCCACTGGTGCCAGTGCACTCTCTGGACTCACTGCACTGCAACCCCACTGGTGCCAGTGCACTCTCTGGACTCACTACACTGCATCCCCACTGGTGCCAGTGCAGTCTCTGGAGTCACTGCAGTGCATCCCCAGTGGTGCCAGTGCACTCTCTGGACTCACTGCACTGCATCCCCACTGGTGCCAGTGCACTCTCTGGACTCACTGCACTGCATCCCCAGTAGTGCCAGTGCACTTTCTGGAGTCACTGCACTGCATCCCTAGTGGTGCCAGTGCACTCTCTGGACTCACTGCACTGCATCCCCAGTGGTGCCAGTGCACTCTCTGGAGTCACTGCACTGCATCCCCACTGGTGCCAGTGCACTCTCTGGACTCACTGCACTGCATCCCCACTGCTGCCAGTGCACTCTCTGGAGTCACTGCACTGCATCCCCACTGGTGCCAGTGAACTCTCTGGACTCACTGCACTGCATCCCCACTGGTGCCAGTGCACTCCCTGGACTCACTGCACTGCATCCCCAGTGGTGCCAGTGCACTCTATGGAATCACTGCACTGCATCCCCTGTGGTGCCAGTGCACTCTCTGGACTTACTGCACTGCATCCCCAGTGGTGCCAGTGCACTCTCTGGACTCACTGCAGTGCATCCCCTGTGGTGCCAGTGCACTCTCTGGACTCACTTCAGTGCATCCCCATTGGTGCCAGTGCACTCTCTGGACTCACTGCACTGCATCCCCAGTGGTACCAATGCACTCTCTGGACTCACTGCACTGCATCACCAGTGGTGCCAGTGCACTCTCTGGAATCACTGCAGTGCATCCCCTGTGCTGCCATTGCACTCTCTGTACTCACTGCACTGCATCCCCAGTGGTGCCAGTGCACTCTCTGGACTCACTGCACTGCATCCCCAGTGGAGCCAGAGCACTCTCTGGACTCACTGCATTGCATCCCCAGTGGTGCCAGTGCACTCTCTGGACTTACTGCACTGCATCCCCAGTGGTGCCAGTGCACTCTCTGGACTCACTGCAGTGCATCCCCTGTGGTGCCAGTGCACTCTCTGGACTCACTTCAGTGCATCCCCAGTGGTGCCAGTGCACTCTCTGGACTCACTGCAGTGCATCCCCAGTGGTGCCAGTGCACTCTCTGGACTCATTGCACTGCATCCCCAGTGGTGCCAGTGCACTCTCTGGACTCACTGCAGTGCATTCCCAGTGGTACCAATGCACTCTCTGGACTCACTGCACTGCATCACCAGTGGTGCCAGTGCACTCTCTGGAATCACTGCACTGCATCCCCTGTGCTACCATTGCACTCTCTGTACTCACTGCACTGCATCCCCAGTGGTGCCAGTGCACTCTCTGTACTCACTGCACTGCATCCCCAGTGGAGCCAGAGCACTCTCTGGACTCACTGCATTGCATCCCCAGTGGTGCCAGTGCACTCTCTGGACTCACTGCACTGCATCCCCAGTGGTGCCAGTGCACTCTCTGGACTCACTGCACTGCATCCCCAGTGGTGCCAGTGCACTCTCTGGAGTCACTGCTTTGCATCCCCACTGGTGCCAATGCACTCTCTGGACTCACTGCACTGCAGCCCCACTGCTGCCAGTGCACTCTCTGGAGTCACTGCACTGCATCCCCACTGGTACCAGTGCACTCTCTGGAGTCACTGCACTGCAACCCCACTGGTGCCAGTGCACTCTCTGGACTCACTGCACTGCATCCCCACTGGTGCCAGTGCACTCCCTGGAGTCACTGCACTGCATCCCCACTGGTGCCAGTACACTCTCTGGAGACACTGCACTGCATCCCCACTGGTGCCAGTGCACTCTCTGGACTCACTGCACTGCATCCCCAGTGGTGCCAGTGCACTCTCTGGAGTCACTGCACTGCATCCCCACTGGTGCCAGTGAACTGCCTGGACTCACTGCACTGCATCCCCACTGGTGCCAGTGCACTCTCTGGACTCACTGCACTGCATCCCCAGTAGTGCCAGTGCACTTTCTGGAGTCACTGCACTGCCTCCCTAGTGGTGCCAGTGCACTCTCTGGACTCACTGCACTGCATCCCCACTGGTGCCAGTGCACTCTCTAGAGTCACTGCACTGCATCCCCACTGGTGCCAGTGCACTTTCTAGAGTCACTGCACTGATCCGAAGTGGTGCCAGTGCACTCTCTGGACTCACTGCACTGCATCCCCACTGGTGCCAGTGCACTCTCTGGACTCACTGCACGGCATCCCCACTGGTGCCAGTGCACTCTCTGGAGTCACTGCAGTGCATCCCCAGTGGTGCCAGTGCACTCTCTGGACTCACTGCACTGCATCCCCACTTTTGTCAATGCACTCTCTGGAGTCACTGCACTGCATCCCTACTGGTGCCAGTGCACTCTCTGGACTCACTGCACTGCATCCCCACTGGTGCCAGTGCACTATAAGGACTCACTGCACTGCATCCCCAGTGGTGCCAGTGCACTCTCTGGACTCACTGCACTGCATCCCCACTGGTGCCAGTGCACTCTCTGCACTCACTGCACTGCATCCCCACTGGTGCCAGTGCACTCTCAGGACTCACTGCACTGCATCCCCACTGGTGCCAGTGCACTCTCTGGACTCACTGCACTACATCCCCAGTGGTGCCAATGCACTCTCTGGACTCACTGCAGTGCATCCCCACTGGTGCCAGTGCACTCTCTGGACTGACTGCACTGAATCCCCACTGGTGCCAGTGCACTCTCTGGACTCACTGCACTGCATCCCCACTGGTGCCAGTGCAGTCTCTGGACTCACTGCAGTGCATCCCCGGTGGTGCCAGTGCACTCTCTGGACTCACTACACTGCATCCCCACTGGTGCCAGTGCACTCTCAGGACTCACTGCACTGCATCCCCAGTGGTGCCAGTGCACTCTCTGGACTCACTGCACTGCATCCCCACTGGTGCCAGTGCACTCTCTGGAGTCACTGCACTGCAACCCCACTGGTGCCAGTGCACTCTCTGGACTCACTACACTGCATCCCCACTGGTGCCAGTGCAGTCTCTGGAGTCACTGCAGTGCATCCCCAGTGGTGCCAGTGCACTCTCTGGACTCACTGCACTGCATCCCCACTGGTTCCAGTGCACTCTCTGGACTCACTGCACTGCATCCCCAGTAGTGCCAGTGCACTCTCTGGACTCACTGCACTGCATCCCCACTGCTGCCAGTGCACTCTCTGGAGTCACTGCACTGCAACCCCACTGGTGCCAGTGCACTCTCTGGACTCACTACACTGCATCCCCACTGGTGCCAGTGCACTCTCAGGACTCACTGCACTGCATCCCCAGTGGTGCCAGTGCACTCTCTGGACTCACTGCACTGCATCCCCAGTGGTGCCAGTGCACTCTCTGGACTCACTGCACTGCATCCCCAGTGGTGCCAGTGCACTCTCTGGACTCACTGCACTGCATCCCCACTGGTGCCAGTGCACTCTCTGGAGTCACTGCACTGCAACCCCACTGGTGCCAGTGCACTCTCTGGACTCACTACACTGCATCCCCACTGGTGCCAGTGCAGTCTCTGGACTCACTGCAGTGCATCCCCAGTGGTGCCAGTGCACTCTCTGGACTCACTGCACTGCATCCCCTGTGGTGCCAGTGCACTCTCTGGACTCACTGCACTGCATCCCCAGTGGTGCCAGTGCACTCTCTGGACTCACTGCAGTGCATCCCCTGTGGTGCCAGTGCACTCTCTGGACTCACTTCAGTGCATCCCCAGTGGTGCCAGTGCACTCTCTGGACTCACTGCAGTGCATCCCCAGTGGTGCCAGTGCACTCTCTGGACTCATTGCACTGCATCCCCAGTGGTGCCAGTGCACTCTCTGGACTCACTGCAGTGCATTCCCAGTCGTACCAATGCACTCTCTGGACTCACTGCACTGCATCACCAGTGGTGCCAGTGCACTCTCTGGAATCACTGCACTGCATCCCCTGTGCTGCCAGTGCACTCTCTGTACTCACTGCAGTGCATCCCCAGTGGTGCCAGTGCACTCTCTGTACTCACTGCACTGCATTCCCACTGGTGCCAGTGCACTCTCTGGAGTCACTGCACTGCATCCCCACTGGTGCCAGTGAACTGCCTGGACTCACTGCACTGCATCCCCACTGGTGCCAGTGCACTCTCTGGACTCACTGCACTGCATCCCCAGTAGTGCCAGTGCACTTTCTGGAGTCACTGCACTGCCTCCCTAGTGGTGCCAGTGCACTCTCTGGACTCACTGCACTGCATCCCCACTGGTGCCAGTGCACTCTCTAGAGTCACTGCACTCCAACCCCACTGGTGCCAGTGCACTCTCTAGAGTCACTGCACTGATCCGAAGTGGTGCCAGTGCACTCTCTGGACTCACTGCACTGCATCCCCACTGGTGCCAGTGCACTCTCTGGACTCACTGCACGGCATCCCCACTGGTGCCAGTGCACTCTCTGGAGTCACTGCAGTGCATCCCCAGTGGTGCCAGTGCACTCTCTGGACTCACTGCACTGCATCCCCACTGGTGTCAATGCACTCTCTGGAGTCACTGCACTGCATCCCTACTGGTGCCAGTGCACTCTCTGGACTCACTGCACTGCATCCCCACTGGTGCCAGTGCACTATAAGGACTCTCTGCACTGCATCCCCAGTGGTGCCAGTGCACTCTCTGGACTCACTGCACTGCATCCCCACTGGTGCCAGTGCACTCTCTGCACTCACTGCACTGCATCCTCACTGGTGCCAGTGCACTCTCGGGACTCACTGCACTGCAACCCCACTGGTGCCAGTGCACTCTCTGGACTCACTACACTGCATCCCCACTGGTGCCAGTGCAGTCTCTGGAGTCACTGCAGTGCATCCCCAGTGGGTGCCAGTGCACTCTCTAGAGTCACTACACTCCAACCCCACTGGTGCCAGTGCACTCTCTAGAGTCACTGCACTGATCCGAAGTGGTGCCAGTGCACTCTCTGGACTCACTGCACTGCATCCCCACTGGTACCAGTGCACTCTCTGGAGTCACTGCACTGCATCCCCACTGGTGCCAGTGCACTCTATGGAGTCACTTCACTGCATCCCCACTGGTGCCAGTGCACTCTCAGGACTCACTGCACTGCATCCCCAGTGGTGCCAGTGCAGTCTCTGGACTCACTGCACTGCATCCCCACTGGTGCCAGTGCACTCTCTGGACTCACTGCACTACATCCCCACTGGTGCCAATGCACTCTCTGGACTCACTGCAGTGCATCCCCACTGGTGCCAGTGCACTCTCTGGACTGACTGCACTGCATCCCCACTGGTGCCAGTGCACTCTCTGGACTCACTGCACTGCATCCCCACTGGTGCCAGTGCACTCTCTGGACTCACTGCACTGCAACCCCACTGGTGCCAGTGCACTCTCTGGACTCACTACACTGCATCCCCACTGGTGCCAGTGCACTCTCAGGACTCACTGCACTGCATCCCCACTGGTGCCACTGCACTCTCTGGACTCACTGCAGTGCATCCCCTGTGGTGCCAGTGCACTCTCTGGACTCACTGCACTGCAACCCCACTGGTGCCAGTGCACTCTCTGGACTCACTACACTGCATCCCCACTGGTGCCAGTGCAGTCTCTGGAGTCACTGCAGTGCATCCCCAGTGGTGCCAGTGCACTCTCTGGACTCACTGCACTGCATCCCCACTGGTGCCAGTGCACTCTCTGGACTCACTGCACTGCATCCCCAGTAGTGCCAGTGCACTTTCTGGAGTCACTGCACTGCATCCCTAGTGGTGCCAGTGCACTCTCTGGACTCACTGCACTGCATCCCCAGTGGTGCCAGTGCACTCTCTGGAGTCACTGCACTGCATCCCCACTGGTGCCAGTGCACTCTCTGGACTCACTGCACTGCATCCCCACTGCTGCCAGTGCACTCTCTGGAGTCACTGCACTGCATCCCCACTGGTGCCAGTGAACTCTCTGGACTCACTGCACTCCATCCCCACTGGTGCCAGTGCACTCCCTGGACTCACTGCACTGCATCCCGAGTGGTGCCAGTGCACTCTATGGAATCACTGCACTGCATCCCCTGTGGTGCCAGTGCACTCTCTGGACTTACTGCACTGCATCCCCAGTGGTGCCAGTGCACTCTCTGGACTCACTGCAGTGCATCCCCTGTGGTGCCAGTGCACTCTCTGGACTCACTTCAGTGCATCCCCATTGGTGCCAGTGCACTCTCTGGACTCACTGCACTGCATCCCCAGTGGTACCAATGCACTCTCTGGACTCACTGCACTGCATCACCAGTGGTGCCAGTGCACTCTCTGGAATCACTGCAGTGCATCCCCTGTGCTGCCATTGCACTCTCTGTACTCACTGCACTGCATCCCCAGTGGTGCCAGTGCACTCTCTGGACTCACTGCACTGCATCCCCAGTGGAGCCAGAGCACTCTCTGGACTCACTGCATTGCATCCCCAGTGGTGCCAGTGCACTCTCTGGACTTACTGCACTGCATCCCCAGTGGTGCCAGTGCACTCTCTGGACTCACTGCAGTGCATCCCCTGTGGTGCCAGTGCACTCTCTGGACTCACTTCAGTGCATCCCCAGTGGTGCCAGTGCACTCTCTGGACTCACTGCAGTGCATCCCCAGTGCTGCCAGTGCACTCTCTGGACTCATTGCACTGCATCCCCAGTGGTGCCAGTGCACTCTCTGGACTCACTGCAGTGCATTCCCAGTGGTACCAATGCACTCTCTGGACTCACTGCACTGCATCACCAGTGGTGCCAGTGCACTCTCTGGAATCACTGCACTGCATCCCCTGTGCTACCATTGCACTCTCTGTACTCACTGCACTGCATCCCCAGTGGTGCCAGTGCACTCTCTGTACTCACTGCACTGCATCCCCAGTGGAGCCAGAGCACTCTCTGGACTCACTGCATTGCATCCCCAGTGGTGCCAGTGCACTCTCTGGACTCACTGCACTGCATCCCCAGTGGTGCCAGTGCACTCTCTGGACTCACTGCACTGCATCCCCAGTGGTGCCAGTGCACTCTCTGGAGTCACTGCTTTGCATCCCCACTGGTGCCAATGCACTCTCTGGACTCACTGCACTGCAGCCCCACTGCTGCCAGTGCACTCTCTGGAGTCACTGCACTGCATCCCCACTGGTACCAGTGCACTCTCTGGAGTCACTGCACTGCAACCCCACTGGTGCCAGTGCACTCTCTGGACTCACTGCACTGCATCCCCACTGGTGCCAGTGCACTCCCTGGAGTCACTGCACTGCATCCCCACTGGTGCCAGTACACTCTCTGGAGACACTGCACTGCATCCCCACTGGTGCCAGTGCACTCTCTGGACTCACTGCACTGCATCCCCAGTGGTGCCAGTGCACTCTCTGGAGTCACTGCACTGCATCCCCACTGGTGCCAGTGAACTGCCTGGACTCACTGCACTGCATCCCCACTGGTGCCAGTGCACTCTCTGGACTCACTGCACTGCATCCCCAGTAGTGCCAGTGCACTTTCTGGAGTCACTGCACTGCCTCCCTAGTGGTGCCAGTGCACTCTCTGGACTCACTGCACTGCATCCCCACTGGTGCCAGTGCACTCTCTAGAGTCACTGCACTGCATCCCCACTGGTGCCAGTGCACTTTCTAGAGTCACTGCACTGATCCGAAGTGGTGCCAGTGCACTCTCTGGACTCACTGCACTGCATCCCCACTGGTGCCAGTGCACTCTCTGGACTCACTGCACGGCATCCCCACTGGTGCCAGTGCACTCTCTGGAGTCACTGCAGTGCATCCCCAGTGGTGCCAGTGCACTCTCTGGACTCACTGCACTGCATCCCCACTTTTGTCAATGCACTCTCTGGAGTCACTGCACTGCATCCCTACTGGTGCCAGTGCACTCTCTGGACTCACTGCACTGCATCCCCACTGGTGCCAGTGCACTATAAGGACTCACTGCACTGCATCCCCAGTGGTGCCAGTGCACTCTCTGGACTCACTGCACTGCATCCCCACTGGTGCCAGTGCACTCTCTGCACTCACTGCACTGCATCCCCACTGGTGCCAGTGCACTCTCAGGACTCACTGCACTGCATCCCCACTGGTGCCAGTGCACTCTCTGGACTCACTGCACTACATCCCCAGTGGTGCCAATGCACTCTCTGGACTCACTGCAGTGCATCCCCACTGGTGCCAGTGCACTCTCTGGACTGACTGCACTGAATCCCCACTGGTGCCAGTGCACTCTCTGGACTCACTGCACTGCCTCCCCACTGGTGCCAGTGCAGTCTCTGGACTCACTGCAGTGCATCCCCGGTGGTGCCAGTGCACTCTCTGGACTCACTACACTGCATCCCCACTGGTGCCAGTGCACTCTCAGGACTCACTGCACTGCATCCCCAGTGGTGCCAGTGCACTCTCTGGACTCACTGCACTGCATCCCCACTGGTGCCAGTGCACTCTCTGGAGTCACTGCACTGCAACCCCACTGGTGCCAGTGCACTCTCTGGACTCACTACACTGCATCCCCACTGGTGCCAGTGCAGTCTCTGGAGTCACTGCAGTGCATCCCCAGTGGTGCCAGTGCACTCTCTGGACTCACTGCACTGCATCCCCACTGGTGCCAGTGCACTCTCTGGACTCACTGCACTGCATCCCCAGTAGTGCCAGTGCACTCTCTGGACTCACTGCACTGCATCCCCACTGCTGCCAGTGCACTCTCTGGAGTCACTGCACTGCAACCCCACTGGTGCCAGTGCACTCTCTGGACTCACTACACTGCATCCCCACTGGTGCCAGTGCACTCTCAGGACTCACTGCACTGCATCCCCAGTGGTGCCAGTGCACTCTCTGGACTCACTGCACTGCATCCCCAGTGGTGCCAGTGCACTCTCTGGACTCACTGCACTGCATCCCCAGTGGTGCCAGTGCACTCTCTGGACTCACTGCACTGCATCCCCACTGGTGCCAGTGCACTCTCTGGAGTCACTGCACTGCAACCCCACTGGTGCCAGTGCACTCTCTGGACTCACTGCACTGCATCCCCTGTGGTGCCAGTGCACTCTGGAGTCACTGCACTGCAACCCCACTGGTGCCAGTGCACTCTCTGGACTCACTACACTGCATCCCCACTGGTGCCAGTGCAGTCTCTGGAGTCACTGCAGTGCATCCCCAGTGGTGCCAGTGCACTCTCTGGACTCACTGCACTGCATCCCCACTGGTGCCAGTGCACTCTCTGGACTCACTGCACTGCATCCCCAGTAGTGCCAGTGCACTCTCTGGACTCACTGCACTGCATCCCCACTGCTGCCAGTGCACTCTCTGGAGTCACTGCACTGCAACCCCACTGGTGCCAGTGCACTCTCTGGACTCACTACACTGCATCCCCACTGGTGCCAGTGCACTCTCAGGACTCACTGCACTGCATCACCAGTGGTGCCAGTGCACTCTCTGGACTCACTGCACTGCATCCCCAGTGGTGCCAGTGCACTCTCTGGACTCACTGCACTGCATCCCCAGTGGTGCCAGTGCACTCTCTGGACTCACTACACTGCATCCCCACTGGTGCCAGTGCAGTCTCTGGAGTCACTGCAGTGCATCCCCAGTGGTGCCAGTGCACTCTCTGGACTCACTGCACTGCATCCCCTGTGGTGCCAGTGCACTCTCTGGACTCACTGCACTGCATCCCCAGTGGTGCCAGTGCACTCTCTGGACTCACTGCAGTGCATCCCCTGTGGTGCCAGTGCACTCTCTGGACTCACTTCAGTGCATCCCCAGTGGTGCCAGTGCACTCTCTGGACTCACTGCAGTGCATCCCCAGTGGTGCCAGTGCACTCTCTGGACTCATTGCACTGCATCCCCAGTGGTGCCAGTGCACTCTCTGGACTCACTGCAGTGCATTCCCAGTCGTACCAATGCACTCTCTGGACTCACTGCACTGCATCACCAGTGGTGCCAGTGCACTCTCTGGAATCACTGCACTGCATCCCCTGTGCTGCCAGTGCACTCTCTGTACTCACTGCACTGCATCCCCAGTGGTGCCAGTGCACTCTCTGTACTCACTGCACTGCATTCCCACTGGTGCCAGTGCACTCTCTGGAGTCACTGCACTGCATCCCCACTGGTGCCAGTGAACTGCCTGGACTCACTGCACTGCATCCCCACTGGTGCCAGTGCACTCTCTGGACTCACTGCACTGCATCCCCAGTAGTGCCAGTGCACTTTCTGGAGTCACTGCACTGCCTCCCTAGTGGTGCCAGTGCACTCTCTGGACTCACTGCACTGCATCCCCACTGGTGCCAGTGCACTCTCTAGAGTCACTGCATTCCAACCCCACTGGTGCCAGTGCACTCTCTAGAGTCACTGCACTGATCCGAAGTGGTGCCAGTGCACTCTCTGGACTCACTGCACTGCATCCCCACTGGTGCCAGTGCACTCTCTGGACTCACTGCACGGCATCCCCACTGGTGCCAGTGCACTCTCTGGAGTCACTGCAGTGCATCCCCAGTGGTGCCAGTGCACTCTCTGGACTCACTGCACTGCATCCCCACTGGTGTCAATGCACTCTCTGGAGTCACTGCACTGCATCCCTACTGGTGCCAGTGCACTCTCTGGACTCACTGCACTGCATCCCCACTGGTGCCAGTGCACTATAAGGACTCTCTGCACTGCATCCCCAGTGGTGCCAGTGCACTCTCTGGACTCACTGCACTGCATCCCCACTGGTGCCAGTGCACTCTCTGCACTCACTGCACTGCATCCCCACTGGTGCCAGTGCACTCTCAGGACTCACTACACTGCATCCCCACTGGTGCCAGTGCACTCTCTAGAGTCACTGCACTCCAACCCCACTGGTGCCAGTGCACTCTCTAGAGTCACTGCACTGATCCGCAGTGGTGCCAGTGCACTCTCTGGACTCACTGCGCTGCATCCCCACTGGTACCAGTGCACTCTCTGGACTCACTGCACTGCATCCCCACTGGTGCCAGTGCACTCTATGGAGTCACTGTACTGCATCCCCACTGGTGCCAGTGCACTCTCTGGACTCACTGCACTGCATCCCCAGTGGTGCCAGTGCAGTCTCTGGACTCACTGCACTGCAT
This sequence comes from Anser brachyrhynchus, assembly GCF_964034855.1. Classification (NCBI taxonomy): domain Eukaryota; kingdom Metazoa; phylum Chordata; class Aves; order Anseriformes; family Anatidae; genus Anser; species Anser brachyrhynchus. The sequence goes on along the minus strand of NW_027663644.1, from coordinate 610,412 downwards.
CCCCACTGGTGCCAGTGCACTCTCTGGACTCAATGCACTACATCCCCACTGGTGCCAATGCACTCTCTGGACTCACTGCAGTGCATCCCCACTGGTGCCAGTGCACTCTCTGGACTGACTGCACTGCATCCCCACTGGTGCCAGTGCACTCTCTGGACTCACTGCACTGCATCCCCACTGGTGCCAGTGCACTCTAAGGACTCACTGCACTGCAACCCCACTGGTGCCAGTGCACTCTCTGGACTCACTACACTGCATCCCCAGTGGTGCCAGTGCACTCTCAGGACTCACTGCACTGCATCCCCAGTGGTGCCAGTGCACTTTCTGGACTCACTGCACTGCATCCCCACTGATGCCAGTGCACTCTCTGGACTCACTGCACTGCATCTGCAGTAGTGCAAGTGCACTTTCTGGAGTCACTGCACTGCATCCCTAGTGGTGCCAGTGCACTCTCTGGAGTCACTGCACTGCATCCCCACTGGTGCCAGTGCACTCTCTGGACTCACTGCACTGCATCCCCAGTGGTGCCAGTGCACTCTCTGGACTCACTGCACTGCATCCCCACTGGTGCCAGTGCACTCTCTGGACTCACTGCACTGCAACCCCACTGGTGCCAGTGCACTCTCTGGACTCACTACACTGCATCCCCACTGGTGCCAGTGCAGTCTCTGGAGTCACTGCAGTGCATCCCCAGTGGTGCCAGTGCACTCTCTGGACTCACTGCACTGCATCCCCACTGGTGCCAGTGCACTCTCTGGACTCACTGCACTGCATCCCCAGTAATGCCAGTGCACTTTCTGCAGTCACTGCACTGCATCCCTAGTGGTGCCAGTGCACTCTCTGGACTCACTGCACTGCATCCCCACTGGTGCCAGTGCACTCTCTGGAGTCACTGCACTGCATCCCCAGTGGTGCCAGAGCACTCTCTGGACTCACTGCACTGCATCCCCACTGGTGCCAGTGCACTCTCTGGAGTCACTGCACTGCATCCCCACTGGTGCCAGTGCACTCTCTGGACTCACTGCACTGCATCCCCACTGGTGCCAGTGCACTCTCTGGACTCACTGCACTGCATCCCCAGTGGTGCCAGTGCACTCTCTGGAATCACTGCACTGCATCCCCTGTGGTGCCAGTGCACTCTCTGGACTTACTGCACTGCATCCCCACTGGTGCCAGTGCACTCTCTGGACTCACTGCAGTGCATCCCCTGTGGTGCCAGTGCACTCTCTGGACTCACTGCAGTGCATCCCCAGTGGTGCCAGTGCACTCTCTGGACTCATTGCACTGCATCCCCAGTGGTGCCAGTGCACTCTCTGGACTCACTGCAGTGCATTCCCAGTGGTACCAATGCACTCTCTGGACTCACTGCACTGCATCCCCAGTGGTGCCAGTGCACTCTCTGGATTCACTGCAGTGCATCCCCTGTGCTGCCATTGCACTCTCAGGACTCACTGCACTGCATCCCCAGTGGTGCCAGTGCACTCTCTGGACTCACTGCACTGCATCCCCAGTGGAGCCAGAGCACTCTCTGGACTCACTGCAGTGCATCCCCAGTGGTGCCAGTGCACTCTCTGGACTCACTGCACTGCATCCCCAGTGGTGCCAGTGCACTCTCTGGACTCACTGCACTGCATCCCCAGTGGTGCCAGTGCACTCTCTGGACTAACTGCACTGCATCCCCTGTGGTGCCAGGGCACTCTCCTGGACTCACTGCAGTGCATTCGCAGTGGTGCCAGTGCACTCTTTCGAGTCACTGCACTGCATCCCCATTAGTGCCAGGTTATTCTCTGGACTCACTGCAGTGCATCCCCAGTGTTGACAGTGCACTCTCTGGACTCACTGCACTGCAACCCCAGTGGTGCCAGTGCACTCTCTGGACACACTGCAATGTATCCCCAGTGGTGCAAGGGCACTCTCTGGACTAACTGCACTAAAACCCCAGTGGTGCCAGTGCACTCTCTGGACTCACAGCACTGCATCCCCAATGGTGCCACTGCACTCTCTGCACTCACTGCACTGCATCCCCACTGGTGCCAGTGCACTCTCTGCACTCATTGAACTGCATCCCCAGTGATGCCAGTGCACTCTCTGGACTCACTGCACTGCAGCCCCAGTGGTGCCAGTGCACTCTCTGGAGACACTGCAGTGCATCCCCAGTGGTGCCAGTGCACTCTCTGGAGTCACTGCTTTGCATCCCCACTGGTGCCAGTGCACTCTCTGGACTGACTGCACTGCATTCCCACTGGTGCCAGTGCACTCTCTGCACTCACAGCACTGCATAACCACTGGTGCCAGTGCACTCTCTGGACTCACTGCACTGCATCCCCACTGGTGCCAGTGCACTCTCTGGACTCACTGCACTGCAACCCCACTGGTGCCAGTGCACTCTCTGGACTCACTACACTGCATCCCCACTGGTGCCAGTGCAGTCTCTGCAGTCACTGCAGTGCATCCCCAGTGGTGCCAGTGCACTCTTTGGACTCACTGCACTGCATCCCCACTGGTGCCAGTGCACTCTCTGGACTCACTGCACTGCATCACCACTGGTGCCAGTGCACTCTCTGGACTCACTGCACTGCATCCCCACTGGTGCCAATGCACTCTCTGGACTCACTGCACTACATCCCCACTGGTGCCAGTGCACTCTCTGCACTCACTGCACTGCATCCCCACTGGTGTCAGTGCACTCTCTGGAGTCACTGCTTTGCATACCCACTAGTGCCAGTGCACTCTCTGGACTCACTGCACTACATCCCCACTGGTGCCAGTGCACTCTCTGGACTCACTGCACTGCATCCCCACTGGTGCAACTGCACTCTCTGGACTCACTGCACTGCATCCCCACTGGTGCCAGTGCACTCTCTGGGCTCACTGCACTGCATCCCCACTGGTGCCAGTGGACTCTCTGGACTCACTGCACTGCATCCCCAGTGGTGCCAGTGCACTCTCTGGAGTCACTGCACTGCATCCCCACTGGTGCCAGTGCACTCTCTGGACTCACTGCACTGCATCCCCAGTGGTGCCAGTGCACTCTCTGGACTCACTGCACTGCATCCCCAGTGGTGCCAGTGCACTCTCTGGACTCACTGCACTGCAACCCCAGTAGTGCCAGTGCACTTTCTGGAGTCACTGCACTGCATCCCTACTGGTGCCAGTGCACTCTCTGGACTCACTGCACTGCATCCCCAGTGGTGCCAGTGCACTCTCTGGACTCACTGCACTGCATCCCCAGTGGTGCCAGTGCACTCTCTGGACTCACTGCACTGCAACCCCACTGGTGCCAGTGCACTCTCTGGACTCACTGCACTGCATCCCCACTGGTGCCAGTGAACTCTCTGGACTCACTGCACTCCATCCCCACTGGTGCCAGTGCACTCTCTGGACTCACTGCACTGCATCCCCACTGGTGCCAGTGCACTTTCTGGAATCACTGCAGTGCATCCCCTGTGGTGCCAGTGCACTCTCTGGTCTTACTGCACTGCATCCCCAGTGGTGCCAGTGAACTCTCTGGACTCACTGCAGTGCATCCCCTGTGGTGCCAGTGCACTCTCTGGACTCACTGCAGTGCATCCCCAGTGGTGCCAGTGCACTCTCTGGACTCACTGCACTGCATCCCCAGTGGTGCCAGTGCACTTTCTGGACTCACTGCACTGCATCCCCAGTGCTGACCGTGCACTCTCTGGACTCACTGCACTGCATCCCCAGTGGTGCCAGTGCACTCTCTGGACTCACTGCAGTGCATCCCCAGTGGTGCCAGTGCACTCTCTGGACTCACTGCACTGCATCCCCAGTGGTGCAAGTGCACTCTCTGGTCTCACTGCAGTGCATTCCCAGTGGTGCCAATGCACTCTCTGGACTCACTGCACTGCATCACCAGTGGTGCCAGTGCACTCTCTGGAATCACTGCAGTGCATCCCCTGTGCTGCCATTGCACTCTCTGTACTCACTGCACTGCATCCCCAGTGGTGCCAGTGCACTCTCTGTACTCACTGCACTGCATCCCCAGTGGAGCCAGAGCACTCTCTGGACTCACTGCATTGCATCCCCAGTGGTGCCAGTGCACTCTCTGGACTCACTGCACTGCATCCCCAGTGGTGCCAGTGCACTCTCTGGACTCACTGCACTGCATCCCCAGTGGTGCCAGTGCACTCTCTGGACTAACTGCACTGCATCCCCTGTGGTGCCAGGGCACTCTCCGGACTCACTGCAGTGCATCCGCAGTGGTGCCAGTGCACTCTTTCGAATCACTGCACTGCATCCCCATTAGTGCCAGGTCATTCTCTGGACTCACTGCAGTGCATCCCCAGTGTTGACAGTGCACTCTCTGGACTCACTGCACTGCATCCCCAGTGGTGCCAGTGCACTCTCTGGACTCACTGCACTGCATCCCCAGTGGTGCAAGTGCACTCTCTGGTCTCACTGCAGTGCATTCCCAGTGGTGCCAATGCACTCTCTGGACTCACTGCACTGCATCACCAGTGGTGCCAGTGCACTCTCTGGAATCACTGCAGTGCATCCCCTGTGCTGCCATTGCACTCTCTGTACTCACTGCACTGCATCCCCAGTGGTGCCAGTGCACTCTCTGTACTCACTGCACTGCATCCCCAGTGGAGCCAGAGCACTCTCTGGACTCACTGCATTGCATCCCCAGTGGTGCCAGTGCACTCTCTGGACTCACTGCACTGCATCCCCAGTGGTGCCAGTGCACTCTCTGGACTCACTGCACTGCATCCCCAGTGGTGCCAGTGCACTCTCTGGACTAACTGCACTGCATCCCCTGTGGTGCCAGGGCACTCTCCGGACTCACTGCAGTGCATCCGCAGTGGTGCCAGTGCACTCTTTCGAATCACTGCACTGCATCCCCATTAGTGCCAGGTCATTCTCTGGACTCACTGCAGTGCATCCCCAGTGTTGACAGTGCACTCTCTGGACTCACTGCACTGCATCCCCAGTGGTGCCAGTGCACTCTCTGGACACACTGCAGTGTATCCCCAGTGGTGCAAGGGCACTCTCTGGACTAACTGCACTGCATCCCCAGTGGTGCCAGTGCACTCTCTGGATTCACAGCACTGCATCCCCAATGGTGCCACTGCACTCTCTGGACTCACTGCAGTGCATCCCCAGTGATGCCAGTGCACTCTCTGCACTCACTGCACTGCATCCCCAGTGGTGCCAGTGCACTCTCTGGAGACACTGCACTGCATCCCCAGTGATGCCAGTGCACTCTCTGGACTCACTGCTTTGCATCCCCACTGGTGCCATTGCACTCTCTGAACTGACTGCACTGCATCCCCACTGGTGCCAGTGCACTCTCTGCACTCACTGCACTGCATACCCACTGGTGCCAGTGCACTCTCTGGACTCACTGCACTGCAACCCCACTGGTGCCAGTGCACTCTCTGGACTCACTACACTGCATCCCCACTGGTGCCAGTGCACTCTCTGGACTCACTGCACTGCACCTCCACTGGTGCCAGTCGACTCTCTGGACTCACTGCACTGCATCCCCAGTAGTGCCAGTGCACTTTCTGGAGTCACTGCACCGCATCCCAAGTGATGCCAGTGAACTCTCTGGACTCACTGCACTGCATCCCCACTGGTGCCAGTGCACTCTCTGGACTCACTGCAGTGAATCCCCGGTGGTGCCAGTGCACTCTCTGGACTCACTGCACTGCATCCCCAGTGGTGCCAGTGCACTCTCTGGACTCACTGCACTGCATCCCCACTGGTGCCAGTGCACTCTCTGGACTCACTGCACTGCATCACCACTGGTGCCAATGCACTCTCTGGACTCACTGCACTGCATCCCCACTGGTGCCAGTGCACTATAAGGACTCACTGCACTGCATGCCCACTGGTGCCAGTGCACTCTCTGGACTCACTGCACTGCATCCCCACTGGTGCCAGTGCACTCTCAGGACTCACTACACTGCATCCCCACTGGTGCCAGTGCACTCTCTAGAGTCACTGCACTCCAACCCCACTGGTGCCAGTGCACTCTCTAGAGTCACTGCACTGATCCGCAGTGGTGCCAGTGCACTCTCTCGACTCACTGTACTGCATCCCCAGTAGTGCCAGTGGACTCTCGGTACTCACTGCAGTGCATCCCCTGTGGGGCCAGTGCACTCTCTGGACTCACTGCACTGCATCCCCAGTGGTGCCAGTGCAATCTCTGGACTCACTGCACTGCATCACGACTTGTGCCAGTGCACTCTCTGGACTCACTGCACTGCATCCCCACTGCTGCCAGTGCACTCTCTGGACTCACTGCACTGCATCCCCAGTGGTGCCAGTGCACTCTCTGGACTCACTGCACTGCATCCCCACTGGTGCCAATGCACTCTCTGGAGTCACTGCAGTGCATCCCCACTGGTGCCAGTGCACTCTCTGGAGTCACTGCACTGCATCCCCACTGGTGCCAGTGCACGGTCTGGACTCACTGCAGTGAATCCCCAGTGGTGCCAGTGCACTCTCTGGAGTCACTGCACTGCATCCCCAGTGGTGCCAGTGCACTCTCTGGACTCACTGCAGTGCATCCCCACTGGTGCCAGTGCACTCTCTGGACTCACTGCACTGCATCCCCTGTGGTGCCAGTGCACTCTCTGGACTTACTGCACTGCATCCCCAGTGGTGCGAATGCACTCTCTGGACTAACTGCACTGCATCTCCTGTGGTGCCAGTGCACTCTCGGGACTCACTGCACTGCATCCCCAGTGGTGCCAGTGCACTCTCTGGACTCACTGCACTGCATCCCCACTGGTGCCAGTGCACTCTCTGGACTCACTGCACTGCATCCCCTGTGGTGCCAGTGCACTCTCTGGAGTCACTGCACTGCATCCCCAGTGGTGCCAGTGCACTCTCTCGACTAACTGCACTGCATCCCCTGTGGTGCCAGGGCACTCTCCGGACTCACTGCAGTGCATCCGCAGTGGTGCCAGTGCACTCTTTCGAGTCACTGCACTGCATCCCCATTAGTGCCAGGTCATTCTCTGGACTCACTGCAGTGCATCCCCAGTGTTGACAGTGCACTCTCTGGACTCACTGCACTGCATCCCCAGTGGTGCCAGAGCACTCTCTGGACACACTGCAGTGTATCCCCAGTAGTGCAAGGGCACTCTCTGGACTAACTGCACTAAAACCCCTGTGGTGCCAGTGCACTCTCTGGACTCACTGCACTGCATCCCCAATGGTGCCACTGCACTCTCTGGACTCACTGCAGTGCATCCCCAGTGGTGCCAGTGCACTCTCTGCACTCACTGCACTGCATCCCCAGTGGTGCCAGTGCACTCTCTGCACTCACTGAACTGCATCGCCAGTGATGCCAGTGCACTCTCTGGACTCACTGCACTGCATCCCCACTGGTGCCAGTGCACTCTCTGCACTCACTGCACTGCATACCCACTGGTGACAGTGCACTCTCTGGACTCACTGCACTGCAACCCCACTGGTGCCAGTGCACTCTCTGGACTCACTACACTGCATCCCCACTGGTGCCAGTGCACTCTCTGGACTCACTGCACTGCACCTCCACTGGTGCCAGTCGACTCTCTGGACTCACTGCACTGCATCCCCAGTAGTGCCAGTGCACTTTCTGGAGTCACTGCACTGCATCCCAAGTGGTGCCAGTGCACTCTCTGGACTCACTGCACTGCATCCCCAGTGGTGCCAGTGCACTTTCTGGAGTCACTGCACTGCATCCCTAGTGGTGCCAGTGAACTCTCTGGACTCACTGCACTGCATCCCCAGTGGTACCAGTGCACTCTCTGGACTCACTGCACTGCATCCCCACTGGTGCCAGTGCACTCTCTGGAGTCACTGCACTGCATCCCCACTCGTGCCAATGCACTCTCTGGACTCACTGCACTGCATCCCCAGTGGTGCCAGTGCACTCTCTGGACTCACTGCACTGCATCCCCACTGGTGCCAGTGCACTCTCTGCACTCACTGCACTGCATCCCCACTGGTGCCAGTGCACTCTCAGGACTCACTACACTGCATCCCCTCTGGTGTCAGTGCACTCTCTAGAGTCACTGCACTCCAACCCCACTGGTGCCAGTGCACTCTCTAGAGTCACTGCACTGATCCGCAGTGGTGCCAGTGCACTCTCTCGACTCACAGCACTGCATCCCCAGTAGTGCCAGTGGACTCTCTGTACTCACTGCAGTGCATCCCCTGTGGGGCCAGTGCACTCTCTGGACTCACTGCACTGCATCCCCAGTGGTGCCAGTGCACTCTCTGGACTCACTGCACTGCATCCCCAGTGGTGCCAGTGCACTCTCTGGACTCACTGCACTGCATCCCCACTGGTGCCAGTGCACTCTCTGGACTCACTGCACTGCATCCCCACTGGTGCCAGTGCACTCTCTGGACTCACTGCACTGCATCCCCAGTGGTGCCAGTGCACTCTCTGGAGTCACTGCACTGCATCCCCACTGGTGCCTGTGCACTCTCTGGACTCACTGCACTGCATCCCCAGTAGTGCCAGTGCACTTTCTGGAGTCACTGCACTGCATCCCTAGTGGTGCCAGTGAACTCTCTGGACTCACTGCACTGAATCCCCGGTGGTGCCAGTGCACTCTCTGGACTCACTGCACTGCAACCCCACTGGTGCCAGTGCACTCTCTGGAGTCACTGCACTGCATCCCCAGTGGTGCCAGTGCACTCTCTGCACTCACTGCACTGCATCCCCACTGGTGCCAGTGCACTCTAAGGACTCACTACACTGCACTGCATCCCCAGTGGTGCCAGTGCACTCTCTGGACTCACTGTACTGCATCCCCACTGGTGCCAGTGCACTCTCTGGACTCACTGCAGTGCATCCCCACTGGTGCCAGTGCACTCTCTGGAGTCACTGCACTGCATCCCCACTCGTGCCAATGCACTCTCTGGACTCACTGCACTGCATCCCCACTGGTGCCAGTGCACTATAAGGACTCACTGCACTGCATGCCCACTGGTGCCAGTGCACTCTCTGCACTCACTGCACTGCATCCCCACTGGTGCCAGTGCACTCTCAGGACTCACTACACTGCATCCCCACTGGTGTCAGTGCACTCTCTAGAGTCACTGCACTCCAACCCCACTGGTGCCAGTGCACTCTCTAGAGTCACTGCACTGATCCGCAGTGGTGCCAGTGCACTCTCTCGACTCACAGCACTGCATCCCCAGTAGTGCCAGTGGACTCTCTGTACTCACTGCAGTGCATCCCCTGTGGGGCCAGTGCACTCTCTGGACTCACTGCACTGCATCCCCAGTGGTGCCAGTGCACTCTCTGGACTCACTGCACTGCATCCCCAGTGGTGCCAGTGCACTCTCTGGACTCACTGCACTGCATCCCGACTGGTGCCAGTGCACTCTCTGGACTCACTGCACTGCATCCCCCGTGGTGCCAGTGCACTCTCTGGACTCACTGCACTGCATCCCCACTGGTGCCAGTGCACTCTCTGGAGTCACTGCACTGCATCCCCACTGGTGCCAATGCACTCTCTGGAGTCACTGCAGTGCATCCCCACTGGTGCCAGTGCACTCTCTAGAGTCACTGCACTGCATCCCCACTGGTGCCAGTGCACGGTCTGGACTCACTGCAGTGCATCCCCAGTGGTGCCAGTGCACTCTCTGGACTCACTGCACTGCATCCCCAGTGGTGCCAGTGCACTCTCTGGACTCACTGCACTGCATCCCCAGTGGGGCCAGTGCACTCTCTGGACTCACTGCACTGCATCCCCAGTGGTGCCAATGCACTCTCTGGACTCACTGCACTGCAGCCCCACTGCTGCCAGTGCACTCTCTGGACTCACTGCACTGCATCCCCACTGGTGCCAGTGCACTCTCTGGACTCACTGCACTGCAACCCCAGTGGTGCCAGTGCACTCTCTGGACTCACTGCACTGCATCCCCAGTGGTGCCAGTGCACTCTCTGGGCTCACTGCACTGCATCCCCAGTGGTGCCAGTACACTCTCTGGAGAGACTGCACTGCATCCCCACTGGTGCCAGTGCACTCTCTGGACTCACTGCACTGCATCCCCACTGGTGCCAGTGCACTCTCTGGAATCACTGCACTGCATCCCCAGTAGTGCCAGTGCACTTTCTGGAGTCACTGCACTGCCTCCCTAGTGGTGCCAGTGCACTCTCTGGACTCACTACACTGCATCCCCACTGGTGACAGTGCACTCTCTAGAGTCACTGCACTCCAACCCCACTGGTGCCAGTGCACTCTCTAGAGTCACTGCACTGATCCGCAGTGGTGCCAGTGCACTCTCTGGACTCACTGCACTGCATCCCCACTGGTGCCAGTGCACTCTCTGGACTCACTGCACGGCATCCCCACTGATGCCAGTGCACTCTCTGGAGTCACTGCAGTGCATCCCCAGTGGTGCCAGTGTACTCTCTGGACTCACTGCACTGAATCCCC